>NC_143586.1:172119250-172442063 GCF_048544385.1 Mastigoproctus giganteus | reverse complement strand
TTTTTTTTTCTATAAATATCAATGCAAAGTAACTGAGTTCATCTTCAACATCAGCTGGGGTATCTAATACTATCCCACGTCCGTTACATAAGGGTCCGATCTGGTTTGTCCTTCTCTTCTTTGCATTTATATATGTGAAGAATTCCTTATTCCTGCTCTTTTCCAGCAATTTGTCAGGCGGCAAGCGAGTGCATTGAACCACTGAGGCTGGTTATGCGAGCATCACTAGACTCTGGGGAGATTCCCTTGGATTGGAAAAGTGCAAATGTATCTCCCATACATAAGGGTGGCTCTAAAAGTGAAGTAGGAAATTATCGACCTGTCAGTCTGACTTCAGTAGTAGGGAAAATCATGGAGGCAATGATCAAGGGTGGAATTCAGGATCATTTGGATCGAATTGAAATTCTCAAGGATACTCAGCATGGTTTTGTAAAGGGAAAATCATGTTTAACAAATCTGGTTCGCTATTTCGAAAGGGTCACTCACGAGCTGGATTTAGGGAATAATTTCGACATTGTTTATTTAGATTTCAGCAAAGCTTTTGACTCAGTCCCACATGAGCGGTTGCTTTATAAGCTAGAACAGGTTGGAATCACTGGGAAAATCCTTAGATGGATAGAAGGATGGCTTCAGGGCAGGAGGCAGAGGGTTTTGATAAATGGCTATTCCTCAGATTGGGTTGATGTAAGAAGTGGGGTTCCCCAAGGATCAGTATTAGGACCACTGTTGTTTTTAATTTTCATAAACGACATTGATGAAGGGATAGAGGGCGTGATGTCTAAATTTGCAGATGATGTTAAAATTGGTAGAGTAGTTAATGATCACTGTCAAGCTGAGCTTCTTCAGAGAGACCTAGATAGACTTCAAGAATGGTCAGAAAAATGGCAGCTGTGCTTTAATCCAACAAAGTGTAAGGTATTACACCTGGGAAACAGTAATCCCAAAATAACTTATTCACTTGGTGGAGTTCAACTAAACCCAGTACTGGAGGAAAGGGACTTGGGTGTTACGATACGGTCAGACATGAAATTCTCTGAGCATTGTAAACAGGTTGCAAGGAAGGCCCATGGTGTCCTATCGATGATCTATCGAACTTTTGCAAGTAGAGATAGGGACGTGATAATCCCATTATATAAGGCTTTTGTGAGACCACACTTGGAATACTGTGTTCAAGTATGGAGACCGCACCTAAAGAAAGACATCGAGCTTCTTGAAAGGGTGCAAAGAAGGGTAACTCGCCTGGTGAGATCGGCAAAAGGGCGTCCTTATGAAGAAAGACTTTGAATATGTGGGTTGCAGAGTTTGGAAACTAGACACCTTAGAGGAGATTTGATTGAGGTGTTTAAGGCTCTGAGAGGCATCAGTAAAATGAATGAGGACAAAATTTTCAAGATTATAAATGATGCTAGAACTAGGGGACATAAATTCAAGTTACGGGGGGAAATGTTTAGATTGGACTGCAGGAAGTTTTATTTTAGCCAGCGAGTTATAAATTATTGGAATAAGTTGCCTTCATGGGTGGTAGAGGCCGACAGTTTGGGGAAATTCAAAGGTCATCTGGATAGTACTTTCGGGTAAGGGAAGCGCATAGGATGATAGGATTAATTTCCTTTTTATTTATTTTTTATTTCATTTTATTATTTTTATTTATTTATTAATTATTATTATTTATTTATTTATTTAATTTTTGTTTATATCATTGTTTTGTTCGGATTTTTTTTTTTTTTTTTTTTTTTTTGGCTGGTGCAGCATAAGCCATAGGCTTTCTTGCACCATACGGCCGTTACTAATACTAATACTAATCTGCCTTTACTGTGGCATTATTACATTCAGCTACATGTAGCTTTTATAGGCTTCAGTACTTTTTATTGCTCTGTAACTTTTCCATGCCATCTTTTTCTGCTCAAGTAATTTTGAACTGGGTTCCGTTCCTGAAGGAACCATCGCAAAAAAAAAAAAAAAAAAAAAAAAAAAAAAAAAAACGTGTGTAAAATGAGCTTAATATAATGAGAAGTCAGTGAGTTACATTCCAGGTCCCCTCTCAAAATTGACTTAAGTAATACAATAATCATTATATTTAAAGTTCTGAAATTAATGCTATGAATGTAAAACTGTATTTTTATGAATATGAATCAGTTAAATGTAAACAGTATAAAATAATCAAACTAAATACAATTAAATAAAAAAATTAAATTTTGTACATTTACTTTGATATGTTCAAAGCCCAGATTGAAATTTTTTTAAGCACCACTGTGAGGCCCTTGCATTGATCATTTTTTGACAGTGGCATAATGTTGAAATTTTACTTCTCAGATGAAGTTTCTGGTTGAGGATCTTCCCTTTTTAATATAACAAATTATCCAAAGTCATTCTTCGGATTTTAATAATTCCTCAATGCCACCAGTTGTGTGTGGGGGTGAGTGAGGGGGACTTTTAAATTCAGATGTTCACTCAGCTTTGGGTATAATCTCAACAGCCAAGTGTGAACAGTAGTGGAATTGTCATAAGCAAAACTTTCACTCAATATTTTGAAGAAGTACAAAGTCTGTAACAGTATCTTTTCTGTTATAATCATAATCAGTTGATGTCTGATGTATAATCAAAGCAAAAATCCACAAATAAAATTCTTAGATAAGTTAATATTGAAAAGAATACAGCCAATACACAGTCCCATGGTTATATTTTAATAGAAAATGTGTATTTTCGCAATGTTTTTTTTTTTTTTTGGTCCAAAAATCTGTTTGTTCGCACTTACAGCAGTTAGTTTTTTTTTTTTTAATCTAAGGTATGACTTTTTAGGCATTCTATTGGGGTCACAAATGTTTCAATTCAACTACCCCCAACATCTTAATTTGCTTGTGGCTTTTAATTTGATTATGCCTAATTTAATCTATACTTTTTATCTTTTATTTTTATCACTTAAATTTTAAAAATATTAATAATTTTAATAGTTAGTAAGTTAATAACTAGGAATTTGGTAATTATGATAAGTTTATTATGTGTTACTTTATAATAATTATAGTATGTAAACACCTCATCTTGTCTGTATTGAGGTTTTATTTTTTTTTGTTTATAGCAATTTGTTTTATTTATAGCAATAAATTATTTTATTGCTATAAATTAAAAACAACATATACTGGTTCCATGTTCATTTGACTGAATATTCAGTTACGTTGGCATGTGTATGAACCAAATATCTTTAAAATACAATTTAATGCTTTTTCATAATGACATTCCTAATTTTCCTGTCATACTGTGATATGTTTATTATTATAATCCAGGACATTGTTTTTGTGCATTTCAGTTACAAAGGCAATTGGTATTTTTGTATGTAGCATAACATTACACAGCTGTTGTATATATATTTTTGATCCAAAGATAGTTGAAAAAAAGTATGTTTATGATTCATTCAAAATCTGAAGCAGATTTTGAAATGATTAGGCATATTGCTGATCATCTACAGTCATTCTAAATCTGTAACTTCCATAATTAGTATTTTAATATGGCAGTTACAGTGTAATGTGGTTTGTGATTAAATTTCAATATTTTTGCCTTTGTTTTTACACAGATTTTTGATAGAAGGGAATTGGATCTTGTACGCTATCTCTGTATAGCCAATGGTCTCCGTCATCTAGTAATAGCTGAAGAATTAGAAAAAGTAGAGGAACTTCATCATCAACTCTGTGCTCTCACTCCTGTAATGAACAGTAAGCTCTCCCTTGAAATTGCCAAAGAACTCAACCTCACAGCATTGTTTATGCAGGTATGTCTGTTTTATTTTATAAGAACTATTTGACTGTTTTGTAAATGGATCTGTATTAGATCCCAAGCTCCAATTATAGTGATCTTGTTTGCAAATTGAATTTTGATTATAATAAGTAAAAGATCAAATTTACTACCCGTTTATAACAGAATGTACAAACAAAAAACTGAATAAACTGAAAACTGCAAATTGTTTTTTGTTTTATGGTTGTGACCTCTAGAATTTTTATGTGACCTTTAGAAAAATATCACAGAGATTACTGGGTTTTCTCGGAAACCATGAGTGAATTTCAGATTTGTTTAGCTCCAGATTCAGTAAGAATAATATTGACTCGAAATTGTGCGATTTATAATTTTTCTCATTTTTTTACGGTAAAATGTGAATGTAAAGAAAACGTGTGGTTTTAATTGCAATAAAAAAACGGAAATTATTAATAGAATTAGAAAAGGTGAAAATTTAAGAAATCTCTCCAAAGAGTTTAATGTAGGGACTTTAACAATTGACAACATCAAGAAAAATTCCAATGCTATAACAGAATTTGTGTCGATTATAGATAGTGAAGGAGGATCTAAAAGGGGGAAAAAATGTCAAAACCTGAAAATGCCACTTTAGAGAGTGCACTCAAATTCCTCCCCCCCCCCCCTCAGAGCAAAGTTTAGGTGAACCAGTGTTGTGTGAAAAATCATTGAATTTTAATTGAAAATTAAGATGTAATGAAAATTTTAAAACAGCACAGGTTGGCTGAAAAACTTTAAACTGAGACACGGTATACGTAAACTAGATATTCAAGGTGAGAAACTTTCTGAAGACAAATCGGTAGCGGTGTCCTTTGAAAAGTAAGTTTGCTTCGGTTATAGCAAATTATGAGAAAGAAACGTTTATAATGTTGATGAGACGAGCTTATTATGGAAAGCATTATCGAGAAAACCCTAGCCACTAAAAGAGAAATGCCTGCACCAAGTTTTAAGACGAGAAAAAAGCGAGTTACAATTGCTATGTGTGCAAATGCCACTGGGATGCACTGATTGTCCATGCTCATTTTCAGTAAGTCAAAAAAAAACTGAGAGCATTTAAAAATATTTATTTCCAATTTTCCTGTTTTATATAAAAATCATAAAAATGCATGGATGGATGTTTTCTGAGATTGGGTTATAATTTTTTTATTTAATTAATCTGATGTAATTTAATCATAAGGTAAGATTAAATTTATTTAATCTTACCATATGATTTTAAAATAATCTAAAAATACAATATATTTTTAGATTAAATTTATTTAATCTTACAAGAAAAATTATCCAGAAAATTTCCCGGTTCGATTATCCAGAAAATTTGGCTATCCGGAAGAGGTCTGACATCAATTATTCCAGATACCTGATGCTCTACTGTGTTTTATTTATTTTGTAATCGAATCATATAATGCTGCTGTAACCTTACTCTGCCTATCTGTCTATCTGAATATGGTACAGTCAGTTTTTCATGAAATTTTAATGGCTGCTATGCTTATTCAAGAAATGACATTTCTTTTTATCAAAGTAACAACATTCGATAAATGTGTAAATTACTGAATTTTGCTTGCCGTCCCTACTTGCTCTCCCACCCCATCTATGGCCTTTTCTTGATTACCTCTGATAATGTACTGCTGAATTGCCGTGAAGGTTCCTTCCATTGCAAATGGTTCCCCTTCCACACATGTTATGGTCATGTTTCACAGCAAATTTTTGCAACCCACTGCACTCATCAGTAACAGCAAAGTGATATGCTGAATTTTTGCCATTAGCATAAGCAGAATTTTCAACTTTTGTTCTTCTAGGCAGCATATTGTTTCTTTGGACCATTTAAAATTTTTTCCAAACTGGCATATAACTTTTCAATTAATTTTGATTGGGAATTTTACACACAAAGTCAGCTGCATTTTCCCGTAACTGATACTTTTGATACTGCATTGCCACACCGTAATTGATACTGCAATTGCCACAGCGACGAATTTTGACTAAAAACCCAAGAGGATACCCACCTATTAAAAAATAATAATAAATAAAATAAAATGAACAAAATTAAAGGGAGAGTGAGAAGCAAGCAAACAAACAAACAAAAAATAACAGAATTTATTGGATAATCCATGTATTTTTTTCTAGATGAGTGGTTAAAAACCAGAAAATGGAAGAGACAATTTTATGACAAATATCATCCCTGTTAAATACAGTTAAACATTGATAATACCACTCCTCCTACCACAGTTTCGGATATAATGCCAGTGTTATCATGTCCCTGAAATATAATAAACTAATGCATTTTATAGCATACACATAGAGTGCTGGACAAAAAAACTGCATCACTTGTGAATTTTGCAAATAATGTGTTTTGCACTGAATTGTGGGTTGCAGAAATGTTTTAAATGAATTTGTTAGATGGGATATATATCTCTGTGAATGAAATCCAATAAAAAGACTCCACCTAATTGCCATAAATATCTTCCGAAAGGGTAAAATGCGTAATTAATGGAAATATGAGAAATCATGCAAATGGCAATCATGACAACCAAACATACAGTTTATTGCATTTACATGTACAAGCTGAAATGACAAGTTAACGTAATAGTATTATGTACTGTAAATCAGAAAAACAAGTCCTCAAATATTTTGTTGTTCCTCCTCAAGCTGCAATTACAGCCTTGCAACGATCTGGCATAGAGTTAATCAACTTCTGGATATACGGTTGCCCAATTTTGTGGTACCAAACCCTTACAATGCTCTCCTGCAGCTGAATATTACATGTTGGCTTCTTCTGAGAAATCTTAGACGACACTATGTACCATCAATTTTCAATAGGGTTCAAATCTGGACTGTTACCAGGCCATTCCACACTGTAATGCCAGCATTTCTGAGTTATGACTGCACGTTAAGTGAGAAACAAGGGAAAACATTGGTGCAAGTATGTTTTAAACCTTGTGAGACAAGAAGACAAACTCATCATTAAATGGCACCTCTGTAACCAGGTGGGCAGGAGCAGCAGTGCGTAGCACATGTTCAAGCCCGTGACCACTAAATACGGAGGATGCGGAAAAGTCAGGGGATGACCACCGCATATCCCCGGAGCAATATGGCCTTAGTTGCTAATGCTCCTAAAAACCAAATAACAAACAAACATCATTAAATCTAAATAGCATAAAACTTTACCAATTTTGCTGTATGGCAAGGTGCTGAGTCCTGTTGAAAAATGCAGTTTTGGACGTCTGTGTGGCGATCCCTAATAACGGGTTCCAGGCACTCCTCCAAGATAGCAGTGTAGGTTTCTGCATTCACTGTTCCATTAATAAACTTAATTTGCCCCACCCCGTTGCTTGTTATGCATCCCCAGACCATCTGACCGGCGGGGGACTTTACAGTCGATGTTATGCAGTCAGGATGATATGCCTCTGAATTTCGTCTTCTGACATATCGCTTCCCATCCAAGTCATGCAGGTTGAATTTCGATTTGTCATTTGCCCATTGCGCTTTTGTCCAAGAAACATGCATTTTAGCCCAAGCAAGTCACTTCTTCCTCATTTGTTGGGTCAACAAAGGCTTCTTCTTGGGCCGATAGGCATGCAGACCACATTCCGAAAGCCATCTTTGGATAGTTTGTGCAACACCAGAGGCCATCTCAAAGTCTAGTTTTCGATCAGGAGCACTGGCATGGCAATTACGAAGGCATAGCCATTTGAAATATCGACCTTGGGAAGGCATAGTCACTCTTATGGCCTGATCCAGGTCTTCTCTTCACATCACCGGTTTCATGCTTTAATTTCAGTACCCGGGATACTGGTGGCAGCCTATTTTATCAGCAATAGCACATGTAGAAAGGCCTTCCTGGGACAGAGCAACAGCTACACTTATTTTCATGGTGACAACTGAAACATATGGAGCCATGCTTACACTCTGCAAAACAGGATACTAATGAGCGTGTATACCCTTCCAGTGCCATATTTATAGAAATGGCTGATGCAATACATTTGCTTTGTATTGTATTCCCTTGTGTGATATATTCTCCTAATGGGACAATTAAATTTTTATAAATAACAAGTCTTATTCCAGAGTAATTACTGTAGATATTCAGTTTTTTTGCCTGTCTTTCCTAAATTAAAGATGACGGAGGGGGGGAGAATTTAGTACATCACTGAGACAGTAAATGCACACTGGAAACTTACAAAAAGTAAATCTTTTTCCTCTGAAAGAGGAAACGAAAACGAGCTACCATTTGTGGTTTATCCAGTTATAAATTTTTGTAAACAACAGTGTGATATCTCTTTCAAAGTGAAAAGTAGTCTTTTTTTTTTTTTTTTTTTTTTTTATATATATATATATATATATGTCATCAAATAAAAGAAGAAGAAGAAGAACTCTTTATTGTATACACAAGGTACACAACACCCTTCACAGCTACATGCCAGGGGTTTACATGGAAGGATAACACTACATAATTAACAAGGATTGGGGGGGAAGTATTATTACTAATTATACAACTGTATGATTAAAGATTGGAGCACAAAAAATGACAAATTTACATATGAATAAATATATATATATATACAACAGTGTGTTAACAAGTAAAATTATTTTTTACTTAAATTAATTTTTAAATGTGAACTTAAATTTAATAATTACCCAATTCCTTTTTTATTTAGAGAAGGTATAATCATCTGATAAAATATTGTTTCTTTATCTTACTACTTATTAATTAATATCAGATAAAGATTAATATCTGATGATTTATTAATAGATGAAATTTAAATGTATTTATGATTTTTTTAGATTTCTGTTATCACTGCCAATAACACAGGAAGAGAACTTCATTTAAATCAGTGGGAGAACTTTGTAACTGTAGGAAGTAATATCATCACTGAAGTAAGTATTAAGAACACACACACACATACACAGAGGAAAATCAAAGCATTGATCTTCCTCGTTTTTGTGTGTGTGGTCACTTTGATCCCGCATACATGTATCCATGCATTTAAAAAATCAGCAAAAAAATTTAAAAAAAAAATTTTTTTGGTGCCACAATTTTTAATCTTTTCTGAAAACAACTAAAAAATTTATTTTATATTAAAAACGTGTATTTTTAATTAATTTTTGAATTAAATGTAAATCACAAAAACTCTTGATATGTAAATCAATAAGCCAGAGAGACAGCAATTTCAATTGTAGGACAAGTCCATCAATAATGCCAGCTCGCTGTCAATAATTGTATATAACATATGTTCCCCAACATGTTCATATAATTAGCTTTAACTCTAGTTTTTGAATTTTGTGATAATTAACAGGATTTGCAGAATTTTCAGTATAGGGGGAAAAAAAAAATTTTTCAAAAACAGTTATTACAGAGTTTCAGCTATGTCAGTGTAGTAGATAAGGAGCATGACTTGCTGAAATAGTCTGGGGGGTCTCGTCAATTCCACGTAACAGGCTTGGGGGTTAAATATACTTAATTCCCTAGTTTTACTAAAATTGCTTCAAGGACTTTACAGCAAGCAAAAAATTTTTAATCTTTTAAAAAAGTAGTTGACAAATATTTTTTCATATAAATAAACACTGTTACACTACATGAACTAACCAGTTACTTCAATGTATTGAATCTTATGTAGGGAATTTTACTCACCTCATATATTTTGGCTTACCAAAGAGAAGTTCAGGTAGGCTCTATTTTTGAAAATACCAAAATGCCTGGTCAAAAATTCCAAAACAGCTAGAAATAAAATAATTTAATAAATGCAAACATAACCATATAGCCAAAGTGCACTGAAAAAATAATTAAATAATAATGAAGATTTTATAATATTTTTATTATAACCTCATTAGATATTCATTTATAATATTAAGTTAATATAATAAAAATAGGATCATTATAAAATGGGATCAGCACCTTGTTGCTGCTGGCAAAATTACTTTATATCACACTTTATATCCTGGTGTGTGGTACCACACACACGACTTGCTAAAATAGGGCAGTAGAGAATGAAAAACACTGGGGATAATTGTGCAATCAGATGTGAAGTTCTCTGCACAGTGCAGATAGGCTGCCAGGACAGCTTGTGTGGTCCGGTTTTATCAAATATACAGAGATTTTACTAGCAGGGATAAGGAGGTGATTATCTTATTATATATGGCAATGTTTAGGTCACATCTTGAGTGCTGCATACAGCTCTTGAAGCCTTATTTTAGAAAGGATATGGATCTGTTAGAACAGAGAAGAGCAACAAGATTAGTGAGGGAAGCAAGAAAAGGGAGCATTTAACAGGAAAGGTCTCAGTTTTGAAAATTGGAGCATCTGGAGATTAGGCCTATACAAGGAGATCTGACTGAGGTATTTAAGGAATTGAATTGATTCAATAAGCTCATTGCTGATGAAATCTTTCCTCTTTCTCAGACTATGCTCATGAGGGGGCATAAATTCAAACTAAGAATGGTGCAGGTCAAATTGTGCATAAATTTGCCTTCAGCTAGAGAGTGGTTGATCGTTGGAAAAAATTCCCATCTGGTGTTGTTAGAGGTGTATAAGCTTACTTTCTTGAATAATTTGCCACTAATAATAACCGTAATAAGCTCAGTATACTTTCATCAGTATCATTAATAAATATTGAAAGCAGGAAGGGGAACCCAGTACTAAACCTTGCAGAACCTCACTAATAACAGAAGAGCAGTGTCCATTCATAAACCCTCTGCCACTGATCCACTTACTCCCAATGTCCACACTGCTCCAATTTTTTCAGTAGTTTTCATTCAGAACAGTATCAAAAGCTTTTCTGAAGCCTAAGCATGTGATGTCAGAATTACAGTAAACTCTGCTTATTGTAATCACCATCAATGTTGTCATTCAGAGATAATATTATCACTTTTATGAAGTCCCAATTGGACATAGAAAAAATGCCAAAACCAAAACCAAATGTAATTAGGTTTTGGTTTATATCACTTTTTTTTTCTTTTTTTTTGCCTTATTGCAGTTTATACATGTGCAGTGGAAGTGATTACATAACATCACTACTTGTTCTTGAACTCCATCACTTTTGTGGCTGGTTACTGATTTTTCTTCATGCAGTTTGTATGGCAGTTAGAGTCATTATTCTCAAAAGAAAGTACTGTATCTCTACTCCTACCAATCTTTTTGTTGTTTTACAGTAGAGCATTAATCCTTTTCTAATTCTTGATTCTAATATTTCCTTTATTTGTTTTTAATGGTTTGTATGGATTTACAGAAACAATTTCATTTTTATTTGACTTTCTTGAAAAAATAGTTGACAGTCAAATTAAAGTATTTTATATTGCTTGATTTTATTGTTTTCTTTCTGTCTATTTCCACCTTTTTGTGTACACATTTTTTCTCTGCATTAATAAACGATGCTGAGGAGGAGCTGTATTCTTTTCCACCAATTGTTGTTATCAGTTTAGCTGAATCCTGAAGTGATCAGACTAAATGGCGTTCACTATATTTGTTGCATCCAGTTCCTTTGTTACTGTTTTTGTCATAATAGGTAGTCAGATTTTTTGGACAAGATCTTTCCTTCTCAAACTAGTCTCATCAGTTATCTGACATTCATTTAGGTCTAAATCTTGAACAGAATCTCTTTGGTATAAAAAGCTTGGTAATTTCCATGATTATTTCCTGAATACTTCCCATTTAGAATTTGAAGTTGGGAACATCATTGGTTAGTTACACTGAAAAGAATTTAAAAAATTGTTTTAAGGCAACTGTAGTTACATTTTATGAAAACAAAGTGTCTTTTGTTTACCCTTGGCAGTAGTTTTATCTTTAAGTAATTGCTCATCAAGATACTATGATTACTAATCCCTCATCAAGATACTATGATTACTCTACATATAATTCCTTTATCTAAAGATTATTAATGGAAGAAGAGTTATTGCTGATAATTAGAACAAGAATATTGCTTTCTCTTGTTTCCTCTTTTATAGAAAATATCAAACAATTGCTGTTATAGAAAACAATCATCCATTAAATTCAAATAAGCTCTACTATTGTGTGGCGGTTATTTAGTTTTTAGTATTAGTAGTGGCAAACGATGCTAGAAAGCAAGCTTATACAGCATCGGCCAAAAAAAAAAAAATCCATTTTATCTATCCATCCCCTCCAATAGCTTGTCTAGTTCTTCCTTGAATAATAATTTTGTTATACTCATCAAAGTCATTTAGTGTATAACATACTCCTACTCTCATTTTTGTTTTCCCGTTTTTGTCACACAAAATGAATTGAAAATTGCACTGGCTTAGATTCTGTGTGCTTCTTACTAAAGTGTAAAAGCGCCATCTGATTAATTTGATGACTTAACCAATTCTTCATCAAATTTGTTTAATATACTCCTAACATTGGTCTATAAGTGCATTTTTTTTTGCTCTTAGTAATTCTAAAACTACTCATGTGGCTGCTTGTCTTACAAGGATCTTTCAGGTCTTGTAATCCCCAACACCTTGCTTTTCAGATGGCTGCTGCACTTCCAGTCCCTCCTGTTAAGAGGAAAAATTCTACTCCAAGTCTTGCACAGTTTCTGAAAGGCTGAATTGATTGATAAGACTCTCCTCGTGTGCTCCTTCCTATCATGTCTGGGTAGACTTGCAGACAATTCTGTGACTGTTCAAATATATTCAAATTTAATCCTAACTTGTAACATTTTCGCTGCATTGCCTTATACCTGTCACATAAATCTCATCTCCTATTCTTATTATTATGAGTACCAACATGTACAATAGCATCACGTTTTATGCCCTGAATACATGATAGCTGCTTTTTATTGTTAAGCTTTGGCCCTGGCAGACATACACTGGGCCTATTTCACTTATCCTTTTTACACAATATATATCCTGTTTTCCTCACAGTAGACTCACAGACACTGGCTACTTCCTGTTGGATCAGAGCTTTCTGCTGTAGAGTATTGTTTTAAGCTTTGGTTCATAATAGAACTGCCATTGGCAGCTCTCTCCTGAGCCAAAACATCCTTGCCACTTTGAACTTTTTTGCTTTACTGAAACTTTAATGAAAAAATTCCAATTACGGATGTATAAACAATATGTTTAATGCTTAATGACTTTTATATTTTTTGCTTAACATTTTTCATGATATATTTTAATAATTAAAATCGACAATAGGACAAAAAATTTTATTGTGGTATGCTTAACTGTCACCAGGCATGTGAAGGACTGTTTTTCCTTTTTACACATAGGGTTACTATAATATTGCATACATGCATTTGAAAAATCAGCAAGTAATGATTCAAAATGAATCACTCTTTTGATGCTATCTTATTTTCAATCTTTTTCTGAACAGAATTGTGAAAACTGCAGTTTTTGTTTTAAAGATGTATATTTTTAATTAATTTTTGAACTCCCTTTAGATCTGTTAGCAAGTGAAATGCAAATCAAAAATCCAAGTGCATCAATGAATGCATACAGTTGAACAACGCTGGCACTCTTAATTGCGTTTGTGTGTGCATGTCAATTGGAGAAAAGTATGTGTAAATAAAGCCTGCTCGCTGTCAATAACTGTATGTAACAAATGCCACATTTATCACATTCAGTTGTTGACAGCATATAATTAGATTTAATTGTTCCTGAATTTTTTCTAATTTTGTGATAATAGTGATTTTTGGAATTTTCAGCAGAAATCAAAGAAATCACTTTTAAAAGCAATTTTAAGAGTTTCAGCTGAGTGGATGAAGTAGAGGAAGTGCATGACTTACTGAAATATTGTCTGGGATCTCATCAATCTGACACGATGGACTCTGAGTTAAATTGAGTCACGAATGATATAAGCAGGATGTAGAAGAATTCATACAAGCTTGACTAATTTTGAAAAAAATGAAATTGATTACAAATCATTTAAAAGTGAATGATTCGAGTTCAAATTTCCTAAAGAAGAAAATGTTTTTGTCTATGTATGCATTAATATATAAATTTTATCTACAAACTTTTTAAAACATAATAATTTTAAGAATATTCTCATCATACCATTATTGTAATGTTTCAGTTGAAAATGTTCTGAAACAAGTAAATATTTATTTTCAAAATAAATTTTTGCAAGTTAGCCACCACTTCCTGTTTAAATAGAGAGTAAAGAACTGAATAGCATGAATTGTGACTCGGTTATTAATAAATTTGTTAGCAAAAAATAAAAGAAAATGTCAATATACAGGGTGGTCTGTAATTTGTGGTACAACCGGCAAGAGGCTGATTCTTCATGAAAAAATAAGTCGAAATTGCAGAGTAAAATTTTTTTCATGTGAGGCTTCGTTTTTGAGAAAATCGACTTTAAATGTTAGTTGAGTATGCGTGCACCTGACTAAGACACTGTTGAGCAGATCTCGATACCGACCACTGTTTACACTTTTGTTTGTATACAGTGTCACAACTTGGCGTGTTTACGATACAATGTCATTATTTGTTATCATCAGTCTTAGTATCTTATTTATTATCAGTATTCACTATCAGTTTCTATCAACTCATCGATATGGCAAATTACAGTATTTGCGAATACACAGACATACTCCTTGCATTAGGAGCATGTTTTGAAATTCTTCTGCTACAGCAAATTATTACAGAGAGTGAGATATCCCAATCATTGTCATCCAGATAGGCGAATAATTCAAAGAGTAGAATTATTCTACAAAGAGTAATTCAAATGCTGTCCGACTATGGTTCGTTCCATTCTCTGCATTAAAATCGCAGACGTCGTTGACGACTGCTTAATCATACAGAAGAAGAAGAAATTATGATGGATGTCAATAATAATCCTCATCTTAGTACGAGAGATCTTTCTTCTCGGCATAACATTAGCAGGTCGACAATTATTCGCGTGCTACGTGAGAACAGGATGCATCCGTTTCATGTCCAGAGAGTGCAAGGACTAAGAGCTCGTGATTTTGTTCCACAAATGGCTTTCTGCCATTGGTAACTTATGCATCCAAAATTTTTACTGTGCATTTTATGGACTGAGGAGTCCAAATTTACATGACACAGAATGTTCAACATACATAATACTCATTGGTGGGCACTTGAAAATCCTCACGTTATTGTTGAAACACATTTTCAAGAAAGGCGGAGCATGAACATCTGGGCTTGTATAATCGGTAACAAAATTGTGGGACCTTATTTCCTTCCAGATAATTTAAGGTGTGCATCGTACTTACACTTCTTATGCAACAAATTACCCGGACTATTAGAAAATGTATCTCTGTATACTAGAAGAACTATGATTTTCCAGCATGATGGTGCACCAGCTCATTTTACTTGAGAAGTGAGGAACTTTTTAAATGAGCGATATGAACGTTGGATCGGTCATGGTGGAACAATTGCTTGGCCACCACGGTTGCCGAATTTGACACCTTTAGACTTTTACTTATGAGGTCGTATCAAAGCAATCGTGTATTCCGAAGATATCATCAGTCTCGTACAATTGAAGGAAAGGATTGTACTGGCATTCGAAATGTTAAAAACTCGAAACACACTGGAAAGGCTTCAAGATAATCTAGTGAGAAGAGCCCAGCTTTGTATGCAACAGAATGGGCAACATTTCCAACAATTCTGAAACTAATAAAAGGAAATTATCAAAAGGAAATATCATGGTCTCATTTTAATTTACATATCCTATGTTAAAGTACACACTGGACACTATAAACAGAAGAGTAAATAGTGGTCCGATCGAGATTTGCTCAATGGTATCTTAGTCAAGTGCACGTGTGCTCAACTGATATTTAAAGTCATTTTCTCAAAAACGAACCCTCATATGAAAAAATTTTATTCTGCAATTTTGACTTATTTTTTCATGAAGAATCAGCCTTTTGCCGGTGGTACCATGAATTATGGACCACCTTGTATATGTCAAACCATTCTTTGTAACTTAATGTGTAAATAGTTATTTTAACTTATTTTATTTCGGTGAAACTATTTATACACCTCTAATTTTTATATGACAGTTTTTAAAAATATTTTTCTGTAAAACAAATAATTAAATAAATTTTTATAAAATAAGCCCTGCTTTAGTAATTTTTTCTGCCCACACATTTTGTCATGACCTTGCATTTGCTGAATTCATCACTGCAAAGTGGTGCTTAAACAATAAAAATGGTTTATCATATTATTTTCATATTATATTTTTTTATATATATTTTTAAATTATGTTTTATTATATTATTTTAGCAGTTTATCATACTATTTTCATTGTATTATGAAACATATAATTAATATTACAGCTGCAGTATCTAGACAGCTTCACCAATCTAATTGACAATCTAAATAAAACATGGAAAAGGTTAAAAGATGCATTTAATTCAAAAGATGAAAATCGAACAACTCAGCTGATTCAGATCTTTATGTGTGGCCGTAATATGTCAACCTTTTTTGACCCAGATAAACAAGGACCTGCTCGGCACTTTGAAGAATTTAGGCAGCTTATGAAGAATGAACGAGAAAAATTTATTCGTAAAGATGATTTTAAATATACATATGACAATACTACAAGTAGGTAGAGCATGTCAGTATAATCTTTTAATTTTTTAATTATATTTGTAAATGTTAAACTCTTAATAACAAGATTCATGTGAGTGATTCTTTTTCTCAAATTTTATAACTGTTAGTATGATTTTCTATATGTTTCTGAAAAGATTTTTTCCAGTTTATTTTATTCCATTTGAAGATTTATAAAAATAATTTATTTGCAATAGAAGTTCAATCCTGAATACCATCAAAAATATACGGTTTTCTTGTACTGACCATTTTTTTTTTTTTTATTTCTAATAGGATAAAAGATATATATATATATATATGTACACTCAGCAATCACTGAATTATGACCACCTATATAATACTATGTTTGGCCACTGTTTGCATGGATAACAGCTGCCTAGGCTTGGACTCTACTAGATGTCTGAATACATCCATAGGGATCTGCAGCCATGTTGCATACAAGGTGAATGCAGCACATACTCAGCAGAGTTGTATGCATTTGAGTTAGCCTTGGGTCACATTAAAACCCCACAATTACCAAAGGTGTATGGTGTACACAGACTCTTTAAGTGTACTATAGGCTTTATCAGGGATGAATTATAGTCCTCATCAATTCCTGACCTGGGGTCAGTGGATGTTATTTTCTCTCTTTTAATGTTCTTTTGACATCCGTTTCTGCTGGATCCCTAGCCACACTGGGATCAAGGGTAATGAACTGACTGATGCTGCAGCCACGTCACCGCAACCCCAGAGCAACCGTAGCCTGTTAGTCCTCTATTCAGCCTACAGGAAATTAATACACAAAAGATTACTCTCCCAGTGGCAACAATCTTGGCATGGGCAGGTCACAAACAAACTCTGTCAGATAAAGCCTGTAATTAAACTAAGGCAGTCAAGTCAGCACAGGAACTGCTGAGAGGAAGTTGTTCTAGCTCGTCCTCCACATAGGACATAGTCAGCTTATTCATTCATTCCCTCTGAGGACGGATGTGTGATATTGTGCTGTTAACACATATTTTATCTGAGTGCCCACTTTACGGGCACGAACGTCATTTATATTTTACTGCTTTTATCCATCTGACTGAGCCTTATACACTCAAATCAGATTTTATCTGGCAATGTAAATTTATCAGTTGTTTTTAGTTTGTTTAAATATTTTTATGCATATTTAAAAGTTACCATTTTTAAAAAGTTTTTACATATCTTTATTTCTATACATCTTGGCGTAGTAACCTAATTTTTTAGGTCACTGAAACACAAATCTTCTCTTTTATATGACCTGGTTTTGGCACATTATAGCCTTAGTTGCTGATGTGCCAATAAAATCATCACTTGTGCACAGTGTGGGCCCAATGACACAGTGCATTACCTTCTTGGAAGATCCCATTTCTGTCTGGGAAAAAAATTCAACTTGGCAGCATGCACCTGGTCTCCTAACAGCTAACGGTAGATCTCACCTTCTTGCCAAAAAAAACATGCCCCATATTAAGCAACCAGTCTCCTGCCTGTGCTTGTGCCACACATGAAGGGATCCATTGGTGTATTGCACAGGTATTTGGGCTCATCTGACCGGCGTACTCATTTCCAGTCTTCCATGTCTAACAGTGTGTTGACACCACAGTGTGTTCCCCTTCAGTGATGATCAGCAGTGAGGAGAGGGTGTCTCATGGGTCATCTATTGTGGAATCCCTTATCTCTGGGTGTGCAGTGCATCGTCATTTGGGATATTGTTCTTACATTCCCCACATTCTTTTGTGAAGTCAGCTGTCACAGTCACCTGCCATTGAGTTCGTATAGTGTACTCCATCCTTCACTCACCACGAACATTCACCTTGTGGGTCCTCAACTGAATTGTAATCTTTTACAATTCAGTTGGCGGGAAGTGGTTTGAATCGTTTGACACCATCCTTTGTACATCTTAACCACAGTGAGCCATGAACAACCAACAAGAGATGTGCCATTTCCGATCCAACACCCAAGTTCCCACAATCATGCCCTTTAGAAACTTCATATTATTTTTACTGTCCCATAACTGCTACTTTATCACTTTGACTTGAACAACCAGATGCAAATCACCACTACTCTAGCATACGAAGCTGTTCAGCTTTTTATACTGCAAGCTATGTGGCATAGTCCCTTATGGAGGGGTGATCACAATCCAGTGATCAGTAAGTACACACACACGCATATATATATACAGTGGTGAGCTACAGTAGGCTTGCGAGAGCTCATTGTTATTTTATTTGAAAATTTGCGAGCCCATTGTTGAGATGATCATTTATTTTACAAATGAAATCCTGAATGCAATTATTGAGTATCCAGAGCTGAAACTACGTGGGACGAGCGGGGCACCATGCCCAGCATTCAATCAGTTATGTATTTCAAAATTGCTTCGTTTTTGATTTTATTACAGTCGGACCTCTGTTTAACGAACTTTTATAGTGAATTTTTTTGAATTCCCCTCTTTGGTAATTACATTTAAAATAGTTTCCATTGAACAAAGAAAATTTCCATGTAATGAACGAATTACGAGACAACTTTGTATGCATTGTTCTGACCTCTGGCCTTTCAGCAATGGTGCCTCCACAGCCAGGTGGGAAGCAGCAGCAGTGCGTAGCACACGCTTCTTGATTAGACTGGGTTCGAGCCCGTCACCACCAAATATGGAAGATGCGGAAAGGTCAGGGAATGACCACCGCATATCCCGGAGCAATATGGCCTTAGTTGCTAATGCTCCTAAAAACCAAAATAACAACAATAACAGCCTTTCGGCAATTAGAAAGCGCGAATTAAGGGTGAAAGCGATTACCGTTTCACAATGTTAGTGGTGTCCCTAAAACCTGCAGTCATATACTGAGAAGTCACACTCATCAATCTGCTTTCCATAGCTAGTCAGAGGAAGAAGACTCCCTACACAGATTATAGCCTCTGGTCAACCTGTGTTGTGGTTCCCCTTTACTCCAACAAATGGGTATATGTTTATCAGAGAATTGAGTGATCCATGACTTCCAGTAAATTTCTTCTCTCTATGTTTACATGGTCACAGTAGCTGAATATCCGAGTGATTCTTACATTTTGCACAATATTCGAAGAACTAGTGACAGTAGTAACATGGGGGGGGGTTGAGGTAACTAAGATATTATATGAACTTTACGAAGATGAAATGTTGGCTGATTTTGAAACTTCGTCGAGGCTTTCACTGTGTAGAAAATGTTCTAAAATATAATGCCATACAGGCAATAATTAAAAGGGAAAAAAAAAAAAAAAACAATAACAACTATGCATTATATCTTAATAAACCAAACTCCAAAAAACCAGCACGACTTAAGGATGATTGCTAAAGAACTTGATGTGGAAACTATAAAGGTCGCTCATGTGTTCAGGCCACGATGAGCAGCTTGTGGGTTGGAGGAATTATCCCGTTTTGTGCAAACATTTTGAATCAGAAGTTAAATTTTCGGGATTATTAAACTGACTTTTCAATGTGGAATTTCTTAACGATTTAGCACTAATGGTCGACATCCTGCAGGAGCTCTCTTACCTTTCAGAAGCTTTACAGAATCACTCTGATAAAAGCAAATAAATTAATTATTTGAACTATCATTGCTATTGCTAATTTGAAAAATTCTGAAGAAAATTATGAAGCTAAAATTGAGAGAATGTTGAAGTGGAAAGAATTTGAAGGAATCAAATTCGAAAGTAAGAACACATTTAAAAAATTGCCTCGTGACAAGTTATTAAATACATTGTTTTATCCTTAAAGGATAAGTTATTAATACAACAGAGCGATTTTAAATTAAATAATGATTCCATTGACGACGAGTAATTGAAAGAAATTTTAAACATATGCTACCCAAAACTGTGGAATGTGAAAGAACTTTTGTCTCGGTGGTCATACGGTGAAAACCGAATAAGAAATTTAAGTTTTCTGATAAAATATGAAATAAAAATTAATGATTTTAGAGATTTTGTCGAAGACAGTTTATCTTTAAAATCCCTCTTTGATTAAGAAAGCCAGAAATATCTTTGAAACCGTTGCGATTAGCAGTGATGAAGCTGAGCGAGCTTTCAGCATAATGAATAATATTGAGTGAATGAATGAATAATGTTGACAATTAAACATGTTGCAGATTATTATGATCTAAGTGGAAAACCATTGTTTCAATTTGATCCAGATCGTTACATCAAATTGCTGAGCGATGATTCCTCTGTAATCATCACTCAGCAATTGAGCAAAGCAGATCAACAACAAATATTAATAAAGAAGTAAATTTGCATATGGCAAAATTTAGAATAAATTATTCTTGAATATTTGTGTAATTTTTTTTTCATGTAATATTTGTTTTTATATTGTGGAATGTTTTGTGATATTTTTCATTTTTATTCGTGATATGGAAAATATTTCATGTTATTTTTTATTCGCAATATTAAAATTTTATCATGAAAAAAATGTATCCATTATATTTCCCAAGTTGTTAAAAAAAAGACTAATAAAAAAGTTGCACGTATGCCGAGCACGCGTGGTAGATGGTTTCTTTTAGGTATTTTGATTTAGTATTAGTATTATTAGCCATGTGGTGCAAGGAAGTCTGAGGGGAGGCATGACAACAAGGTTTTCACATTTTTTTTAGATAGACCTTATACACATGGTTAAGGGGGTAACCCCCCCCCCCCCCCCCCCCCCCCGAATTCGCTCCTGACTCGAGATATCATACCAGTCAGTCACGAATAATGCGTCACGTGAACTAATCTCACTACTAGTAGTGGGAGCAGGGGAAATGCCTCTGGTGGAAACCGCGGATGATGTCACTTCCGTGACCGATCAAAGTACTCAGTAGAAATTCGGAAGAACTGCGAGTCCATTGTTAAAATAATCATAGCTCAGCACTGTAGATATATAATTGTAGGAGATTAAGTTTTTAATGTGGCTAGTGGTCAGTAGTTAGTATAGTCAACCGTAAGTCGAAATCATGGAATAGAAGTCATAAAAAAAGCCAATTCACACCTGCAAAAATAAGGGTAAAATCATATTATAAAAAAGAATATACTAAAAGTAATTAATGTTGCAAATTCTATGATTTTAATACATGATGTCGCTTTTACATACTATATAGTCATTGACATGGGCATGTAGCATGCTTTTTCCCCACTACAGCACACTGGCCTACACCTTACAGCTGTCTCCACGACTCTGGCATGGATACACAGTAAGTACAGTTCTTGACCCCCTGTTTCAAATCGTTATTTCAGCCTTTAAGGTTATCATTTATCTTCGGCTTTTATTAATTTTTACCACTTATAATTCTTAACACTTGTCATTTCTCCGCCTCTGTCAGCTCAGCCATGAAATGTATGCCTGCATTACGTACTCTATCCGCTATTATCAACCCGGCTTACACACTTATACAAAATTTGGTTTCTTTATACCTACAGCATGCAACATATGTTTCATGTTAGAAAAAGAGGCCATACTTCTTGCTGCATCTTCCTTCATTTTGTCAGCTGGCCCTCGAGATAGACGTTAAAATCATTGAATTTGCACCATTAAGTACTTCTAGTATTATTTTTGATAATATTTTTATCCTTATTTTTTGCAGGCATGAATTGGCTTTTTTATGACTTCTATTCCATGATTTCCACCTACGGTTGATCATACTACCTACTGACCACTAGCCACATTAAAAACATAATCTTCTACAATTATTTATCTATTTATGGTCTTTGGGTGCATTCTACTCTATATAGTAGTAAACCAGGTCTATAATCATTCAAATATTCCTCTTATAATCACTCCAGTGCCTATTACTATTATTGTGTGTGTGTGTGTGTGTGTGTGTGTGTGTGTGTGTGTGTGTGTGTGTGTGTGTGTGTGTGTGTGTGTGTGTGTGTGTTGAAGGAAACAACAGTTTTGTATATTATTAATAATAAAAATAATAATAAAGGTTTATGGACCTGAGACACTGCTATATGCAGAAAGTATCCAACGACCGTAATTGCTACATAAGTTAGTAGTTGTGAAAGGCATGAGCTAACGTTACGATACTAGTAATGCTAATTGTGGAGAACAAAGGGCGAACTGAACAGATCGCTATCACGGTGAATAAAAAAGGGAGCTAAGATAAAGGAGAAGTAATAAGAAATAATAAGAATAACTTAGTGCTGTTCATCCTGTGACCTCTGTGCCTTTTTCAGGGGCCAGCCGCCAAAATCTAAGGAGGAAACGGCAATAAATGGGTATAGCATCTGTTTCTGACATGAAATATACGCTGCATGTGGTACACATGAAAAGTAGGTAAAGTCAGTTAAAAAAATTTTTTTTAATTAATTAATTTAAAATTTTAAACATGGGGTGTGCATATATTTCATTGCTGACCCGACAGAGAGCTGAAAGTAAAGATTAAAATAATAACAAGAATAAAAAGCAAGAAATAGGATAACTTACTGGGGTCGTTGTGATCTGCACTGCTGTGGAGAAATAAAATGTTTAAACTGAATGTGGGCTACAGTATATGGTGTAGACTGGCAACCCGTGGTGTAAGAAATCGGGAAAATTAAGATTAAATAAATTAAATAATTAAGTTGGGCTAGTTACCCCATGTGTCGCAGGTCAGAAATGTATTAACATAAATTAAATTAGCGAAGTAGTAAATTAAAATTAATTAAACCAATTTTGTTACGAATGTAAAAAGGGTTTGTGGTAGGGTTATCCTTTTAAGGTTAAACATGTGAAGGAATGCATCCCAGGATAGAAAGGAATAATAGGCTTGCAAAGTAGCGGTAAATAGTCGCTGAACTTTGTACAGGCGAGGAAAGTATTTTAAAGCAAAAAAGGAGCATCTCGGGTTTGGCGTTCGGTAAACTAATGGCTCACGAGAAATAAAAATATAGGTGATAAGAAAGCATAAAGAGTACTGAAGAAGACAAAAAGATGGTGGTAGGGCAGTTTGGGGTTGCTATACCCGTTTCTATAGTAGGACCCTGAACATAGTTCTGTGAGCATCCTTCATGTATTTATGTATGAAAATAAAAAAGTAAATAAATAAAATAATATATAAATGGTAAATGAATACTCCTATAGATAGCCAGCCGGGAGGTACGAGTTTCTACGCTTGTAAGACCCCAAAGAGGCTGGGAGTATTGACTATACATATGTACAAGCCTAGCAGTTATGGAATATCAGTTTGATATGATATTATTGATATCAATAGTACAGTTAGTCAATTTTTTATATTTGATAATACCGAGAGCTTTTTTGATGTGGTAATATAAGTAAGCTGCTGGAAACTGTTTGTTTAGCAAGTTTTCTGTACAGGTTTCCGATGTTGCTTACTATCAGTTGTTTGCTATTGCATATCTTGGCTATTCTGACGATTTGAGATAAGGTGATGTTGGCATGTATTTTTTTGGAAATATTCGAATGCCAGTGCGTGAAGCTGAATACATTAAAGCTGAAGGCGTCATGCTTATTATATATATTGACAGTGGTTGTTGAGGTCTATATCTAAATCCAAGTAGTTAGCAGCCTTGTTATTATTATTAGTTTTTTCTAGTGTGAGCTCAATCGGGTATGTATTGGCAAGGTTTTATATGAAGTTGGGGCAATTTGCTACAAATAAATCATCAGTATATCTGAATATGCAGATATCCGGAGGTAGTGATGTTTCATACTAGTATAGGTATAGATTGGCAATGATACAGCTCACTAGGCTGCCCATAGGGCTACCTATGGTTTGTTGGTAAACTGTTTTTCCGTTGAAAATGTAGTTGTTGGAAATGCACAAATTGAGCAGATTATTCCAATATATAGGTTTGCAATCTATGCTATGTTTGTATCTATTATACACGTTGTTTAAGACATGCTTCAAATTGGTTTGATCTATGCTTGTAAATAGGTTAGTGAAGTCGAAGGTTTGTACATGGGATATAGTGTTACTATGTAAGGCATTTATAATAGGGATATTGTTGTTGATTATCTTGCTGTCAGGCAAGATGTTAATAATAGGTTTCAGTAGTTGCTCTAAGGTTTTGCCAGCTTTGTATGCATAACTATTCTTGCATGAAGTAATGAACCTGAAGCTTATTGGATTCTTATGGAACTTTGGTATGCAGTATACATATGGAAAACTATAATTATTAATACTAAGTTTTAGTTTTTTGTTGATAGCTATTAGCTTTTTTGTTGCTAATAGCTATCAACAAATAAAAAAGGAAGCTAAGATAAAGGAGAAGTGAATAAAAAAGGGAGCTAAGATAAAGGAGAAGTAATAAGAAATAATAAGAATAACTTAGTGCTGTTCATCCTGTGACCTCAGTGCCTTTTTCTGGGGCCAGCTGCCGAAATCAAAAGAGGAAACGGCAATAAGTGGGTATAGCCTCTGTTTCTGACATGAAATACGTGCCACACGTGGTACACAGGAAAAGTAGGTAAAGTCAGTTAAAAAATTTTTTTTTTTATTATTAATTTTATTTTAAATTTTAAACATGGGGCGTGTGTATATTTCATGGCTGACCCGACACATTCCTTTCTATCCTGGGATGCATTCCTTCACACATTTAACCTTAAAAGGGTAACCCTTCCACTAATCCTTTTTACATTCATAACAAAATTGGTTTAATTAATTTTAATTTACTACTTTGCTAATTTAATTTGTTAATACATTTCCGACCTGCGACATATGGAGTAACTAGCCAAACTTAATTATTTAATTTATTTAATCTTAAAATTTTCCCGATTTCTTACACCATATACTGTAGCCCACATTCAGTTTAAACATTTTATTTCTCCACAGCAGTACAGATCGCAACGACTTCAGTAAGTTATCCCATTTCTTGCTTTTTATTCTTGTTATTCTTTTAATCTTTACTTCCAGCCTCTGTCGGGTCAGCCATGAAATATATGCACGCCCCATATTTAAAATTAAAAAAAAAAAATTGGTCATGAAAATTGGTCAAAAAATATCTAAAAAACATCGTTTTTTAGATAAACTATTTTTTTTACTGCCATAGTCAACAAAGGTGTCTTTTATCATTACAGAAAACCTCCACATGACTCGCGTGTGATTTATAAATTAGAACACAATCAGACTATATAATGACATATACAATGTTTCTCTTATCTTTCATTCATATTTACTAACTTTATGTTAATAAATATGAATGACATACATACTGTATGTAAATAGAAAGTTTCTAAATCAGTAATTCTACTATTACATTTTCTACATATGAGTCTCTCCTACATAGAGCTTCCAAATTTTTCGCAGTATGCCCTCCAGAACATTTTGAATAGAGTACTTTAATTAATGAACTTCAGTAGTGATTCCCACGTTAATTGATATATTATATTAGGGGTATTTGAAAAGTTCATGGCATGGGTATGAAGAATTTATTTGAGGAGTCTCATAACATGTTACTGTAACATAACCCACCCTTTGGAGTCAATATCCTTTTGCCATTGATGAAATACATTCTTTCTTATTGCGAAGAAATTTTGTCTTGGGCTTCCAGGAATGTATCCGCTGCAGCAATGATGTCGCTCTCAGCAGGAAAATTGATGCCAGTCAGATATTTTTTTCAAATTAGGAAATAGGTGAAAGTCCAATGATGCTACATCTGGTGAATATGGGGGATGGTCCAAGATTTCAAAGCCACACTCATGTGTAGTGCACCTATAGTAATGACAGACTTGTGAGCAGGTGCATTCTCCTGGTGGAACAAGACTCTTTTTTTTTTTGTTCAGTTATCCTTGGCATTTGTCTTTGATGTTTTCACACACAAACGACTCACAATGTCTGCATAATATTCTCCTATGATTGTCTGGCTTATTTGAATGTAATCCACTAGAAACATTCCATCGGTCCCAAAAAAAAAAAACCAATGCCATCGCCTTACCAGCAGAAGGAATCAACTTGGCTTTCTTTGGAAGGGAAGAAGAGCTGTGTTTCTACTGCTTAGAATGCTCTTTTGCATCTGGCTGAAAGCGATGAACCCACATCTTATCCATTGTTGCAAACCTTGCAAGATATTTGTTAGATCTGTTTGAAAATAATTAGCATTAGTAGTGGAAAATGATGCAAGAAAGCAAGATTATACAGCCTCAGCAAAAAAAAAAAAAAAAAAAAAGACGCCTCCCATTTTACCTATTTATTCCCTTTAATAGTTTCTCTAGTTCTGCCTTGAATTTATTTTAACTGTCAACTTCCAAAAAACAGATGGAAATTACTTCCAACAATCAGCCACCCATTGGCTAAAGGCAAACTTCCACACATATATTCTGCAACTGTCCTTTCTTAATTCGAATTTGTGCCCCTTCATGTTTGTAGTCTGAGCAAGAGGAAGATAAGCCAACATTGAGCTTCCTCAATCCATTCAAAAGCTTCAACACCTCAATCAGATCACCTCGCAGGGGCTAGTCTCCAGATGCTGCAATTTGGAGAACTGAAGCCTTTTTTGGTGAGAGCACCCCTTTGTCCCACTCACCAATCTCATTGCCCTTCTATGCACTTGTTCCAGCAACTCCACATCCTTCCTAAAATGAGACCTCCAGACCTGTATGCAGTAATCAAGATGTGACTTGACCACTGGTTTATACAATAGGATAATCACCTCCTTATCCCTGATAGGAAAGTTCCTGTGTATCATTCACAACACCCCATGAACTGTCCTGGCAGCCTGTTTGCATTGCTCAGAGAATTTCATATTTGACTGCACATTTACCCCAGGTCTTTCTCATTTTCCACTATCCTGAGTGTAGTACCACACAGTTGGTATGTTACTTTTGGGTTACTGCTACCCATACGCAGTACTTTCCATTTATCAATGTTAAACTTCAACTGCCATTTGTCAGCCCATCTACCCAACTTTTCTATATCCTGTTGCAGTAGCATTTTGTCATTACTGACACCAACTACCATGCCAACCTTTGTACCATCTACAAACTTGGACATTAAGGCTAATATGCATTCATCAATGTCATTGATAAATATAGATGAGCCCAACACTGAACCTTGGGAGACTCCACTAATAACATTAGGCAATGAAGAGCAACATCCATTGATTAGCACCTACTGTCTTCTCAAACTCAACCATCCCATTGTCCATAGCAGCAACCTCCATTAATGCCACTAATTTGTACAGCAGTCTTTTGTGCAGTGATATCAAAAGCTTTCCTGAAGTCGAAGTAAAGAATATAAAAAATTATTTTTTGCATTCAGTTCTTTTGTGACCACAATGTAGTAACCAATCAAATTGGATTTCCCCTTAACAAATCGATGCTGTTTTGAAGTATAAAGTATAATTGTGGCCTTCTGTAGATGATCCTTCATTACTTCTTTTACCAGTTACTCCATTATTTTCCCTGGAACAGAATTTAACTAACAGGTCTGTGATTACTCGTATCTTACTTTGATTCCCATTTGTGAATAGGGGATACATTTCCACGTCTTGTGCCCGTGGGGACTCCCCTGAATCCAAGGATGCTCTTATAATTATGGCCAAGGATTTGCTTACTTCCTTTTCTGCCTCCTTTAATACAACTCAATAGATCCCATCTACCCAAGGTGCCTTTCTTATGTTTAACATCAACAATTTCTCTTCCACTTTCCTGTCAGTTATTACAAAATCACTTAGCTCCCTGTTTGAGCTTGATAACCTTCTGACATCCCCTTCCCTAAAGAATTGCTTATGTGTGAATGAAGATGCAAAATACTCATTTGGTTTGTCAGCAACCTGAGCAGGTTAATTAATAAAAAACCATTGATATCAAGTGCGCCAATTTGATTTATCCCCTTCTTTCCAGTGTTTACATAGGTAAAGAAGTCTTTGCTGTTTTTCTTTGCATCCTTCACCAAAGATTTCTCATAATTTGCCTTCTTTTGCCTGGCCTCCTTTGTGAATTGATTGCTGACTAGTTTATATCTACCGCAGGCTTCTGTGTCGCCTGATAATTTATATGCATCCCATGCACTTTTCTTCTCTGCCACGAGTCTCATTAGTTCATCTGACGTCCATTTAGGCCTAAATCGTGAACAATATTTCTTAGTTGGTCTAAAAAGCCTTGTAGCTTCCAAGATTATTTCCTTGGATGCTTCCCATTTGGAATTTGCTGTTGGTAATATCATCAGTTGGTCCCACTGTATAGAATTTAAAAACTGTCTGAAGGGGTGTTACAAAAGCAACACCCCTTCCCTTTACTCTTGATGGTAGTTGCATCTTTGAGCAAAACTCATATCATCACACTGTGATCAATGCCACTTAGTGGTTCCTTTATCTGCAGATTCTTAATAATGCACGAATAATCACTGCTGATAATCAGATAAAACGTATTATTTCCCCTAGTTGCTTCTCACACATGCTGATATAGAAAACAGTCATCCTGTAAATCCACAAAAGTCTTGCTAGTGTGCAAGTGACCAACCCACAAGTTCCATACCAAGTCAATACCTAGAAAGTTAAAACTCCCCATTATAACACATTACAATTTACTGGCCCACTTTAGTACTCATCAGAGTCATTAGACCTACTTTGTACTCATCTTTGTACTCATCAGAGTCATTAGACCTACACACTCCTGTTCTCATTTTTGTTTTCTTAGTGATTGTCATACTAAATTGGCTGAACATTACATTGGCCATCCATGCCAACTGAATGCACTGCCTTAGATTTCATGTGCTTCTTAACTAAGAGCATAACTGCCGCCTTCTGTCCTGATTGGCTTTTCTGTATACATTGTACTCCCCCATATTCAAATCCTGCATCCCCTATATCTGAGTGATACCATGAATCGAAATCCCAACAATGTCTGCATTTGGTGTCTTGACCAGCACTTCATGTTCATCAGATTTACTTACTATACTTTTAGCTTTGGTGTACATGCAAGTACACATGCATCTGTTCTTACTCTGAGTTACCCTAACACAGCCAATGTATATACTTGTTTCATTATGACTTCCAGCAGTACTTGAAATTCGGAGTACCTTACTTTCAAGGCTGCTGCTCATTCAATAGAAGCTGTGCAAGAATCACTTTCACTTGTGCCTGTGGTTATTGTTAATCTATTAGTCTGTGTATCCTCCCCAAACTCTCAGTTTTTTGACCCACCTAACAGTGCCTCAATAGCATCAGCAAATATTCTTGCACACTTTCTATATAAGTGTATTCCCTCCCTGTTGAAGCAGTCTCTCCTGTTAACAAGCATGGACACACTGAGAAACATTCAACTCATGAGCTTTGCAAAATGTCTGCAGGCCAAATTGATTGAAGGCTCTCCTCATATACTCCCTCCTCTTGTGTCTGGTCAGAATTGCAAACACTTTCAAATTTAACCCGAACTCAACTTTTTTCAACATTACCCTGTACTTGTTAAGTAAGTCTGCAGATCTCCTACTCTTAATCAGTGGCACATTATCCTATAGGCAAAAAGACATCTGCCTAGGGCCCTGATCAGAGGGTCTCCCAAAATCACTGTTTCAAAAACTCATTGCTGTTTTTTACTAATATTTTTAAGTGATTTTTTATCAGAAACTGAACTTTCTTCCTGCCAAGGTCAATGAACTTTACTTGAAGATTAATTGGAAAATTACATTTCTTCTTCTTCTTCTTCTTTTTCAAAAAATGGTTTCACTGATTTTCATGAACTTTTATATTTAGTTCTTGTATCATATAATTCTTTTGTTTTGTTGTCACAATAAAATGAAACTAAAACGTTCTTGATTAGTTTTTTCTTTAGACAAGGCCACAAATTCCATTAGTGCCAACTTGTACAACAATATCACCTTTTGTTCCCTTAAAAGATATCTGCTCTACAACTCCATCAACTTTTGCCCCTGGCAAACATACTCTGGTCCTGTGCCACCCATCCTTTTTGCACAATATATTTTCTGTTTCCCTGAGAATAGAGTCACTGACAATAACTAGATCCTGTGAGGCAAATGCATTCTGCCTTGGGGTTTGCTACTGTATTGCCTGATAATGAAGAACATGCTCTGTCATTGATATGGGCATCTGAGAGCTTGATGAGCTCCAGTTTAATACCTTTGAGGGCATCGACCCTGTTCTTCAAGCTGTCATAAAGGCCCATAACAATGCTGAGTTGGCACCTAATATCCTCACACTCAGTACGTTGAGTAAACACAAAGACATCCCATTTCTGATAGCTCTGTAAACATCAAACCAGCTGTACATCTTATAAGGCCAACTCCCCCCCCCCCCCCCCCAGTTCTCCCCAGAACTATGGCATGACCACTAGCTTGAGCCCTTTGCTTTGCTGTTCTGGTCTGAGGCACGATTTTCATTCAAAATCAGTATAATTAAAAATTAAAAACTAATGCAGTAATAATGCTATGCACTGGTTATGCAATGAAATTTATGTTACTAATTATATATAATTCAAATTTGAATGTTCTTATTGATAGACCAATTATGTAGCAATAATACTACCATGCTACAAAGTTTGCGTTATATGTATTCGGCCATACTATTACGTTTGAGAGTTAAGTTAATTATAACTTATAACAAAATTATCCATCTAATACCAGTCTAAGCGAATTGAACTTTAGAGCTATCTATTTACCACAATTTAAAAATTTGAAGTGCTTTACTACTCTTTCTATAACTATAACAATGGCATATGATTAAATGATCTAATGTATGTATATTTCCTATTATTAAACTTGTCACAATCTATATTTTTGTATCCGTTTCGCTCTGAGCAACTGTAATTTAATAATAATATAACAATGGCAGCAAGATTCGAATGATACAAAGGTTCTACGTATGTTAAGTAGGAACTTACAAAATCTCTAACTAAATTAAAAAATTAAATAATGAGTGTGACTAGAACTATAAAGATACTTATAGAGTACAATTTAATATGACAATTATATCAATAAAATGACAAAATTTTTCAAACTCTTCCTTTCTTGCAGCTGAAAATTTTTTGATTAGCATGTGGATACTCTCAGCCCCATTATAACGATGCTAAATGCTCACTTGACTTGAAAAACTCTTGTGCATTTTTGAACTTCTCTCATCAACACTTTGGGATCCACTGTGCTGAGACATTTTTCATAGTGAGGACCTGTTATTATGTGGTACATACCTTCAGATGAGATACCCAAGATGGGTATCTTGGGTATCTCATCCCAAGATGGTAGCAAGATACCCAAGATGGTAGCAATGTACTGAACTGTAACTTGCTGATCAATAATCATCATATCATGCACATTTCCAAACTTCTGGAGTAATGGATCTGCAGGTTTTCCACAGTGTAGGTCATCTTCCAGGCTCTCCCTCCCTCATTTAAATTCTACTACCCTTTCTTTTGGAATGTTGGAACCATATCCTTGTGAATTGACTTTGGTGCTAGTCCCTTTTTTCCCCAAATATTGTTGGATGACTCCACAGACTCTTTTGTTCATCTTTCTTCATTCACACAAGTTTGTTAACTTTGGAACCTGTAATTAAAAAAAGACCTGCATGAAACTTGGTGGGTTGCTGTTTGAAGTGTCATACATTAAGTACAAAAATTCTTATCACTGTACCACTACCCTTTCATACTCAGGTCACAAAATTTTTAAGCACCCCTCATAATAAATCCAAATGCAACAAGGCATAATATTATAAGAGCTTAAAATTATTATTAGCCATATGGTGGAAGGAATCCTGAGTCTTATGCTGCACCAACAAAAAAAAAATTTGAGTTACCATGAGAGAGAGAGGGGGAAGGGGGGGGATTACCAGGAAAGAGAATAATGATGATATCTGGCTCAGGACTCTGGGTGTGCCAAGCCCATGTGCACCACATGTGAGTCCCTGGTGTAAATCTGTTAAATATTGGTGTAGATACACAATAGATAACTCTTAAACAAAAACTACAATAGTAGTGTAAAGGCATCATTTTAACTCTTATCTCATATTGTGATTATCCTTCACAGAGACAGTTAAAATGATGTCTTTAAAAGAAATGTGTTGTGGTGCCACTTAGTTTTTCATCAAATTAACTATTCATATATGAGTCACAGAAACGCCTTCTGTAGTTAAATAAAAACCTCCTTTACCTTTAGTTAATTATTGACAAATTTTCAAGTAGATTTTCTCAGTCGAAAGTTAATGAATGTACCACTTTCATTTTAAGTGATTTAAAAGTCTTAAAACTTTTGAACTTCCTGACTATTAAACTGTTTGTCTTTAATTAACAGCAGCCAAATGCAATGCATTATTTCAAGTGTTAGAGCAAAATCAACTTACTAGAATGGTGTGGAAGCAAATGAAGCCTTTTGTCCGTGGAAAGATTATATTTTTTCCTAATAATAGAATTACTCAGAAGATTATTACAAGGGTGAGGAATTTATTATTGTATGCTTTTAATGAGGTTTTCTATTGTGTAAAAAGATATAAGGAAATTGAATAATCCTTAAATTTCTTTTTTTTAGCATTAGCATTAGTTCAGGCATACAATGCAAGAAAGCAAGCTTATGCAGCATCAGCAAAAAAAAAAAAAAAAACCCTCCCATTTCACCCATCCATTCACTCCAAATGCCTATCTAGCTCAGCTTTAAATTTATTCAAGCTATCAACTTCCATAACAAGAGATGGAAGTCTATACCAGCACTAAACCACCTGCTGGCTAAAGGCAAATTTCAGCACTTCTATTCTACAACTGTTTCCTCAATTCAAATCTATACCCCCCCCCCCCCTCAGATTCTTAATCTGAGAAAGAGGAAGCATCCCATCAAAATTGAGCTTGCTCAGCCTGGTCAAGGCCATATACACCTCAATCAGATCACCTCACAGGTGCTGCAATTTGCAGAATTTAAGCCTTTCTTGTAAAGAGCACCCTTTTGTTCTCCTTACCAATCTTGTTGCCCATCTTTGTACTCATTCTAGCAACTCTACATCCTTCCTAAAATGAGGCCTCCAGACCTGTATGCACTGCTCAATGTGTGACCTGACCATTGCCTTGTACAATGGGATAATCACTTCCTTGTCCCTGCTAGCAAAATTCCTTTATATCATTGACATGACTCCATGACCGGCCATGGCAGCCCCTCTGCACTGCTCAGTGAACTTCATATCTGACTGCAAATTACAGCCAGCTCTTTTTCATTCTCCACTTCCCTGAGTGTAGTACCACACAGTTGGTACGTTTTTTCTTGGGTTACTGCTACCCATATGCAGTACTTTGTATTTGTCAATGTTAAACTTCAGTTGCCACTTCTCAGCCCATTTGCCCAACTTATCTAAATCCTGTTGCAGTAGCCGGCTGTCTTTACTGTCGTTAACAACCCTGCCAACCTTTGTATCATCTGCAAACTTGGACATTAAGCCTGATATACATTCGTCAGTATCTTTGATGAATACAGAAAACATCAATGGGCCCAATACCAAACCCTGGGGAACTCCGCTAATAACATTAGTCCACAAAGAGCAGTGTCCATTGGTTACCACTCTCTGTTGTCTCCCACTCAACCATTCCTTTATCTATAGCAGTGACTTGTCTTTAATGCCATTCCCCTCCAATTTGCAGTCTTCCGTGTGCAACAGTATCAAAAGCTTTCTTGAAATCCAAATATATGGTATCAAAATTATTTTTTGCATCCATTTCCTTTGTGACCACATCATAGTATCCAATCAAATTGGTCAGACAAGACTTAAATAGTAAGATGATTAAATACTAATTAAACAGAGTTTAATTAGGATCTAATCTAACTTATTTCAACACAGTCTTTAAAATAACTAGATAATAAATGCTTCTCTGCATTGTGTTTCTCTGTGTAGAATGGGAGAAGAAGAGTGGTTATTAATGGACAATGCTCTTCAATGACTAAGCTGAGTCCTTCAGTGGTCACTGCTCGCCCCTTTGTTGTTTTCTTTATTTATTACTGATATTGTTGAAGGTATATAAGGTTTATTTTTAAGTTTGTAGAATGATACAAAGGTTAACAGTTTGGATAATGACAGTAATCAGGATGAGCTGCTGCAACAAGATTGAAAGAAATTAGGCCAGTGGGCTGAGAAATGGCAGTTGAAATTTAGCATTGCCAGATGCTGAGTACTGCCTGTGGGTAGCAGAAATCATCGCTGATTAATGAACAATTGTGTGGTAATACACTTAGGGTAGTGGAAAATGAAAATAGACCTGGGGCTAATTGTGCAGGCAGATATGAAATTCTCTGAGTGATGCAGACAAGCTGCCAAGACAGTTCATAAAGTTTTGTCTAATGATATACAGGAACTTTGCTAGAAGGGACATGAAAGTGATTATTCAATTGCATAAGGCAATGGTTAGGCTGCATCTTGAGTACTGCATACAGGTCTGGAGGCCACATTTTAAGAAGTATGTAGATCTGCTGGAATGGTGAAGAGAATTAAAGGGTGGTCTTTTAGCATTAGTAGAGGCACATGATGCAAGAAAACAAGCTTATACAGTATCAACAACAACAAAAAAAAAAAAAAACCCTTCCCATTTCACTGATCCATTCATTCCAAATGTTTGTCAAGAAGTTCTGCCTTGAATTTATTTAAGCTATCAACTTCCACAACAACAGATGGAAGTTTGTTCCAGCAATCAACTACTCGCTGGCTAAAGGCAAACTTCTGCACATCTATTCTACAACTGTGTTTCCTCAGTTTGAATTTGTGCTGCTTCAGGTTTGTAATCTGAGAAAGAGGAAGAATCCCATCAGCATTGAGCCTGCTCAATCCATTCAAGGCCTTATACACCTAAATCTCACCAAGACAGGCTTGAGTTCTACAAATTGCAGCATCGTGAGACTAGGCACCTCTAAGATTATCTAATTGAGGTTTTTAGGGCTTTGAATTTTAGGAAGCTCAATGCTGATGGCATTCTTCCTCTTGATCAGATTACACACATGAAGGGGACATAAATTCATATTGAGGAAGGATAATTGCAGAATAGATGCGAGGAGTTTTGCATTCAGCTAACAGATGGTTGTCTGTTGGAACAAACTTCTACCCTTGTGTTGTGGAGGCGGACAGTTTCAATAAATTAAGAAAGAACTAGACAAATTATTGGCTACAGTTGACAAGTGATGTGGGAGGTTTTTTTTGTTTTATTTTTGCTGATGCTTTATAAGCTTTCTTCTTTGTTATCATATGCCACTAGTAATAATAATAATTTAGAAATTTTAAATTCTTTGTTTTTTCTGTTATAATATAATTATTTTTCCTATTTGATGTGGTAGACTGTATTTGTCCTTTCATTCATGTTTTATTTTCACTGTTCCTCCCACATGAATTCCTTCAAATTATTTTATGACCTACGTAAGCATTGCAACATTCACTCTGCAAACCACTGTTCTTGATAACTGAAAACAAGCACAGCTTTTTTAAGTTTCCTGTGATCTACTCAAACAGTGAATATATTTCTTAATTTGGAACACTATCTCTTCAAAAGTGAAACATGATTTTTATTTTCCCTGCCATTAAGTGATTTTTAAATATGCTGGTTGTGCATTTATATGCTAAAATTAATCCTAAAGAAAAATTCACACATGCACATATCTTGCAATTCAACATGCATACATATTTTTTTTTGTTACATGAAGAAATTCACAATATACTCAGTAAAATATTAATTATAATACAGCAATGTATACTGTATTACAATTAATACAAAATATGATAATACAAACATATTCTACACTACAATGTGCAATATACATTTCTACATCAAAGATTTACCAAAAAAATTTCCCCCAAAAAATGGTTACAGGATAGCCTTCACTGTGTATTGTCATTCCTCAATAGCAGGTATAAAATTTTCTGCAGTGTTTGAATTAAATTAGTTTTCAAAAAGTAAGTGAATTTAATAAAGTATGAAATATTTATTATTGAAATTGATATTTTTATTAATATGTAATTTTGTTTATAAACAAAAATATTGATCTGATTTCTTGAATTAATGTTTTTGGTATCAGTTTTAAGGTAATATTAACCCATAAACAGTTTCAGATTTCTAGTAATTCAACTTGTTGCATGAAATTTTCAATTTGAAATGCACAGAATGAAAATATAGCTGTGTATGTTTAAAAGATCACATTTTATTATAAAATAACCATTCTCTGTTTCTCTTTAGGTAAATGCTTCGTTTGCCCCTCTTGCAACAGCCCTGAATATAACAACCTATTGGATAAATAAATGGGGTCCTCTTGTAGCAGATATGTTGCATAATAGCACAGAACACATGCAATTCATAAAAGTTAGGAAAAATTTTTTTCATTATAAATTGTTTCATTGTATAATATTTAGAGTTATTCAGTGCATTCATTGATACATGCAATTAATTAGTTGAGTTTCAGATTCTGTACAGTGAAACTTGAATTCAGTTGAATAAGCATAGTGATAATTTTTATTGAAATCATAAACAGAAAAGTTCCTTTTTGTACTCAGACTATTCTAACTACTGTAAAAATGTTCTCATATTTTAGTATTTACACTGACGTTAAATTGGGTGTACACTGCCATCTTGTCCAAAAATCCTAATGAACTGAATTCAGAAATTATGGGATTGAATCAATATGGATTTGGGAGGCAGGGACATTTTTGGGATCACTATGACTGAATTATTTGTCTGCTGGCAAGGTTGCTTGATAAAAATTTCTGCTATTCTTCTGATAAATCAGAAGAAAATAGTTCTTAATATCAAGTGGCTTTTCACACACACACACACACACACACACACACACACGCAACGCAAATTAGAATTAGTAGAGGCATGTGATGCAAGAAAGCAAGTTTATATATACAGCATCAGCCAAAAATAAAATCCCTTCCCATTTCACCCATCCATTCACTCCGAATGTTCATCTAGTACTGCCTTGAATTTATTTCAGTTGTTGATCTCCACTACAACAGATTGAAATTTGTTCCAACTATCAACCACCTGCTAGCTAAAGGCAAATTTCGCGCATACATTCTACAATTGTCTTTCTCAATTTGAGTTTGTCCCTTCAGGTGCGTAACCTCAGCAAGAGATTAGAATCTCATCAGCATTCAGCTTTCTCAAACCACCATTCAAGGTCTTATACACCTCAATCGGGTCACCTCATAAGTGCCTACTTTCTAGATGCTGTAATTTGCAGAACATATGCCTTTCTTCATAAGAGCACACATTCTAGCCACTCTACATCCTCCCTAAAATGATTCTTCCAGACCTGTACACAGTACTCAAGGAGAGCTTGACCATTGCCTTATACAAGGGAATAATCACCTCCTTATCCCTGCTAACAACACTCCTGTATATCATTGACAAGACACCATGAGCTACTCTTGCAGCCTGTCTACACTTCCCAGAAAACTTCATGTCTGACCACATAATTATCCCCAGGTCCTCTTCATTCTCCACTACCCTGAGTGTAGTAACACTCAGTTGGTACGTTACTCTGGGGTTACTACTACTCGTATGAAGTATTTTACATTTATCAATGTTAAACTTCAGTTGCCACCTCTCAGCCCATCTACTCAGCTTTTCCAGATCCTGTTGCAGTAGTGTACTATCATTACTTTCATTAACAATGCTGCCAACCTTTGTATGTATCGTCAGCAAACTTAGACATTAACCCTGATATACCTTCATCAGTATCATTGATAAATACAGAAAACAACAATGGGCTCAACACCAAACCCTGGGTGACTCCACTAATAACATTAGTCCATGAAGAGCAGTGTCCATTGATAACCCCTCTCTGTCTTTTCCCACTCAACCATCCTTTTATCCATTGTAGCAACTTGCCCTCCATGCCATACTGCTTCAATTTGTACAGTAGTCTTTCATGTGCAAGAGTATCAAAAGCTTTCCTAAAATCGAGTACATGATATCAAAAGTATTTTTTAAATGCAGTTCCTTTGCGACCACATCACATTTGTCAGACTAGACTTCTCCTTAACAAACCCATGCTGTGTCTGAACTATAACTGCAGTCTTGTCAAATGATCCTGCATTGCTTCTTTAACCAATAACTCCATTATTTTTCCTGGAACAGAATTTAGAAGGTTTGTAATTACCTGTGTCACTCTTTGTGAATTAGGGGCACATTTGTGGGTTGTACTGTTATTCACTGCGTAATCTAGATGGGTGCAAGGTATTCCTTTGGTTATGTAATAGGTTATTCCAGTGCGTATGATGTCCAGGTCAAGGGGAAAGGCTCCTGCCAAGACCTGTAGGGCAACAGTGCTAGTGGTGCTGCAGGCTCTTGTAATGGTTAACAGGATGGTTCTATAGATTGAGTCGATTATGTGTTTATTTATGGCAGTTGATGCCTTGTGATACCAAACCACAGAGGCATATGTTATAGCTGGTAGGAATGTTGTTTTATAATATAAGGAGAGTATGTGACGTTTAAGTCCCCAGTCACGACAGACCACACAGGCTAACAGTGCAGAATACTTCCTTATCTTGGTCCTTATATGTGTGATATGTTTCTTGAAGGAAAGATTACAATCTAATATCACCCCCAGGTACTTAAGCTGGTTTTGGAGTTTAATTGTGGTGTTGTTCACCTTTACTTGAGGCGGCCTGTGCAGGTCAAGGGAGCCTTTCAGTAAGATTGAGGATGTCTTAGTTGGTGAGATTTTTAGGCAGTTTAAGAGGGTCCAGTCCTGTAGTACCTTGATGGCATGGTTTGCTTTTACCTCCAACAGTGCTCTACTGTCGGCAGCAATTTTCAAGATCAAGTTGTCGGCAAAAGCTTGGGTTTGGATGTCACCAAGATCCATGGCCAGGAACTCATCCAAGACAATGTTCCACAGGAGTTGCCCCAGGACAGAACCCTGGGGCAACCCCTGCAGACATAGCAGTTTACCCTACCATAGGGTGCCACGACACTAATACTCCTATTGATAAGGTAACACTTGATAGTAAGATACAAGTTGCAGGGAAGGTTGGCCCGCCTTAGTCTTGCCAGGACGCTTGGCCACCAAATGGTGTCGAATGCCCCTGCAAAATCAATGGAGATGATTAGGTAGTATTTACTGTTGGAGCTGGCCACACCATGTAGCAGGTGTCTAAGTGCCTCTACTGTGGAAGACTCAGGCTTAAAGCCTGAACTGGGTAGACATGTGCAGTTCAGCACTCTTTGTAATGTGTGTCAATTCGGGCATATAGCATTCTCTCAAATAGTTTGCTGATCACCGGTAGCAAAGATATCAGTCTGTAGGTGGTTGGCTGTTGTGGAGACTTCGTGGGGGTTTTTTTTTTTTTTTGGGATCAGCTTCAGTCCCGCAGTCTTCCAGTTTCTTTGGAAGATTATCCGATAGACTACCCCCTATCCTGTTTGTGATTATCCTATAGACTACCCCCAGGGCTCAATATTTCTTGTTATGCCTACCAAGTTTCAAGTTTTCCCAGACTCTGTTTGCTCTTGTTTATCGCATCCGTATATCTGTTTCTTGCTTCACTATACCGCTCCTTTAGTATCTGGACCTCAGCAGCAAGCCATGTGCATCTTGCCCGTTAAAAGAGTTTTCTTCTTTTTGTGGTCTCCCTCCTGAGTTTCTGGATCTTGCAAGTCCACCAAGGGACTAGGCGCCTCCGTAGGCAGGTGGGAAGGAGCAGCAGTGCGTACCACACGCTTTTTGATTAGACCGGGGTTCGAGCCCGTCACCACCAAATACGGAAGAAGCGGAAAGGTCAGGGAATGACCACCGCATATCCCTGAGCAATATGGCCTTAGTTGCTAATGCTCCTAAAAACCAAATAACAAACCAAACCAAGGGACTGCTCCCGGTTTGGAATTTCTCCTCTTCAAGTATTATTTCCATTACCCTTGTTTGATTCTCATCTGGGTCCCCGTTATTCCAGTTTGTTGTTTCCAAGTGTTGGGCTGCAGTGTGAATTAAGACCTCTCTAAACATTTCCCAGTTCACCCGGCAGATGGCGAAGCAGTTTCCAATAAGCAACGCTTTGCCAATGGATAAGATTAATGTTACTTATTCTCGGCGGATACTGCCACCACCCAACGATGATGATGATGGTGGTGGTAGTGGTGGTATCTGCCGAGAATCCATTGTCGAAGCATTGCTTATTCTCTCATATTCACAATATGAGATACATGTACATCAAAAACGATGCCATTTCACCTACTTCGGTGGTTTACTACAAACTAAAATGATGCTTAGCACTAACTTGTTCGATTACCAAATGTTTATATCATTTAATATTTTTTAATATTAAAAAAACAAATTTCTATATTTAAGAAACATATTAAGTGGGAAAACATCGTTATAATAATACACTGTGTATTCTTTATCACGAACTTTTTATGCTTTAAAAACTTTATACCCGGGAAAGTTCTTATGAGGGAAAATAATACATTACAACATGTAGAGTTGAAATTGGGACTTAAGAAACCTAGTACAGGGGAAATTTCTTATCCGGGTTCTAAAAAAAAAAAAAAAAATATTTTTATGCACACAAACACACACAGTGGAAGCTGCTTATTGTAATCACTTTTATTATTAAGAATGCAGCTGTTGAAAACTGTTTATTATTCCAGAATGGACATGTGTACATAAAACGTGGAAGTGAAGAGAAAGAAAGATTAAAATCAAGCAATATAAAACCTTTTAATTTGACTGTCCAGTATTTATTTGAGAAATTTAGTAAAAATGAAACTGTCATAATGTTTCTGGAAATCCATTACAAATAGCGAAAATATTAAAATCAAGAATTAGAAAAAAGGTTAATGCTTTATTGTAAAACAGTCAGATTAGTAGGAATACCAATACAGTACTTTCTTTTATGGAGTAACTGCACCAACATCCATTTACTGTATGAAACAACAGCAGTAATTAGGCAATGCAACATGCTGTAGTTCAAGAACAGAGGGGGTATGCTACATAATACTTCCACTCTATATGCATAAACTACAATAAGGAAAAAAATGCGATTAATATAAACTGAAGCACTGATTAAAATAAACAGTTTTTTTTATGTATGAGGTGCATTTAATGGTATTTCTTACCTAGTATGAAAAGTCTAATAGCTTCTAGAATTATTTCCCTGAATACTTTAGAATTTGTTTTGGTTACATTGTTAGTTGGTCCTATTGTATAGAATTTAAAAACTGTCTTTAGACCACTGTAATCTCCTTTACAAAAGCAAAACCCTTCCAACTCTTGATGGTATTTACTTATTTAAGTGGCGCCACCCTAGCCAGGTGGGCAGGAGCAGCAGTGTGTAGCACTTGCTTCTTGATTAGACTGGGGTTCGAGCCTCTGACCACCACATACAGAGGATGCGGAAAGGTCAGGGAATGACCACCACATATCCCCGGAGCAATATGGCCTTAGTTGCTAATGCTCCTAAAAACCAATTAACAAACAAACTTATTTAAGTAAATTGCACATCAATACACTGTGATCACTGCCAACTAGTGGTTCTTTTATCTACAGATTCTTAAAATCGCCCATTATAAGACATTTTGATTTACTGGCCCACTCTATTTCTCAGTATAGCTCTTCTTTGTACTCATCAGAGTCATTACACCCCATAACACACTCCTGATCTCATTTTTGCTTTTTTAATGCTTATGTCACACCAAACTAATTCTACGTTGCACTGGTCACCCATGTTGATTGATTATACTGAGTTAGATTTTATGTGCTTCTCAACTAAAAGCAAAACCCTCCTTTTATCCTGTCTGTCATTTCTGTACATATTTGTAATCCCCATATTCAAATTCCACATCCTTTATATCTCAGTGACACCACATCTCTGATATCCCAATAATGGTTGCATTTCATGACTTGATCAGCTCTTCAAATTCATCAAATTTATTTACTATGCTCCTAGCATTGGTGTGCATGGAAGTATACACCCACCTGGTCTTATTCTTAGTTACCTTAACACAGTCCATGTATTTACCTGTTCCTTGATGACTCACAGCAGACTTTGAAATCCCTCAGCACCTTGCTTTCCAAGCTGCTGCATGTTTCAATAGAAATACTGCAAGAATCACTTTTACTTCTGCCTGCAGCTATCGTTAATCTGTTAGTCTGTGTATCGTCTCAAGATAGCAGTTTTCTGACCAACCTAACACTGGCTCAATACTATCAGCAGATATTCTTGCAACCTTTCTACTCCCTTCGACATGGGCACCTGTACGTGGTGAGGGGACCTCCCAGTGACGCTGCTGGACTTCCAGACTAGCATCACTGGGATCCAATGCCCACGGCCTAGGTTCCAGGCTAACATCAATGGAATCCGGCGTGGTTGCCTTGCGCTGCAACCCATGGAAATTCGGAAATGGGGATCCTGGTAGTTGAGGGGCTCAGCTTCAATACACCACTTTGACCCCTGCTTCGACAAGACGGGTGGTCCTGGAAGTCCCGGCTAGGATCAATCGGCTAGTAGGCGCACCTGCGAGGGTCAACCGTGTCAATGCCATGCCCCTATTCTCATGGTCCGATGGACAGAATTCAGGCTGGCGGTGGTGTGGGTATGGTGTCTGGGTAGCCCTGGCGTTCCACTCCAGAGCGTATTTATTGCATGCCGGGTAGTGGGTGTCCCTTTGGGCTCTATGGTGGGTAGGGAGCCCGGGCTCTGAACCATTTCAAAACTTCATGAATCCTGATAAACTTACTTCTTCAGGTGTCCCAACCTGGTCCCTGTCTGAAAATATAGACGAAGACACAAATAGTATTATTGCTACAAAGAAGCAAGGAACTGAAATATCATCAGGGCCTGTTCCAAGGTTTTTAATTATACATTCTACCAGCGAAAAACCAATTGGCAAAATGTCACCCTTCTTTATACAGAAAGGGTTAGCAGGTTCACGCAAATCAGTTAAGAGGCTCCGTTCTGGTGACCTCTTAATTGAAACTAAAACTGACAGGCAGTCTGAGTAGCTACTCCGAGCAACATCAATCGGAGGAATACCCATAACAGTGGCACCACATAGAATACTCAATTCATCGAGAGGTGTAATTTCAGAGTGGGATCTTCTCGACGTTATCGAGGAGGAAATCTGCTCAGAACTGAAACCACAGGGAGTTATTGCCATAAAGAGAATTAATGTGCGTAGAGATGGGAAACGTGTGAAAACTAGAAACATAATCCTGACTTTTAACTCACCTAAGTCTCCTGATGAGATTAAGGCTGGCTACATCAACTGTCCAGTACGTCCATACGTTCCAAACCCTTTACAGTGTTTTAAATTCCAGAAATATGGACATTCTCAAATGACCTGCCGTGGAGTCCTTGCATGCGCTCGATGTGGTGCAAAGGATCATGAAACAACAGCATGTTTAGCCACAAAACCCACCTGCATTAACTGCGAGGGAGAACATCCAGCCTACTCACGAACATGTTAGAGGTGGAAAGAAGAAAAAGAAATCCAATGGCTGAAGGCAGAGCTGCACATATCATACCAGGAGGCAAGGAAAGCGGTGAAACCTCTAAATATCACCAAACCTACCTACGCCCAGAAGGTAGAAGGGAGATGTTCCATCGGAACTCAGACAGACATTACCATTCCTCCAAAAGAGTCATTCACTCCCATCGCACGTTACCTCTTAAGCCCACAAAAACCTACACAGAAAGACCAATCAGCTGCACTCCTATACGGTACCTCCTGATGCTCCACAAGTAAAAAAAGCAACTTCCAAAGAAAAAGAATAAGAAAGTTGAAGTATCCCCTAATACCCAAGAAAACATGGATGTTGTGGAGAAGGAGGTACAAGAAGATTCAGTCTTGGAGCTCTTTGCTGAGGAGGAAATGGACACCGGACAGCGTCTGTTCTTCCCCAGGAAAGATAAAGCCAAGACTGACAAAAGTAAGCCCTCAGCACCTTGGAAGCCGCCTGATGGACGCACCAAGCCAAAATAATGGCAAAATTCCTACAATGGAACTGTTGTGGATTCCGGCGAAACAATGATGACATCAAGGCCATCTTTGAAAAGCATGAGCCAGTTTGCTTTTGCTTACAAGAGACATACCTGAAGGCAAATGAAAACCCTCCCTTTCGTAACACTACTATCGTCCGAAAGGACAGAATCGGGGATGGACCTGCTCATGGGGTGTTGCTATACTTCTAGGCAACCATACTCCATTTCAAACTATTCCACTCTCCACCAACATAGAAGTGGTAGCGGTTCGTCTTACAGTAGGGTTTTTATTAACAGTCTGTTTGGTTTATTTGCCACCTGGGGCTGATATCCCCCAGAAAGACCTTGATGATGTCATTGTGCAGCTGCCATTTCAATGGACATAACACCCTGTGGGGTAGTGCCGATGTTAATGGAAGGGGACATGTCATAGAGCGTATGCTCACTGATAATGACCTTTCCCTTCTAAATGTAGGAACTAACACCTTTTTCCACATGCCTACCCATACGTTCTCTGCTATTGACCTCTCTATATGCTCCTCCTCTCTCCTTCCTTCACTCACTTTGTAGGTATAGCAGAACCTTTATGGAAGTGATCACTTCCCCATGATAACCAGTTTACCTAAAGGGAGGCCGCATCCACCTTTTAGGTTACCGCGATGGAAGATTGATCAGACTGACTGGAATACTTTCAACACCTGATAGATTTTAACATCAGTGCAGTCAGTCAGGAGCCTATCAATGATGCAGTGGCGTACATCACAGAAAGCATTGCCCATGCAGCTGCAGCTACAATTCCAAAAACATCTAGCCGATTCCTGCCATTTCCAAAACCTTGGTGGAATGCTGAATGCACAGCAGCAAAAAAGGCACAAAATAAAGCATGGGATATATTCCGACAATATCCTACCACAGCCAATCTTTTAGCCTTCAAACGTGCACGCTATACTCATCAGAGCCAAAAGGAATCCTGGATCCACTTTACATTTACTATTACCCAGTCTACCAGCACTAAAGTTATCTGGGACAAAATCTGGAAAATGAAGGGTAAATATACATTGCACCCTTCATCGGTCCTGGAATGTAATGGATGCGTTATTGTGGACCCAACTGCAATAGCCAACGCACTTGGGGAGACCTTTTCTGCCATCTCGTCAACATCTTACCCCCCAGAATTTTTAGTCTGGAAAGACAAACTCGAAAAGCAGCCAATTAACTTTAAACCAAAAAAGTCTTATCCCTATAATGGGACCTTCACCACGGAAGAGTTAAAAACATCTCTAACTCTTACCAAGGCAAGTGCTGCAAGACCAGATCTTATCCATTATGATATGATAATGCATCTGTCAGCAAAATCCATGGACCAACTGCTCTTTCTATATAACAGAATATTTCAAGAAGAGCAGTTTCTGGATTCGTGGCATAAGACATTCGTGCTTGCCTTTCCTAAGCCAGGAAAAGGTGCTAAAATCCCAATGAACTACCGTCCTATTGCTCTGACCAGCTCTGTGCAAAATTCTGGAGAGAATTGTGAATGCCTGCCTTATATGGTATTTGGAGGCAAATGGGCTCATCTCCAGATTGCAGTGTGGCTTCCGTAGGAACAGGTCAACTTTGGACCATTTAATCAGGCTCGAAACTTCCATTCGAGATGCCTTTTTAAAACGATAACACCTGGTGTCCATGTTCTTCAATATGGAAAAAGCATATGACACAACTGGGAGATTTGGAATTGTAAAAGATGGCATCGGCCTTAGAGGTCATCTCCCAAATTTTATAAAAAACATTATATCTCATCGTTCTTTCCAACAGTGACGTAGATCCTACATAGACTTGGGTCCATGTAGGATTTACTCTCTCTGGCTCTTTTAGCCAAGAGGAGGGAGTACCTCAAGGATCCATTTTAAGTGTTACGCTTTTTACCATCACAGAACAACTTCCTCCAACTGTAAACTGTGCCCTCTATGGACAATTTTAGCATATTCTGTCATTCCTGCAACATGAGGATAATTGAGAGGCAACTGCAATGTGCCGTTGACCATCTGAACTCATGGGTAATGAATAACAGATTCAGGTTCTCTCCACAGAAGACTCTTTGCATGCATTTTTGCAGAAAGCGCAGTCTTCACCCCCAAACCTGAATTGAGGCTTGGACTTAATGCTATTCCAGTAGTACCTGAGACTAGATTTTTGGGGCCCGTATTTGATAGAAAGTTGATCTTTCTACAACACATTCGTCAACTACGTACGAAGTGCACGAGAGGCTTGAATATCCTACATGCAATCTCTTCACATTCTTGGGGCACTGACCGGTGCACCCTTTTGCACCTCTATTGTGCACTTGTGCGATCAAATTTAGATTACGGGTGCCAAGTATATGCATCTTCTAGACTCAGCGTACTCCGATGGCTGGATCCCATCCACCATCAGGCTATCCGTATTGCCACTGGAGCATTCTGAACATCTCCTGTCCAGAGCCTATATGTCAAAGCAAATGAGCCCTCGTTATTGCTTCAAAGGAAACAGTTGTCTCTACAGTATGCTTTGAAACTGAAATCCCTGCCAGACCATCTGACGTGGACACCCATTTTTGAGCCACGTTGGGAAAATCTGTACAACACTCGCCAGACTGCCAATCAACCATTTGGTATTCGTATCCAAAGGCTACTTAGCGATTTGGACATCACATTAGACAATATTGCTCTATCACCAGGGCAACCCACCTTCTCCCTGGCATGCTCATGTCCCAAACTGCAACTTGTCCCTTAACAATTGGAGAAAGGGCAGTACACCATCCGCTGTATACCTGCAGCTCTTTTTAGCACAGCACTCTGAACATTCTGACTTCTTGCCCATCTACACAGATGGCTCGAGGTCAGAAGTGTCTGTTGGTTCTGCAGCTGTTTTCCCAGACACCACGGTATCTGAGCAGATCTCCCACAAATGCAATGTGTTCACTGCAGAGCTGCATGCAGTTGAGCTAGCCTTGGATCGTACACAAACCACCCTTCACAAAAAATATATTATATATACCGATTCTCTGAGTTCATTGCAGGCTTTATCATCAGTGAGGTTCAACCTTCATCCTGTCCTGACCCCGATACAGCAGAAGCTGCACTTCCTTTCACAATCTGAATTTGATGTTCATTTCTGCTGGATCCCAGGCCATATTGGGATCTCAGGAAATGATTTGGCAGACATTGCAGCCAAATCATCGAATCTATTTAACTCTTGCCTGTTAGTCCCCCTATACAGACTACAGGCAAGTAATTCGAAAGAAACTGGTATCCCAATGGCATCACTCATGGCATGGACAGGCTGAAAACAAATTATATGAGATTAAGCCTGTAATTGAACATTGGCAGTCTAGTTTGTGCAGGAACCGAAAAGAGGAAGTTGTTCTATCTCGGCTCCGCATAGGACATTGTCACTTGACACATTACTATCTGCTGATGGCAGACGATCGTCCTATGTGTAGAAATTGTGACACCATTTTAACAGTCTGTCATATTTTAATTGAATGTCTGTCTTTTTATAATGATTGCCGTTTATATTTTAGCCATCTGTCTGAGCCTTATACACTCAGACAGATTTTATCGGACAACAACAACATGTCAGCTATATTTAAGTTTTTACAACTTATTAATCTAAATAACTTTATCTAGAATGTTTTTATCGTTTTATGTTTTATAAACTTTTTATATTGTATATTTCTTTACAATAATATATAAACAATTATAATATTATACTCATATTTTACACCTTTTTGACTTGGCGCATTATAGCCATAGATGCTAATGCGTCATAAAATTCTAAAACAACCAACCAACCTTTCTACTTATGTGTTTCTCATCCATGTAGAAGCAGGCTCTCCTGTTAACAACACACTGTGCTAAGAAAAATTCCAACCTCTGATCTTTGCACAATCTCTCCAGGGCTTAATTGACTGACAGGGTTCTCTCATCATATACTCCTTCCTCGGCAGAATTGCAGACACTCAAATTTAGCCCTAACTCGCAACTTTTTTCCAATATTGCCCTCCTCTATGTCATCAACTTTTGCCCCTGGCAGACAAGCCCTGGTTGTATTCCACCTATCCTTCTTGCAGAATATATTTCCCATTTTCCTGACAATAGAGTCACCAGCAATAGCTGTGGGACTAGCACATTCTGCCTTCGGGGATTGACGCTGCGTTGCCTGATGTACATTGAGTAGGGAAGCTGAGAGCTTGATGGGGCCCCCCATTTTAATTCCTTTGAGGTCATCTTCCCTACTCTTCAACTTCTCAAAAATGCCCATCAGAACATTGAATTGCCACCTAATTTCTCTACACACTGCACCAAGCACACATGAAGAAATCCCCCTTGGCTGTATCATGTCCTGTTTCAGAAAGATCTACGCACATTGCACATGTAGTACATTTTGGTAGGCTGTGATTTCATACGAGAATCACCCCATTTAGTTCTTCCTCCCCAATTCACAGCATTCCTGCTACTTTGAGCAAGTTTCTTTGCTGCTCTAGTTTGGAACATGATTTCTATTTAAATTCAGTATAATCGAGAATACTACACTAAACTAATATAATTAAATGCAATAAATAACACTTGTGCAGCAGCAATAGGTATTATGCTTCAAGTTTATGTTATATATGTTACACTATGAAGCTTACGTTATATGTATTTCACTACCAAGTTTATGATATATGTATTTTGACATACCGTTACGCTTGTAGACTTTTAAGTTAATTATAATAGATAATATAATTATCTGATTATACCAACATCTGTGATTTGAACTTTTGAGATACCTACGAGCTACTTGTTTACCACAATTTAAAACCTACAATTCTGTTACTATGCTGGAACACTAGGTAGACAATATTATATTTGCCAAATCACCGATACAAAAGCTCTGTGAATATTAATGTCGTGCTATGTGACAGTTAAGATATTAAAACATGTATATACGTATGTAAAACATGTATGTATAAATTATAGTCTATAAGCTTCTTCTAATACTGATTACACTGCTAAAAAAAACTATATAGAAACCTGCAAGCATTGCAGGTTTCTATATAGTATTTTAGTGAAAAATTCAAGCAATCTTATCGATACAACACAATGGCAGCATAAGTCGATTGTGGTTTTTTTTAAGCAATTACAATGATGCACCAAATTAATCAGAGAATTACAAATAATTACTACACTACTAATTTTAAATCAAAAGTTATTTAAGGTATTCTTTTAGTTTTTTGAGGCAGTCTCCAGGGTTTCCCCTATGTGCCACAATAGCATCTGAAAAGCAAACATGCCGAAGCTGACAAGTGTTAATAAGTGTTGGTATGTAAAGTTTGTGTGTGTGTTATGTTGAATGTTGAGTGCCGGCTCCTGGCAACTTCACAGCCGGAGGGCAGTGAACACCTGGTCCGCTGCCTCCGACTCCCATCCCATCCCATGCCATGTGGAGGCAAGCCAGGGACCACCAATAGGTAAAAGCTCTTAATTAGATAACAAGAAAACTTGTTATCCCAATAAATAACAAAAAATGAAAAGGAAGAAACATAGCGTGAGAAGTAGGGGTAAGGGAATGGATGGGAAAGAGAAGGAAAGCAAGGAGATAAAAGAAATAGGCATCCCCAGAAGAGGAAGAAAGCAAGAGTTTAAAGAGTAAAGGATATAAGACACTAGTGGACAAAACTTATGCAGTTCGGTAAGACCTCATAACCAGATCAAAACTAAAATTAATATACACATTATTTACAAAGCCAACAGTTTAACATTTCTCTCAACTAAAGAAGAATAGAGAAATCACCATTAACAGCAATAAGTAAATACCACATTTGGTTATTAAAAATAAAATCATTTTGAAGATTAATTTAATTTAACTCTTGCAATAAAAAGTTATAAAAAATAACAATTTTTAATCAATAAATAAAGTTCCTCTTATCAGTTCCTGAAAGTGCTTCTAGTTCAGATAACCTTGTCAGCTTATTGATAGTCTGCCACTTATTTGCCACTTCATCTCATCCCCTCACACCTTCTGTTATAAGAGGAATGTTCCCAACAAATACATTAGCAGCAATTTGTGATATGAAGGCTGGTGTGTATATGTACACAGAGGATAAGAAGTATGGAAAAGAAATTCTTGAAAGTCATAAAATGACTTAAATCTTTCCGATCCTTAACAGGTATACCAACATTTGGAATACCTGTTGAAGAAATGAAGTGATAGACTACCAGCAGGTCAAGGCAACATGTGAACATTATAATATGATGCTTATATTAAAAATAATAATCAAGAGAATTTCTGAAATTGCACAGTACTGTAAATACAAATAAGTACATGTGCTATGTTGTAAATCTGTAAAATTTAAATGTTCAGAGCACAATATTGCAAATACAGTAAGTAATTGTGCAAATTAATTTATAAATTTAAATGTCTTCTCTATATGAGGTGTGGCTATTAAATAATGAGACTGTTGCAATAAAATAAATATAATGAAATATTTCATACCTTAAAAGTTATATCCCCTTCAAAATAATTGCCTTGGGCTTGCACATACTGTTCCATACATTTCTTCTAAGTGCAGAAACATTAATTGAAGTGATCTTCTGTAAGTCCTTTTAACACTTTGGTCATTTTCTTTTTTTGAATGTCTTCAATGGACTGAAAATGGGTTCCCTTAAGTACACTTATGGCGATCAGTAACACTGCATGCATCCTTTGTGAATCGGTGTGCCACGTGGTGTTCGGCTGGTTAGAGTCATTGAATATTTATGTGCAGTTCTTTCGCAGTGTTTCATGTAGTTTGCGATGGCTGATATGGGAAAGCAACATGCTTACATCGGGTTTTGTTTCCTTCTTCACGATACAGCAGCAGAAGCCCATAAGAAGTTGAAACAAGCTTTTGTTGACAATGCTTTAGGCCAGATGCAGACCCACTACTGATTGTACCATTTTAAAAATTGTCGAATGTCTGTTGATGACAATAATCACTCTGGGCATTCATCATTGAGCACCACCCTGGAAAATGTCACAAAAGTTCGGTCGGCTATCCACGAAGACTGCAAGTATTGTAGGACTATGGTGTGGCTCTTGTCAGATGAGACCAAAAGCAGCATTGTATGGATGTTAGCAGAGATCTTCAAGAATGGGCCAGGAGTGATCAAAACTTCCTTTCCATGGTCATCACTGGTGACGAGAGTTGGGTATATGGGTATGACCCAGAAACCAAGCAAAAATCCTCCCAGTGGAAGAGCCCATCTTTGCCCCAACTGAAGAAAGCCCAACAAGTGAGGAGCAATGTGAAGTCCATGCTGATCTGCTTTTTGGACATTGACAGGATTATTCATAAGGAATTCGTCCCTCCTCTCCAGACGGTCAACGCAACATCCTGAGGTAGTTAAGGGAAGCTGCCAGGAGGAAACGTCTAGAGAAGTGGCGCACAAAGAACTGGGTCCTTCATCGTGACAATGCACTGGCCAACACATCTCTTGCTGTGGTGCAGTTTTTGGCATCCAACAACATGACAATTGACCCCCCCCCCCTTATTCATCAGACTTAGCCCCTAAGATTTGACAGCGTAGAGGATATCCAAACCGAATCATAGGCGGTGCTGAACACTATGACAAAGAAGAACTTTCAGGAAGCATTCAAATCATGGGAGGAGCACTGGGATCGGTTTGTTGTTTGTTTGGTTTTTAGGAGCATTAGCAGCTAAGGCCATATTGCTCTGGGGATATGCAGTGGTCATTCCCTGACCTTTCCGCATCCTCCATATTTGGTGGTCACGGGCTTGAACCCCAGTCTAATCAAGAAGCGTGTGCTACGCACTGCCGCTCCTGTCCACCTGGCTACGGAGGCGCCTGCTGGGATCGGTGTTTACGCTCTCAAGGGGACTACTTCGAAGGTGATGGTGGCAACTATGATGCAGAATGAATTCTAATTTATTTTATAAATACATTTTGGGAACTTTTGGGTAGCACCTCGTACATTTATAAGTTTTTTTTGTTTAGATCTTATATTATAAATACCATTTCAATTATAAAATAACATTTTGAAAAACATTTCTTTTTGTTTTCTCTAGAATATTACAACACCAGATTCATTGAACTTTCTTCAGCTAATAGATGCTCTTACAAACAATACCTCACTTGCAGGTATAGGTAATGACACATTACTCACTGCTGTTGATGTCATTCACTGGGCAGTAGGAAATTTAATTGATCACTGGGAAAATTGGTTAGAGTGGATACATTCTTATGTTAAAGAAACTAGAGATTATTTAGAGGTAAGTTTATCTTCCATGGAAAATTTATAGTAATTAAATTATGCTGTTTTGTATATGATGTTTATTGTAAATGAATATTTTGCAAAGATCTCAAAGTGGAATGTATGAGAACTGATTGAAAGGTGTTGACTCATTTGATATATCTCGTAAATTACACACACTGATTTGACCACCTGACCAAACAATAGAAGAACTGGAATAAGCTGTAAATGTCTGCAAATGCAGACATTTACAGCTTATTCCAATTCTATTGTTTTCATTTGGTGTTTGAAATCTGAATTTTGCCTCAAATTTAACCACATTCATGACTATTGCCAGGGAAATTGGAAATATATTTTGTAAAAAAGATAGGTGGAATAGGACCAGATATTGTCTGCCAGGAGAAAAAGTTGATGATGTAGAGGAGCAGTAACATCTTTTAAGGGCAGAAAAGGTGATATTATACACTTTGGTAGTAATGATATTAAGAGTAGGAGATTTGAGATTTTACTGAGTAAGTATGAGGCAACGTTGAGTCAAGAGTTGGGATTAAATTTGAAAGTTTCTGCTATTCTGCCTTGGGGGGGGGGAGTACTTTGAGTGCCTTGTCAATCATTTTGGCCAATCATTTGTGATATGAAAGGTTCAGGAGATAAAATTTTTCTCATCATTATCTGTGCTCATTAACTGGAGAGGCTGTTTTTCAGGGAAGTAAGAATACTTGCTGATGCTGTCAAGGCAGTATTAGATATCAGAAAACTGATAGCTTGGTGGGGGGATACACAGACTAATAGGTTAACAGCAGGCAGAGATAAAAGTGATTCTTGCACTGCTCCTGTTGAAATATTCAGTTTTATATATGGAAGAACATGTATCATTCACTTCCCTCAAAACAATGTGTCGTAAGGGATTACAAGGCCTACTGGGGTGGCCCTATTGGAAGAAGGAAATACATGGTTTGTGTTAAGGTATTCAGAGTAAAAACAGGAGTATAGTAAACAAATTTGTTGAATTTGAAGCAGTTGTTAAGTCATCAAATGCAAGCATTGTATGGATATTATGAGTGGCACCATATCAGAAATATGGTGCCACTCATAATAAGGGATGCAAAATTTGAATATGGGAAGTACAATGTGTAAAAATGAATACTGAACTGTACTGATTGTGTTTTTGGGAAGTGTAGTGTAGTGTTGGGTAGTGTTGTTGTGATTTGATTGCCACTTAGCTACCAAGAAGCAAGTAATGAGCTGAAAGACTTCCTGGCACCACACCATGACAAGGCAGGCCTAAAAAAACTTCTGAAGAGAGAGAGAGAGAGAGAGAGAGCAAGCCATTAAAAAATCACACACCAACATCTTTGCACCCTAAAAAAGAATGAAATAGAAGAAAGGTGTAAATAAATCCTTCACTGGGTGAAGCCAGCTACAGCATTTAGGAAAAAAAAAAAAAAAAGGTAGACAGTCTGCCCCAAATATTATCACTACTGGTAAAAAAGACAGTGGACTGATTTCATAAGAGGCAGACAGTCTTCAGAGAAGAAGTTGTTTATGGTTGTTTTATGTTTATGGTTCATCGGAAGGCAGTAGAGAGTTATTATGCTGATAAAAGTAGAAATAAAAAATGCAAAGTAAAGTAGCAAAAACTCCTAAGTACTAGAAAGAAAGGGATCAATCATATTAGCATTAGTAGAGGAACAGGAGGCAAGAAAGCAAGCTTATGCAGCATCAGCCAAAAAAAAACTCCAATTTCATCCCTCCATTCATTCCAAATACCTGTCCAGCTCAGCCTTAAATTTATTTAGGCTATCAACTTCCACAACAAAACATGGAAGTCTGTTTCACCAATCAACCACCCACTGGCAAGAGGTAGAATCCCTTCAGAATTGAGCGTGCTCAAACCATTCAAGGCTTTATACACTTCAATCAGATCACCTCACAGGTGTCTAGTCTCCAAACGCCGTAATCTGCAAAACTTAAGCCTTTCTTCTTAAGAGCAACCCTTTGTTTCATTCACTAATCTTGTTGCTCTTCTCTGTACTCATTCCAACAGCTCTACATCCTTCTTAAAATGAGGCCTCCAGACCTGTATACAGTACTCAAGGTGTGGCCTGACGATCACCTTATACAAGGGGATAAACACCTCCTTATCCCTGCTAAAAGAATTCCTGTATATCATTGACAACACACCATGAGCTACTCTTGCAGACCGTCTGCACTCCTCAGAAAACTTCATATCTGCCTGCACAATTACCCCCCCAGGTCCTTTTCATTCTCTACCACTGTCAGTATAGTACCACAGGGTTGATACATTACTCTGGGGTTACTGCTTCCCATATGTAGTACTTTACATTAGACACCTCTCAGCCCACCTGCTCAACTTTTCTAGATCCTGTTGCAGCAACATACTGTCATTAACAACTCTGCCAACCTTTGTATCGTCTGCAAACTTGGACATTAAGCCTGATATGCTATCATCAATATCATTTATAAATACAGAAAATAACAATGGACCCAACATTGAAACCTGAGGACTCCACTAATGACATTAGTCCGTGAAGAGCAGTGTCCATTGATTACCACTCTGTCTTCTCCCACTCAACCATCCCTTTATCCATAGCAGCAATTTGCCTCCAATGCCGCACTGCTCCAATTTGTGCAGCAGTCTTCCACGTGCAGCAGTATCAAAAGATTTTCTAAGATCCAAATATATGATATCAAAGTAATTCCCATCATCCAGTTGCATCATAGTATCCAATCAAATTGGTCAGACACGACTTCTCCTTAACAAACCCATGCTGTGTCCGAGCTATAGCTGAAGCCTTGTCTAGATGATCCTGCTGTGCTTCTTTAATCAGTGCCTACATTAATTTCCCTGGAACAGAAGTTAAACAAACAGGTCTATAATTACTTGTGTCACTCTTTGTTCTCCTTTGTGAATTGGGGTCACATTTGCACATCTCCAGTCCATGGGTACCTCCCCTGAGTCCAAGGAAGCTCTCATAATTATGGCTAAGGGTTTGCTTACTTCCTTTGCTGCCTCCTTGAATATAACTGGATAGATCCCATCCACCCCAGGAGCCTTTCTTGTGTTTATCTTCAACAATTTCTCCTCCATTTTCCTCTCAGTTATTACAAAATCATCTAGCTCACTGTCAGAGTTTAGTTCACCTCAGGCATTCCCCTCCCTGAATAACTCCTTATGTGTGAATGTAGATGCAAAATACTCACTTAGTTAGCCACCTGAGCAGGATCATCAAAAGTTAAACCATCGATATCCAGTGAACCAATCTGATTCATCCCCTTCCTTCTAGAGTTTACATGGGTAAAGAAGAACTCTTTGCTGTTTTTCTTTGCATCCTCTGACAAAGATTTCCCATAATCTGCATTTGCTTGCCTAACCTCCTTTGTGACTTGGTTACAGACCAGCTTATATCTATTGTGGGCTTCCATGTCACACATTAATTTATATGTATCCCATGCATTTTTCTTCTCTGCCACATGTCTCATTAGTTCATCTGACTTCCATTTAGGCCTAAACCTTGAACAATATTTCTTAGTTGGTATGTAAAGCCTAGTAGCTTCCAAGATTAATTCTTTGAATGCTTCCCATTTTGAATTTGCTGTTGGTAACATCATGAGTTGGTCCCACCGTATAGAATTTAAATACTGTCTCAGACCTCCGTAGTCACATTTTTGAAAGCAAAAACCCTTCCCTTTACCCTTGCTGGTAGTTACCTCTTTGAGTAAATCCCACTTCAGCACACTGTGATCACTGCCACCTAGTGGTTCCTTTATCTGCAGATTCTTAGTGCATGACGAATCACTACTGATAATCAGATCAAGAGTATTACTCCCTCCAGTTGCCAGATACGGAGGATGCGGAAAGGTAAGGGAATGACCACCGCATATCCCCGGAGCAATATGGCTTTAGTTGCTAATGCTCCTAAAAACCAAATAACAAACAAAATCCTCTAGTTGCCTTCCGAATATGCTAATGTTGAATGCAATCATCCAATAAATCCACAAAAGCCTTGCTAGTGTGTGAGTGACCAACCCACAAATTCTAGTCAATATCTGGGAAATTAAAATCCTCCATTATAAGACTCTGATTTTCTGGCCCACTCTATTTCCCTTTACAATTTTTTATTATACTCATCAGAGGCATTAGTCCTATAACACCCTCCTACTCTCAAATTTGAGTTCCCAGTGCTTATGTGACACCAAACTGACTCGACACTGCACTGTTCAGCGATGTCGACTGGCTTCACTTCCTTGGATTTTATGTGTTTCTTAACTAATAGTATAACCCCTCCTCCCTTCCTATCTTGTCTATCCTTCCTGTACACACTGTACTCCCCAAATTCCAGTTCTGCATTCCTTATATCTGTGTGACACCACGTCTCTGATATCCCAACAATATCTGCCTTTGATGTACTGAGCAATACCTCAAATTCATCAAATTTATTACCAAACTCCTAGCATTGGTGTACACGCAAGTATACGTGCACCTATTCCTATTCTTAACTATCCTAACAGAACCCGTGTGTTTACTTGTACCACAATGACTCCCAGCAGTCACTGAAATCCCCTGCATCTTGTTTTCCAGGCTGCTGGTCATTCCAGTAGAAGCCAGTGAAAGAGTCACTTTCACCTCTGCCAGTGGCTACTGTTAATCTATTAGTCCGTGTATCCCCCCCCAATCTAGCAGTTTTCCGAACCATCTAACATTGCATCCATAGCATCAGCAAATATTCTTGCACCCTTTCTATTTAAGTGTATCCTATCCCTGTAGAAGCAGTCTCTCCTATTAACAAGCACAGACCAGGCTGAGAAAAATTCTACCCCTTGAGCCTTGCACAATCTTTCCAGGGCTGAATTGATCAACAGGGCTCTCATCATATACTCCCTCCTATCATGTCTGGCCAGAATTGCAGGCACTTTCAAATTCAACCCTAATTCACGGCTTTTTTTCAACAATGACTTGTACTTGTTAAGTAATTCCACTGGTCTCCTACTCTTAATATCATTAGTGCCAACGTGTACAACAATATCACCTTTTGTGCCCTTAAAAGATGACATCTGCTCTACAACATCATCAAACTTTGTCCCTGGAATACATACCCTGGTCCTGTTCCACGATCCTTTTTTGCACAATATGTTCGCCATTTCCTCTTGGGGTTGCCTCTGTGTTGTGTGATGTTCAAGTGCAAGCTCTGGCATTTATGTGGGCAGCTGAGAGCTTGATGGGACCTTCAATTTAGGTCCTTCGAGGGCATCCACCCTGTCCTTCATGCTCTTATATAGGCCCATAATAACGCTGAGTTCTAGCTTGATTTCCTCACACTCCTTACATTGCGCACACACACAAAGATATTTCCCTTGGCAATATCATGTCCCATACCTGATTGCTTCACAAACATCAAGCAAGCAGTGCATTTTAAAAGGCTATGATTCAGAGGGCAACTCTGAACCACCTGAGCCAAAGCACTCCCATTAGCTTGCACCTTTTGTTTTGCTGCTCTGGTCTGAGTCATGATTTAGATTTAATTTCAATAAAATTCAATTTCAATACAAAATATATAACCCTAAACTTATATCCCAATGCAGCTATACCACTATATATATATATACATATATATATATATATATATATGTATGTATGTATATATATGTATGTATGTATGTATTTTTTTATTTATTTATTTTTTTCAGTATAGAGATTATCTCAGAGTTTCATTATATAACTTCCGTATCATGTTATGTATTAATTAATAATGTTATGCTTGTAAAATATAAGTCGTTTTTTAGTTAGAAAGGTACAATTTAATTGATAATGAAGTTTAACAAGATTAATAAATTTTACTGATTAATTGATAATGCAATATACTATACTAAGCTAAAGCTATCTAGTACGGGATATAACGTTGTATTGTACAACAATGGCGACAAGTTACAAATGGTAAATCTACGGATACTAAGTATTATTCCAAAATCTCGCTATCTAAATTCAGAACAAATCAAGGATCTTGACTAGGTCTATAAGCTACTTATAGAAAATAATTTAATATAACAATTAAGTCAATAAATTGGCTAAATATAGCTAAAAACAAAGCGTTCGCCGGAGCTGCAAAACCTTGTAAAACACGTGGATTGGTTACCCTTCCCGATACTAAGTAATAACTTACAAAATCTTTATCGAAGTTAAAAATATAAACTAAGTATCGTGACTAGGAATATAAAGTTACTCTAGAAAATAAATTAATATGCCAATTTAGGTCAATAAAACAGCAAAAGTAAAAAAAAAAAAAAAAAAAACTTCTCTATTTCCGGAGCCGTAAAAACTTCGCCTGCACAATGATGATTGACAGAGTCACTCTTATTACTAAAGATGCAACCTAAACTGCCTTGTAAAATAATATTGGTTCACTGGATATGAATAGTATGTATGACTAGTGATGATCCTGCTTAGGTTGCTGACAAACTGAATAGATATTTTGCATTTACCTTCATGCAGAAGGAATAGGGGTGCGAGAAATTCTAACAGGGGTCTAAATGATTTTGTGATAACTGAGAAGAATCTAGAAGAGAGATTGCTGAGGCTAAATGTGAATAAGGCTCCTGGGGCGGATGAGATCTATCCAATTGTATGAAGAGAAGGAGCAAAAGATGTAAGCAAATCTTTATCAGTAATTATGAAAGTATCCTTTGATTCAGGGGCAGTTCCTATGGACTGGAGAGGTACAAACATATAGTAAGTACTGTGTACAGGTCCGAAAGCCTCATTTTAAGAAGGAAGCAGATCTTTTAGAATGGATGCAGAGAAGAGTAACAAGATTGGTGGATGGAGCAAAAGGGTGTTTGTTTGAAGAAAGAGTTTCCATTTTGCAAATTGTGGCATCTGGAGGCTAGGTGAATGGATTGTGTAAGCTAAAGTTTGATTGTATCCTTACTCTTGCTCAAACAACATACATGAGTGGGCATAAATTTAAATGGAAGTAGGGTTGCAGGAGAGAGATATATGGAAATTCTTTCGGCCAACATGTATTTTAATGTTGGAACAAACTTCCATCTGGTGTTGTGGTGGAAGCGGATAGTGTAAATAAATTTAAGGAAGAACTAGACAAATTATTAAAGGGGATGGAGTGATGATATGCAAAATAGGTTTTTTTTTTTTGCCAGTACTAGCATTTTCTTACCTCTTTTGCCATGCCACTCCAATTATATGGCAATCTTTCTTTTCTGTGCAACAGTGTCAAAAGCTTTTCTGAAATTTAATTATATGAAGTAAAAATTGCTTTTTGTATATACTCCCTCTTTTACTGTGTAATAGTATTCAATCAAACTGGTCAGACAAGAACTCCCCTTAACAAATGCATGCTGTGACTGCCATATAACTGCATTCCTATCTAGACGATCCTGCATTACTTGTTTAACCAGCGACTCCATTATTTATCCTGGAAGAGAAGTCAAGCTTACAGGTCTGTAATTAATCACTCCATCCTTTGATCAACATTTGTGAACTTCCCCTTCCAGACCTGTACATAGTACTTGTTGTGTAAGTGCTATTACAGGTCTGGAAGGGGAAGTTGGCGCTATGGATTAAGGGATGGTTGAATTGAGAGAAGATAGAGTGACTATTAATGGGTGCTGCTCTTCTTGGACTTGGGTTATTAATGAAGTCCCCTCCCTCAGGGTTCAGTGCTGGGCGCATTGTTGTTTTATATATTTATTAATGATAGTGATAAAGGCATATTGTGCTTAATGCCTAGTCTTTAGATATATGAAGGTTGGCAGGGTAGTTGATCACAGTAATCAGGGTATGCTACCTCAACAAGATCTAGACAAATTGAGAAGTTTAGGCTGAGAATATTGAAAAATGCAGAACTTCATGTGGAAAGCAGTAATGCCAGATTAACTTACCAGCTGTGTGGTACCACACTCAGGGCAGTGGAGAATGAAAAAACCTGGGTGTTGTCGTAGTCTTCTTCCCCCCTGGGGAAAAGCATAGATCTGTGTGTGGTCACAGTAACTTCAAATTAAATTTTCAACTTGGTGGGTTTGCACTCTTAATGCTGCTAAAGGTAATAGCACCTGGGGTTGTGATACAGGGGTAGTAATGCTGTACTAGCACATGGGATACTGTCAGTTATATACAGTATTTTTACCAATAGTTATAACAAGGTAATTTTCACTATACAAATCAGTGGTCAGTCCATATCTTGAATACTGTATGCAGGACTGGAAGCCACATTTTAGGAAAGATAGTGACTCGTTTTGTATGGATACACCAGAAGGTAATAAGATCAGTATGATCCAAACTTTGCACTAAAAGTTTGGATCATACTGTTTAACGTCTCAAAAGGATTAAGAACTTAATTATTGGCATATTTTGGCGTTTATAATATTTAAATGGCATGTTGCATAGGTTATCTTTATCACACTACTTGAAATGAAAGCATTAAGTTGTGTAAGGGGGGTTAGAATTGATTTTTCACTAATACACTCTAATAATCATACATTTTGCAAATATTTTCTCCTCTGCTTCAACAGTGACTGCAAAATTAAAAATAGAGATAATATATGCAGATAATAGGGAATAAGAGTATAGAAAATTATTAGAGAGATTTATAGAGTTCTCGATAATACTACAACTGAATAATAGAAATTATATAAAGAGGCATTTATGCTGGGGGCAGCCTGGGTGCTAAGGGTATTCATGGCCAAGAAATTCTTGTGATCTATATATAGAGTGCTTTTTGATTAGTAACTAACATTCTATTTAAATTTTATTTTCTTTCTTTCTCTATTCAGTTTATTTAAAGTAGTTCTTTATTTGAAGAGATACACAAATAGAATTCAGGAAGGAAAGTAGCCTTTCTTTTTCTTAACATATATATTAGTAAAATAATAAGAGGAGTATACCTCAATATAGTGCGTAGAACCCTTCCGTATGATACCCTCCAGAAATTAAAACGGAAAAAACGAAAAATCGGCAAACTTACCGGTACATTAGAGTAAAAATAAATAATTAAATAATCAATTTAACACAATACAAATCAATTTAAAACAATTAAAAATCAAATTAACGCAATTAAAAGAATCAAACGAAAATATTCAAAACGATTTTTCGTTTTGAATATTTTCGTTTGATTCTTTTAATTGCGTTAATTTGATTTTTAATTGTTTTAAATTGATTTGTATTGTGTTAAATTGATTATTTAATTATTTATTTTTACTCTAATGTACCGGTAAGTTTGCCGATTTTTCGTTTTTTCCGTTTTAATTTCTGGAGGGTATCATACGGAAGGGTTCTACGCACTATATTGAGGTATACTCCTCTTATTATTTTACTAATATTATTATCAACGTAGAACATATTGAGTAGCACAGCTCTGATTCATACTATCTTAACATATATAATAAGCAGGGGGCAAAGCCCCCTTGTTTATTATTTTTTTTATATTTATTATTTTTATTATGCTGGTGTCCCATCATGATGGACATACCTTCACTCTTGCCAAGATTTGGCTCGAACCCAGGTCAATCAGGCTGGCAGTCCAGTGTCGTAACTACTGGACCCTTGATGGCCCAGCAGTTAGGACACGGGACTGCCAAACCCTATTATTATTATTATTATTAACATTAATTTTAGTAAGTTTATTAATATTGTTAACAACTTGGTTGGATTTGGATTAGATTATATTACATTAAAAATTAAGGTAACTGAAAACCAAAAATTAATAATTCAAGTAAAGAAAAGTAATAGGCCAGCCATGTTATTTTTAATTTTGCAATTACTTAAGAAATGGAAGAGAAAACATCTGCAAAACCTGTGATTGTTAGACTCTGTTGATAATAAATAGATTCTAAACCCTGCACATGTAAAGTACTTTCATTTCAAGTAATTTGATCATATTTTTTGGTTTTAAAGGTAATGCAAAAAAGGACATCTCTCAGATTAAGGAAAGATTATTTTCGACTGGATGTCAAAATGTAATCTGCTAAAGGAAAAGGTTACTACCTAGCTTGTAGAGTCAAAGAATTTGTATGTTTAAAGAAAAATTTGTGGAATTTCAATGTAAATATTGAAATACTGTAATTTTATTTTTTAATTTATTATTTTATCATTTAAAAATTTATTTTTTATTTATTTATATATATTTTTTTTTATTATTGATTGTAGTTATGACAAGCTTTGCATCTTTATATTGTTCTGCCATTTGGATGCTAATAACAGCATGTCATACAGTATATTAGCATTAGTAGAGTTACATGATGCAAGAAAGCAAGCTTATACAGCATCAGCCAGAAAAAAAAAAAAAAACCTTCTCATTTCACCGATCCATTTGGTCCAAATGCCTGTCCAATTCTGCCTCGAATTTATTTAAGCTATCAACTTCCACAACAACAGATAGAAGTTTGTTCCAACAATCAACTACCCCCTGTCTAAAGGAAAATTTCTGCATTTATACCCCCTTAGGTTTGTAACCTGAGCAAGAAGAAGAATGCCATCAGCATTGAGCCTGCTCAATCCATTCAAGGCCTTATACACCTCAATCAGATTGTATTGCAGGTGCCTAGTCTCCAGACACTGCAATTTGCAGAACTTAAGCCTTTCTTTGTAAGAGCACCCTTTTGTTCCCCCTCACCAGTCTTATTGCCCTTCTCTGTACTCATTCTAGCAACTCTATATCCTTCCTAAAATGAGGCTTCCAGACCTGTACGCAGTACTCAATTTGTGGCCTGATCATTGCCTTATACAAGGGGATAATCACCTCCTTATCCTTACTCGCAAAATTCCTGTATATTATTGACAAGGCCATATGATCTACTCTGGCAGCCTGTTTGCACTGTTCAGAAAACTTCATATCTGACTGCACAATTACCCCCAGGTCTTTTTCATTCTCCACTACCCTGTTTGCAGTACCACAGAGTTGTACTGCAATCAGAGTACTGTTCTCTGGAGTTACTGCTACCCATATGCAGTACTTTGCATTTGTCAATGTTAAACTTCAGTTTCCACTTCTCAGCCTATGTACCCAACTTTTCAGATCCTGTTGCAGCAGCATACTGTCAGATAATGTCAGTAGCTGCAACAGGATCTGGAAAAGTTGGGTACATGGGCTGAGAACTGTCATTAACAACCCTCTCAACCTTTCTGTCTGCAAACTTTGACATTAAGCTTAATGTAATATACCTTCAATATCATTGATAAATATACAAATCAACAATGGTTCCAACACCTAACCCTGGGGGACACTACTAATAACATTAGTCCATGGAGAGAAGTATCCATTGATTACCACTCTCTGTCATCTCTCACTCAACCATCCTTTTATCCATTGTAGCAACTACCTCTTAATGCCATACTGCTCCAGTTTGTACAGTAGTCTTCCATGTGCAACAGTATCAAAAGCTTTACTGAAATCCAAGTATCATACCAAAATTATTTTTTGCATCCAGTTTCTTTCTGACCATGTCATAGTGTCCAATCAAATTTGTCAGACAAGACTTCCCCTTAACAAATCCATGCTGTGTCTGAATTATTACTACTGTCTTGTCTAGATGATCCTACAATGCTTTTTTAACCAGTGACTCCATTATTTTCCCTGGAACAGAAGTCAAACTAACAAGTCTGTAATTACTCTTTGATCCCATTTGTGAATTGGAAATACATTTACACATCTCCAGTTTGTGGAGACTTCCCTTGAGTTCAAGGATGCTGGCTAAGGGTTTGGCTAATTATGGCTAAGGGTTTCCTTACTTCCTTTGCCATCTCCTTTAATATAACTGGATAGATCCCATCCACCCCAGGTGTCTTTCTTATGGTTAACTTCAACTATTTTTCTTCCACTTTGCTCTCAGTTATTACTAAATCATTTAACTTCCTGTTAGATTTTGATAAACTTCTGGCCCTCCATGAATAACTCATCACGTGTGAATGTAGATGCAAATTACTCATTTAGTTTGCAGCTATCTGAGAATGATCATCACTAGTCAAACCATCTATGTTAAGAACTAATCTGATTCATCCTCTTCCTTTTAGACAACTTTCTTTACTTTTTATATAAGTAAAGAAGTCTTTGCTGTTTTTCTTTGCATCCATTGTCAAAGATTTCTCATAATCTGCCTTCGCTTGCCTAACCTCCTTTTTTGACTCGATTACAGAGTAGTTTATGTATACCATAGGCTTCTGTGTCGGCAGAAAATTTATATGCATCCTCTGATGCATATAAATAGTTCATCTGAGATCCATTTAGGCCTAAACATAAAACAGTATTTCTTCGTTGGAACAAAAAGCTTAGTAACTTCCAAGATTATTTCCTTGAATTCTTCCCATTTAGAATTTGCCATTAGTAACATCATCCATTGGTCCCTTTATCTCTAAATACTTAATGCATGAATAATTGCTGCTGATTACCAGATCACGAGTGTTGCTCCCTCTGCTTGTCTCTCTAACATGCTGCTATAGAAAACAATCATCCAATAAATCTACAAAAGCTTTGCTAGTGTGGAAGTTCCAGTCAATATCTGCGAAGTTAAAATCCCCCATTAGAAGACACTCTGATTTCTCAATATAATTGTTAATTGTACTCATCAGAGTCATTAGGCCTGTAACAAACTCCTACCTTCATTTTTGCTTTCCCAGTGCTTATGTCACACCAAACTGACTCAACATTGCACTGTCCATCTATGTGTTTCTTAACTAACAGCATAACCCCTCCTCCCTTCCTGTCCTATCTATCCTTTCTGTACATATTGTACTCCCCAAATTCCAATTATGCATTCTTTATATCTGTGTGACACCATGTCTCTGATTTCTCAACAATATCTGCCTTTGATATGTTGACCAGCACTTCAAATTCATCAAATTTATTTACTATACTCCTAGCATTGGCGTACATGCAAGTATACATGCACCTGTTCTTATCCTTATTTACTCTAACAGCCCATGTATTTACTTATTCCCTGATGACTCCCAACAGTTCTTGTTCCATAATGACTCCCAAGCTAGCAGTTTTTCGACCTATGTAACATTGCCTTGAATTTGCATATTTGCCACCTAACATTGCCAAGAATATTTGCATCAGCAAATATTCTTTCCCCCTTTCTGCTTAAGTGTATCCCATCCCTATAGAAGCAATGTTTCCTGTTAACAAGCACAGACCACGCTGAAAACAATTCTACCACGAGCCTTTCACAATCTTTCCAGGACCAAATTTATGACAAGGCTCTCATCATATGCTCCCTCCTATCGTGTCTGTTTAGAATTGCAGACACTTTCAAATTTAACCCAAACTCACCAACTTTTTTTCAACTTTGAACAACATTAATGTAGCAAAACAACATAATAAGATTTTCTGCGATGCATTATGTAGTCGTGAAGAATTGCAGATAATAAAATTGATGCTCCATAATGCAAATTGCTAGTCTTTTTCAACAACAAAATCAAGTTGTTGTTTTTTTTTTTTTTTTTTTCTTAAATTTTTTTTCCATTTAAGGAGAATTTTATAATCCATTATAGTTAACTGACCATTCTTTTTCATCTGTGTTAAATTTTTTCCATTGCAAGTTTTTCTGTCCAAGTTTTTATCCTCTGGAAAAATGGAGGAGATATAGTCACCTAAACAAGTGGCCTCATGTTTTTGCAATATTTCCGTCAAATAAGAAGTGACTAAACAAAACAAATGTGGCAAGGTAATTTCATTGCCTATGTATAATATTAATTAATGCAGCCCAATTAGTTTTTATGACAATTAATGTACGGTGACATGCACAGTATCTTATGTAAAGCAACTCTAGAACTTTAGTTCAACTCCACTGTGGGACACTGTTAAGAACTCTGTAAAATGACCAGAAATGTGTGTAATGTTATGTTTGAGTAGTTATTGTGTATCATTTAGTTGTTTCTGGCCACTTTGCTACCAGGAAGGTGATCACATGGAAAGAATGCCCAATGCCTGTCTACATCACAAGGTGGTTCACAACTAAGCATGAGTTGGCCTCAGGTACTACAGGCATTCTGTCCTAAAAGGTGAAATCACGCACCCACTGTAGATTGTTCTATACCAGTAAGTGCCAGCAAAAATCTCGTACCCACAGCTGCCCAGGCTAAGGGTGACAGCAAAAAAAAAAAAAAAAACTACTATGTGCATGTAGAAATATATATATACATATATATAAAGAGTTAATGTATGCATAATTGTATGAAACTGAATAGTTCTATATTTTTTAAAGAAATACCCATCGGATTGTTTTATTTTTTATTTATTTATTATTATTATTTTTTTAAATATGCCATTATATTCCTCTGAAATAGGCGCCTCCGTAGCCAGGTGGGAAGGAGCAGCAGTGCGTAGCATACGCTTCTTGATTAGACCGGGGTTCGAGCCCGTCACCACCAAATACGGGGATGCGGAAAGGTCAGGGAATGACCACCGCATATCACGGAGCAATATGGCCTTAGTTGCTAATGCTCCTAAAAACCAAATAACAAATAACAAACAAATCCTCTGAAATATTTAATTCTGAGCATTCTGAAGAGAGCCTCTCTAAATTGAAATTTTACTGTTAATTTCTTGTTGTTACATCATTGCAACACCAGGATACCTGCTCACCCACTGATGAGAAGCCAGTAAGCTCCTAAACAGTGCCATATGGATGATGGTATCCGCTGAGAATAAGTAACAATAGTCTTCTCCTATGGTGAAGTGTTACTTATTCGAGGTAGTGCAATATCATGGCAACTCATTGTGAAAGTATTCACAATATACTTAATGAAGTCAATATACTTAATAATGCCAATTTATAACTACTTAAGTAGTTGGCTATGTACTGAAATGATGTAATTGCACTAACTTGAACGTTAGTCCACTCTTTACATAATCTGAGGCTTTAGCCCTAAACTATATTGTTACTTGTTGTTAGTAAGTTGTCCCATGGCTTAGAAAGCATATCTAGTTCACTGGCCTAATAGACTAATGGCTGTTGATTGGCCCCCATTAAATTGAATGGGTCGCTTCAAGCAGCATTGTTTGTTTGATTGTGCTGCCAAACATGGTCTTGCCACCTATTGTCATCATTAAGTATATTGCACCATGCTGCACGCGCAGCATGGTGCAATATGCTTAATGATGCCAATTTATAACTACTTAAGTATTTGGCTATGTACTGAAATGATACAAGTGCACCACCTTTGGATTTTGAAGTAATACACAATTTTTAATATTTTCATTAATTTATTGAAACATTAAAACAATAAAAATTCTTTCTTTCAAAATACAAGTACTTTCTTCCACCGATCCTGAAACTTTGGCTTGGCTCTACACGTAAATCAGACAAACTTGACTTAATTAAAATATTGCATGTATTCGAAAATTTGGTGAGCAAAAAATTTATTCCCATGTGCACCATCTTGCGAAATATCCTGCCAGCACCCATGCTACATTAAGTATAAAAATCAGTTTGGAAATGCATTTTATTTTAATGTTCACCCCTCTATTTCTTCTTTAGATTTGATACTTTGGCACAGTTATTACCGTTAATGTTTTACTTAATTTTCAGTGGGAATAGAAAATTATATTGTATATAATTTTATTTATATACATTGTAAATAAAGTTATAATTAAATATATAGAATTATAATTAAATTATAGTGTATATTTCAGTTTACTTAACCAGTATATATATTTATTTATCAGTGAACTAAACTAAATGTTTAACCATATTTCTGTTTATAGTGTTTTGAAATGGACAGATTTGAGGGCTATGACAGTGAAGATGATATTGTGTATAGGGGACTTGAACTTATAAGCCACAATAAACTTTGGGCAGGTTTGGTGTTTAGCAATTTGGAAAAGAAGGATACCTTGCCACCATATATTAAATACAAAATTAGAATGGCAGCAAACAAGGTTGATACCACAAAAAAACTGGAAAGCAAGTAAGTAATATTTGATCACAATTTTATGAAAAATTGCTTCTGAACTGTGAATTATAATTAAAATAAATTTGGTCTGTTAAAACAATTAAAGTGCTATGATTAAGAATATCGTAGCATATTCTTAAAATCGTAGCACTAAGTTAACAAGGAATCAGGAAGGTGTTGTCAAATGATATTGAACTATTCATTGTGAATTGACCTGAAATTTACAACTTTTTTTGCTAAACCCATTGTTAAATTTAGACAAGGTGTGACAATAAAGTTCCTGGATTAGTGCTGTACAGCTACGTTTCATGAATTTTGAAAATAAATGGAAGTACAGCAGATTCTCGATTAACTGGGATCAGATTAACCGGGACACCTCAAGACTCCAAATTAAAAATAAATAAATAAATAAAAAATCAACCATAAATAAAAAAAATTCAAGTAATAACTAGAATAGGTATAAACAGATATTTTGCAAGTCGTAAATAAGTGACAAGCGGCATTATAAGTCTTCATTGGGAGATTATTGTACCTATTATCTTGCAACCCCTGCTGTCTTCACACATGCCGCTCAAAAAAAAACAAAAAGAAGAAGAAAAAAGACAAATGTTTAGTTTGTTTTAGTGCATCGCGTCAGTTGTTATGTTCCGTTGCAGTGCAAAAGGACAAATTTTGTTTCGTTATTTATGTCAGGAATATTGGAATTTTTTTTTATAGTAACTTTTTTTTTGTTTAGAAATTGTGAAAACGATGGGTAAACGCAAAAGAGTTGCGTTTTCAGTTAAGCAAAAACTTGAAATTATTCAAAAGTTTGAAAACAGTGCATCCATTAAATCTCTAAAGAACCATTATAATGTTGGTGACTAAACCATACGGAACATCGTAAAAAATAAAGGGAAGCTATTAGATATAAAATCGACATTGTAAAAAAATATGGGAAAGCTATTAGACTTAAGATGGACATCGCAAAAAATAAAGGGACGCGGTAAGTTTTTTCGTTTTTTATCTATCACCATATTTTTTATGTAGATTGCTGAACATTTTTCAATACAGTAAGTCCCCGACTTACTCAACTACGGATTTACATAAATTTTTTTTCTCTCAGTTTTTTTTTAGGATTGTAAAATTTAAAACAAAAATAATAAATAAATAAAATAAGCAATCAATAACAACGCTCATGGCATGCAGAAATTGCACAAGTGAGATGCGGAGTAACAAGCAATAGTGTGTTTTCCCCCCTTAACCCTGTGAAGTTCTTTTCAGAAAATTTCGTTTTGACCGTTATCATGATGCCGACTAAGAGAATAAGTGACAGCGCTACTAGTAAATCTACCAACAAAAGAAAAGCCATCGATTTGGATCAGAAAATTAAACTAACGAGGATGTATGAAAAAGGCCAAACATTAACAAGCATCGCACGGAATTCAGATTTGTCAATATATAGTTGCAATATGTTATTAGTCATTCCCGAGTTATGTAAAACTCGACGAAGTAAGAAGTCCTGGAACATATCTCTTACGTATGTCGGGGACTTTTGTAATTTTGGATTAACCGGGAAATCGATTATCCGGGATTTGTTTTTTACCATCTATCCCGGAAAATCGAGAGTCTACTGTAGTATGTTGTAGTTCTAACTTCCTCCAACAGATGATGGTATAGAGATTTTCCAGTAGGCTGGCAGTTTCAAGTAAAATTTAGTAGCATTAATGTTAGTAGCATTAATGTGCCAGCTTGCAATTTTGCAATGAAGCAACAAATAAATATCAGATTTTGCTTTAAACTGGAAAAGCCTGGATCAAAAATGTATGAAATGTTAAAAATTGTTTATGGTGATGAAATATTAAGTCATACTAGTGTCATTGAATGGTATAAGCAGTTCAGAGATGGATGTAAGGACGTTTTGTGATGACTCAAGTAATGGACATCTCTTAACCTCTTGAAATGAGAACAGAGTTGCAAAAATTTAAGAAATTGTGGGAAGAGGTCACTATTTGACCTTCATAATGATGGCTGATCAGTCAGATATGATATAGTAGATAATACGTCAAATTCTGCATGAAGATTTAGGGAAAAGGAAGGTCTGTGTCGTATAGCTTCATGGATGAGCAGAAGCAACAAAGAGTGTCATCCTCCAAAGACTTCATCCAGAATTGTTAAGGCAATCATAATTTCCTTTTCTATATCATCACTTGAGATGAGTGTTGCATGTTGCAGTACAACCCAGAGACAAAGCATCAGATCATGCACTGGACTTCAAAATCGTCACCAAAGCACAAGGATTAAGACAATACTGATATGTTTTTTGATAAACTGGATGTGTTTTGCAAAGAACTTGTACTGAGAGAGAGAGAGAGAGAGAGAGAGAGAGAGAGAGAGGTCAGTGCTGCATTCTACATACAGGTGCTTTAATGACTAGTGAACCACATTTTCTAGGTGAGGCCACAATTTCGAGGGAAAGGCAGCTGGTTCTAGTTGCACGATGTGTCTCTGCCCATTCTGCACTTGTTGTGAAGACATTTCATGACATTATACAGATGAAACATTCACCCTACTCTCCCAAAATTGGCTTGAAAGGGAAAAAAAATTCAGGATGTTGAGGACATAAAGAAAAACGTAACAACTGAACTAAACATCATCTTTTTGGATGCATTCAATCCGGTGGTTATTACTTTAAATAAAAATAAAATCAATTTTATGCACCTTCACTTTGTGTTTTATTTTTTTGCACGACTCCAGGAACTTTATTGCTACACCTTGTATATGCGCATGTAACTATTGTCTTCACCATATGTCTATTTGCATATAACAGAGGAACTCCCAGTAGACGGGTTTTCATGAAATTTATATTTGGGCCTTTAAATAATATTTGTTGAGCCATTCTAAATTTCATTAAAATTGTACAAATAGAAATCTATAAATTATTATTTCTTTCTTTCATACAAATTATATGGAAAAACAAAATTCATAGATTAAATTTAGTTTTATTGTGGTATTGTTAGCTTTAGGCAGAACATACCCAATTGCATGTTGTTATGTAAGACTCATGAATGTGGTGTCGATTGTGAAGAGATACATGTATACGAAAAGAAAATAGACCTAAAAGTATGGGAGTAAGAGTAATAAATATTATATAGTTGTAATTAAACTTGATGCTAAGTTTAGAGACCATAAAACTATAGAGTTTTATTAAGCATTTCTTAAAGTATGTATATATTAAGTGCAGTAGCATCATTAATACACAGCCATTTCTGAATTAACAGAATATTTATAAGGCGGCATCGTTTTAAGTTATATCTCATATTGTGAGTGGCTTCACAACGAGTTGCCATGATATTGCACTGCTTCGAATAAGTAACGCTTCACCTAAGGAGAAGACTGATGTTACTTATTCTCAGATACCACCACCCAGACAGCACCATTTCAGGGCTATTTTGTATATCTGTGGGATAATAACTCAACTATCCATTTGTCTCTATTAGACTTAGAAAAGCAAAAAGGTAGAGGGAAAGTAATAGTAGTTAAAGAGGAAAAGAAACGGTGTAGAAGAATGAAAGGGACAGTAACTCCTTCAACTCGCACCACTCAAAAACTCAAACTCCTCGAATAGGCAACACTTCCCCAGTGGGGAAGACTGTTGTTACCTATTTTTGGAAATTCTGGACATCATCAGGCTCCCCCTGGTGCCGTTTCAGGGCTATTTGGCCCTTCTTCTGTGGGTCGGTAGATACCCAAGTGATGCAATGATGGCAAAACAGTTATGAAGTATAACTCCACAATATGAAAGATGCCTGATGGTGTATGATGTATTTAGATTAAGATGCGTTTAGGACTAAAGCCTCAAGCTGCGAGCAAGTTTAGACTATGTATATATTAAGTGCACTAGCATCATTAATACACAGCCATTTCTGAATTAACAGAATATTTATAAGGTGGCATCGTTTTAAGTTATATCTCATATTGTGAGTCCCTTCACAATGAGTTGCCATGATATTGCACTACTTCGAATAAGTAACGCTTCACCTAAGGAGAAGACTGGTGTTACTTATTCTCAGATAGGTACCACCACCCAGATGGCACCGTTTCAGGGCTATTTGGCCCATCAGGCATCTCTCATATTGTGGAGTTATACTTCATAACTGTTTTGTCATCATTGCATCACTTGAGTACCTACCCACCCACCAAAGAAGGGCCAAATAGCCCTGAAACGGTGCTGTCTGGGTGGTGGTACCTATCTGAGAATAAGTAACATCAGTCTTCTCCTTAGGTGAAGCGTTACATATTCAAAGTAATGCAATATCATGGCTCCCTACTTTACATCCTTAGGCATAAAGTAGAGTAGCAAAAGAATTCATTTCTGTGTTAAAGTAGGAAAAGCATGAACCACATTTGTCCACCTGATATGAATTCCTTAAGCTGGAGGTGGTGGTGTAACCCACTTTTAGGAAAGATTTTTCTTTTTTAATTTTTGGTAAAAGTAATGGGTTTTTTGTTTTTTTTTATATTCTGCTTAAATAGTACCAATATTTCATAACAAATTTCTGTGTTCATCATTTCTAACTTTTTCAGTTTTAAAAATATATTAATATTTTTATAATATGCAGTGTGTTTTACACCTTTTATATTAAAAAAAAAAATAAGTAGACTTTGCAAAAAAATAACAAATTCCTATTAGACATAAAATAGAAAGTGTCTTAGTCTCTTCCTTTTTCCAATTTAAAAGGCATGAAATTTCAAACTACACTTATTATTATTATTATGGAGGGTTGATTCAGCCTTTTGATAATGATTTTGACAGTCCTTTAAAACTACGAAATTCCGTGCTGCCACCACCAGTTGTGTTCTCTTTGTTTTCCCTGCTCATCGCAAGGCATCACAATTTCTATTGAAGTAAAGTCCGCTGCAAAACTGCCAAGTCAATCTTGTTCCATTCCTCTGGCAGACTTTTCACAAACTTTCAACAGTTCTGGGGCATCGGTTTCCAAGAGCTCTTTTCAAAAGTCTGAATGCGCAAAAATCCATAGGTGCAGCATCAGGTGATTTACCAGGTATGTCTTCAAACGGAATTGAACAAATACCTGTCACCACTTCCATTCTCCGCAAAAAAGTACGGGTGGAACGTGACTGTGGCTGGATGCCTTATTCTGGTGTACCCAGACCTTTTCAGCATCAGAACCGTACAATGTGGGTATTTCTCGTTCAAACAACGGCTGTAGAACTTCAGTCTGGTAATACACCAAGTTGACTTTCACGTTTTTAGCAACTCTACGCAACTCAAATTTGCCATTATAACAAAAACCGGCTACAACCATAAAACCTCAGCCAGAACTTTCCTTGCACTGATGCGCCCATGTTGGGAAGGCTTTGTCACCCTGTGGACGGTAATAAATTGCCCGAATTTTTTTGCAATAGGAGAGGTAATTTCCACCTTTCAGCTGCCAGATATTTTTCGTAGAGTTTTCGAGCATTGATCTGCCGCTCTGCAATGTGCCTTGCTCCTAGGTGGTGTACGAGGCCCTTGTGCTTCTTCTCCAGTTGCAAATTTTTGTTGATTATGCAACAAATGGTTGACTGGGATGTTCCCACACGTGACACTATAGCTCTTTGGGTTTTTGGATTTTCACCGACATCGAGCAACTGCACTTTTCGTACTGATTCGTCCCCCTCATTTGACTTGGAGCAGGGTGCAGTTTCTTCGGTGTTTTCCACCCACTTGCAGCAGCTTTGCGGAATTTTCCTTTGCTATTCAAAACCTTATGGATACCAAACTTCGATACACTAAAATTTTTCGACTTGCACCTATCAATAATTTTCGCATAACTGTACTCTTCTTCGGAAAAGTGCAGTTATGTAACCTTCCACCATGGTCCAATTTCTGAGGCATGTCGACGTTAAAACAACTTCTACAACTGATACACCTGTTCATAAGGTTTGGGACTGCGCCTGTGGGAAAAAAAATTTACATTGCTACCATACGTCACAAGCAGGATTAATGTCAAAATCCTGTTGTGAATCAACCCTCTGTATTAGCCATATGGTGCAAGGAAGCCTCAGGCTTATGCTACACCAGCCAAAGAATTCTGAATTACCAAGAGAGAGAGAGAGAGTCAGAAGTAGAAGGGAATCACCAAGAAAGAGAAGAATGATGATATCCAGCTAAGGACCCTGGGTGTGCAAAGCCCATACTCACCAGATGTGAGCCCCTGGGTTTTGCACTTATATTGCTGCGTATGTGTACTCAATGTTAGTTTCTTCTGTTTTAGTATACTTGCAAGAAAGCAAGCTTATACAACATCTGAAAAGAAAAAAAAAAAAGAAAAAAACTTACAATTTCACCTATCAATTCTCTCCAATAATTTTCTAGTTCTAACTTGAATCCATATAAGTTATCCATTTCCAAAACAACAGATGGAAGTTTGTTTTAGCAATCAACAACCTGCTAGGTAAAGGCAAGCTTCCGCAGATCTATTCTGCAACCACCCTTTTTCAATTTGAATTTATGCTTCCTCATAAATGAGGTCTGAGCATTAGCATTGAGCTTTCTCAATCCATTCAAAGCCTTAAACACATCAATTAAATCACCTTGCAGACGCCTAGTTTCCAGATGCTGCAATTTGCAGAACTGAAGTTATTCATAGTAAGAGCACCTCTTGTTCTCCTCACCAATCTTATTGCCCTTCTCTGTACTCATTCTAGCAATTCTACATCCTTCCTGAAATGAGGCCTCCAGTCCTGTATGCAGTACTCAAGGTGTGGCATGACCACTGCCTTCTACAAAGGGATAATCACCTCCTTATTCCATTTATATTTCTGTATATCATTGACAAAAACCCCATTTGCTGTCCTGGCAGTCTGTCTGCACTGCTCAGAGAACTTTATATCTGACTGTACAATTACCCCCGAGTCTCTTTCATTTTCCACTACTCTGAATGTATTACCCCACAGTCAGTGTGTTACTCTGGGGTTATTGCTATCCATATGCATTACTTTTCATTAGTCAAGGTTAATCTTCAACTGCTTTTTCTCAGCCCATCTGCCTAATTTTTATAGATCCTGTTGCAGTAGCATACCATCATTACTTGTCATTAACCACCCTGTCAATCTTTGCATCAACTACAAACTTGGACATTAAGCCTGATATGCCTTCATCAGTAGCATTAATAAATATAGAAAACAACAATGGGCACAGCACCAGATCCTAGAGGACTCCACTAATAACATTTGTCTATGAAGAGTAATGTCCATTGATAACCACTCTGTCTTCTTCCACTCAGTCATCCTTTTATCCATAGCAGTAACTTGCACTTAATACCACAATGGTCCAATTTGTACAGTAGTCTTTTATGTGCAACAGTATCAAACCTTTCCTGAAATTCAAGTACACTAGACTCTCAATTTTCCGGGATAGATGGTAAAAAAAAATCCCAGTTAATCCAAAAATACAGATGTCCCTGACATACATAAGAGATACGTTCTAGGACTTCATAATTGAGTCGAGTTTTACATCACTTGGGAATGACTAATAATATATTTCTACTATATTATTATTGAAAAATCTAAATTCAGCACGATACTTGTTAATGTTTGACCATTTTCATACACTGTTATTGTTTTAATTTTCTGATCCAAATCGATTGGTTTCCTTTTGTTGGTAGATTTACTAGTACTGCTGTCACTTATTCTCTTAGTCACACCATGATAATAGTCAAAATTAAATTTTCTGTAAAGAACTTCACAGTATTAAGGTGAAAACTCACTATTATCGCCCCATGCTAGCTCACATTTTACTAAAGCACGTTTCTGGAGGTCACTACCATTAAAAAAAAATTTTGCACTTTCCATCTTATTGGGCTTGTTAGTGCATCTAATTATAAATGGGTAGTAAACTCTATCTTATTGCATTTGCAATAATACCAATAGCTGGAATTCTGTGGGTTTTTCATTATTATTGGTAAAATGTGTGTTGTCCCCTTCGCTGAAATCTTCAGTCCTATAAAGGGAACTTGACAGGTTGATTATATTTAGAAGGGTAGAAAAACTTTCAGATGTTTAATTAATTCTTAATAATTGATTAACATTTAATATGAGAAGGGTATTTTATCATTTTATTTTATTTTATTTTACCAATGAGTTAGTGAGAGGAAAAAGGTTCCTCTTACCAAGAAAGTCTTCATTATTGGAACAGTAAAAATCCGTGCCACTACTGCCAGTTTTACTATTAATAGTTCTGTTCAGGTTGCTGACAAGCTAACTAAATATACTGCATCTACATGCATATATGACGCAGCTCAGATGCATATACTACATCTGATCTGCCTAGAAATTTTTAAGGATGGGAATATCAGAAAAACACCACATTATAATTGGAACTATATGAATTGGGGGGATAACTGAGAATGAAATGGGAGAAAAATGTTGAAGCTAAGAGTAAATAAACCACCACGTACTGACAAAATCTAACTAACTATATTAAAAGAAGCAGCAAAAGATGTAAGCAAACATTTGGCCTTAATTAAATTAAACTAATCACTAAGTTATAAAATTATTAAACTTGATTTATTAACAAGAATTGCATAATAAAAGCAAAATAAGCAGCTCACATGCCATGCAGTTCAGTCTCTGTGCATGCAACTCTCTCTCATCACCTATTTACAGTTTTGGAAATTTATTTATGAAAGTATTATTCGTTTTTATTTTTATTTGTAAAATAATAAGAGAAGTATACCTCAATATAGTATGTAGAACACTTCCATATGATACTCTCCAGAAATTAAAACGAAAAACTTACATTAGAGTAACAAATAATTTAAAAAATAATTAAAAATCAATTTAACACCATTAAAAATCAATTTAACACAATTAAAAATAAGAAAATTAATTAAAAGAATTTAACGAAAAAATTGCAAAAAGATTTTCCTTCCTGAAGCTGGCAACGCATTTCGACCGTATGTCATGATTGATCACAGGAATGAAAATTACCAAATAGGGGTGAGTATGAAACTTGAATAGGGATTATCTGTCTTCACGCATGCGCGTAAAAGCCCACGAATCAGAGATGAGACGAACATTAACAGAATTTTTGTGTAATGTAATTTCTACGGTTTCTACAATTAATAGTCGCATATAATTACGTTGGCCACTAAGCATTTTGGCCTCGTTAAATAAAAAAATATGTTTTTCGTTAATGGCGTGTAAGGCTAATTCTGACTCTGCTGAAAGAGAAGCACGAACTGAGGCCGCATGTTGATTAACACGAATATTCAAAGGAAAATGCATCGAACCCTGGTAAGACAAGTCTCAATCACCGCAAGAAATGTTGTATACCAGGTATTAATTTGTGTTGCGAACGAGGAAAGGACTGAGCGATTGTTCAGTATAGTGTGTAATTTCCGTATTGGCCTGACTACAATTTTAAATTCGGTATCTTTAAAGAATCTGTTAAGCTGTTCGTGCCACTGTTCAACATATGGGACAGAAATAGTCTTTTTTGATATTACTATTGTTGGTTGGTGTAGTATTTTGTATCCTATCCTTAGCTTGTACCCTAATTTGGCTTATTGTGGCAAGGGGATAACCCCTATTTAAGAATCTGCTGGTTAATATTTTTGTATTTCTGAGCCCAATGCAGATTCCGTTGTTGAATATTTGTAGACATTTAGAATTTGATTAAAGTTAATCGATCTTTTGTAGGTGAACGGGTGATAGCTGTTAAAATGTAGAAGCATACTGGTGTTGGTAGGTTTTCGATAGATGTTAAATTGGATTTTATTCGAGTCCCGAATAAGCATGAAATTTAGAAAATTTAATGACTTTGTATCTGTATCCTCCCTTTCCAATGTAAATTTGAGCCTAGAATGAATATTATTAAATGAATGTAAAATATCTTGGATAGTACTACTATCAGTAATAACTAGAACATCGTCTAAATACCTCCCGTAATATGTGATACGGGGTCGGAAAGGCGTCAAATGTATATGCTCAATCATTGAGAGATAGATCTCCGATATTAAGCCGCTCAGGCTCAGTCCCATTGGCAAACCAAAAATTTGTTTGTACACTTTGTCTCGAAAGGTGATATAGTTGGCCTCAACTAACAGTTTAATTAAGTGAAAAATTTCCTTAATAGGAAGCTTCATATAATTAATTGTTTATCGAGTTATTATTTAACATATCTCAAATAATATCTAATGTGTATTCAACGTTTATATTCGTATATAATGAGATAACATCTAGTGAGAATAAATTGTCGTTGTCTCCAAGTCTACAATCCTTAAGATTAACTAATGTATCGTAGTTCTTAATCCCAAATTGTGTTGCCTGTCTAAAGGGTTTTATAATGTGTGACTAAGGATGAAAATGCGAGTTTCTGTAGGAAACAATAGACCGAATAGGAAATCCAGTCTTGTGTAATTTTACCTGACTGAAAAGTGCAGGAATAAATATTGTATGTCCAGGCCTTCAATTCCTTTAACTGAGTCATAGTAATGTAGTCGTTTTTTCGATACATGGTTAACGTTTTATTGTGTTGATTGACTAAATTGGTAAATAGTGCTGGGTCTACTTCAAGATAAGTGGAGGTATCTGAAACAACTGATTCTAACTTATTAATATAATCAGGTTTATCAAGCATTACCACTGTATCTCCTTTATCTGCCCTCTGTATAATAATGTCTTTATTTTCCCGAAGTTTCTTTTATGTTATTCATGACTTGGTTAACTTGTTGAATAAATAAATCTTTTTGTGGAACATTACAAAGTCCAAATTCAATATTAATTACGCACTGTTTTTTAGGTAGTTTTCGATGTGGTAAATTATAATTTAATCCTTTGGATAAAAGTGAAATCTGGTCCTACGATAGTGTATAAGAGGAAAGGTTTGTAACCTGTTGACATGTCGGTCTGTTGAATGCTGGGCAATGGGAGGTGTTCACAAACTAGGTGACATATTCTGTGTTAGCGGGTTGTGTATGCAGGGGGGGGTCATCACCCAACTTGTATGTACTTGGTCGCAAGCCCGATACAATGTGTTAGAATTCGTATGAATGTGTTTTGACCGTCCCAATAATGTTTGTAATTTGTTAACGTATCTGTTTTTTATTTCTGAGGCCTGTGCTTCCCTTTGAAAATCTATGGAAGTCTTCAATAAAGACCAATTGTTAGAATGTAGGTAATTTTTTAATTTATCGCGAAGCTTCCTATCCTGGGAAAGGTATTTTTGTTTATTAGTATATAGAGATTTTAAGGCAAGTTTAACGATATGCGATGTGGCAAGTGCTAGTTGTGTTTTATGCCCGAAATTTTTTGATTTAAATTGACACTAGCAACCTTCAGAACGATGTTGTTTTGAAGGCAATATTTTAGAAACGAAATATGGTAACTTTTGGCCGAATATCTTAGTTTTAATTTAACGTAATTTTCCACCAAGCTGTTCAAAAAATCCCAAAATCTCGGCCCACAATAAAACATTAACCACATATCAAAAAAACGACTACATTACTATGGCTCAGTTAAAGGAATTGAAGGCCAGAACATACAATATTCCTGCACTTTTCGGTCAGGTAAAATTACACAAGACTGGATTTCTATTCGGCCTATTGTTTCCTACAGAAACTCGGCATTTTCATCCTTAGCCACACGTGTATATAGCATTATAAAACCCTTTAGACAGGCGATACAATTTGGAATTAAGAACTGCGATACATTATTTAATAACCTTAAGGATTGTAGACTTGGCGATAATGACAGTTTATTCTCACTAGATGTTACCTCATTATATATGAATGTAAACGTTGAATACACATTAGATATTATTTGGGAAATGTTAAATAATAACTCGATACCGATTAATTATACGAAGCTTCCTATTAAAGAAATTTTTCACTTAATTAAACTGCTAGTTGAGACCAACTATATCACCTTTCGAGACAAAGTGTACAAACAAATTTTTGGTCTGCCAATGGGATTGAGCCTGAGCGGCTTCATATTGGAGATCTATCTCTCAACAATTGAGCATATACATTTGACGCCTTTTCGACCCTGTATCACATACTGTGGGAGATATTTAGACGATGTTCTAGTTATTACTGATAGTAGTACTATCCAAAGCATTTTACATTTGTTTAATAATATTCATTCTAGGCTCAAACTTACATTGGAAAGGGAGGATACGGATACAAAGTCATTAAATTTTCTAAATTTCATGCTTACACGGGACTCAAATAAAATCCAATTTAACATCTATCGAAAACCTACAAACACCAGTATGCTTCTACATTATAACTAATCGCTCAATCCTACAAAATATTGATTATCTTTAATCAATTTCTAAATGCCTACAAATATTCAACGACGGAATCTGCTTTGGGCTTAGAAATACAAATATTAACCAGCAGATTCTTAAACAGGGGTTATCCCCTTGCTACAATAAACCGAATTAGGGCACAAACTAAGGATAGGATACAAAATACTACACCAACAAACAATAGTAATATCAAAAAATACTTTATTTCTGTCCCATATGTTGAACAGTGGCATAAACAGCTTAACAGATTCTTTAAAGATACCGAATTTAAAATTGTGGCCAGGCCAATACAGAAATTACACATCTATACTGAACAATCGCTCAGTCCTTTCCTCGTTTGCAACACAAATTAATGACCTGGTATACAAAATTTCTTGCAGTGATTGCGACTCATCTTACCAGGGTTCGACGCGTTTTTTTTTTTTTGAATATTCGTGTTAATCAACATGCTTCTCGTTCAGCAGCATCAGAATTAGCCTTTCATGCCGTTAATGAAAAACATACTTTCTTATTTAACGAGGCCAGAATACTTCGTTGCCAACGTAATTATACACGAAAATTCTGTTAATGTTCGTCAGCCATATCTCATCTCCGATTCATGGGCTTTTACGCACATGCGCAAAGACAAATAATCCCTATTTAAGTTTCATAACTCCTATTCAGTAATTTTTATTCCTGTGATCACAACATATGGTCAAAAAGCGTTGCCAGCTTCAGGAAGGAAAATCCTTTTGCAATTTTTTTTCGTTAAATTCTTTTAATTAATTTTCTTATTTTTAATTGCGTTAAATTGATTTTGAATGGTGTTAAATTGAGTTTTATTGTGTTAAATTGATTTTTAATTATTTGTTACTCTAATGTAAGTTTTTCGTTTTAATTTCTGGAGAGTATCATACAGAAGTGTTCTACATACTATATTGAGGTATACTTCTCTGATTATTTTACAAATATTGATATCAACGTAGAACGTATTGAGCATTACAGCTCTGGTTCATACTGTCTAATTCGTTTTTATTTTTAAACTACATAAAAAATTATGTATCTGTGGATATTAAACTTCAGCCAATCCACGAGGTTTATCTAGATTTTTGTGAAGTATCATAACTTGATGCTCCTTGCCCACCCTGCATACCTTTGTATGATGAGTAAATGTAAACAACCTACTTGAAATACAGTGCAACTTGATGTTCCGTGCCTCTGCATACCACGATTTTGGATATACTGTGGGTATGGCCATGTCACATAAAACAAATTATGAAAGAAAAAGAAATAAAATAGTGTGTTCAAAGAACTAGCAATTTCATATTGGAAACAAAAAATTGAATACAGTATATATTCATATCTTCTGTACATCCTGATACCAAGAGGAGAAGTTAGCTAAAAATTTACCACATATTAGGTTAGATATATTCATTATTCAGTTGCAGAGTAATTTTTGTAAACATGACTCATCAGAGACTAATTACTGTAGACAACTAGTTTCCCCCTTGAACTAGAGATGCAATAAAAGAGTATATCAGTGGAACACTAATTACAGACAGCCACCTTTGGAGAGGAATAGTACTACTGTTTGTCAATGCATTACGTTAGTTACAAAGTAAATTTTTGTAAACAACAGCATGATATCCTTTTCTTTTATTAGAAGTTACACTTAGGATAGCAAACTGCTAAGAGCTAAACTAGGCAGAAATATACACGAACTGACAAGTGAATTATGGTGAAATCACATGACTTCACTTTGGCACTATGGTATTCCAGACAGTTTGATTTTGATTTTGTTTTTTTTAAAAACAAGGTAAATTCCATGGTTGGATGAAAGTGGAAGAAAAATTACATTCCTATGTAGACTCAATAGAAAATGAAGTAGTCCCCCAAAGAAAGAAAACTAGACTTTGGGAAAACAGTCATGTGGACCAGTGCTTATACAAGTGGTTTCTAAAGAGGCGTGATGAAGGGGTACCGATAAATGGGATAATTTCAAAAGCATAGCACTTAAATTTCATATGCTACTTGGTGGAGATGATGACACATTTGAAGCTTCTGAAGGGTGGCTTTGGAGTTGGAAGGTTTATCATGGGATATCCTATCTTAGTATTGCGGGCAAATTTGCATTTGGTGACATTACAGCAGCAGAAGTGTTTTCTGAATTTATGTGTAATGTGATTCAAGATGGTAAATTCACCGTTATACAACTGTGAATGAACAGTTATACAACTGTGATAAAACAGCACTGTACTATAAACTTCTTCCTGACAAGTCTCTGGATATTAAACAGGTGCACAACAAAGCAGGCATGAAAACTAACAAAGAGGGAATTACTGTGCACAAACAACACTGGAAATCATAAGCTAAAACATTTGTGCATTGGCAAAAGTTGAAGTCCCCAGTGTTTTAAGATCAGCATTAGCGTTTGTGGAGCAATCGGGTACGGGACATGATATTGCCATGGGGGATGTCTTTGTGTGTACGCGCACAATGTAAGGAGTGGAAGGAAATCAGGCGACAACTCAGCATTGTTATGGGCCTATATGAGAGCTTGAAGGACAGGGTAGATGCCCACGAAGGATCTAAATTGAGGGGCCCATCAAACTCTCAGCTGCCCACATCTCCGCCACAGCTTGCACTTGGTCATCACACAACACAGCAGCAACCCCCAAGGCAGAATGCGCTGGTCTCACAGGAACTAGTAGTTGTTGGTGACTCTATTGTCAGGGAAATGGGGAACATGCTTTGTTAAAAGGATAGGTGGAACAGGACCAGGGTATGTCTGCCAGGGCCAAAGGTTGATGACATTGTAGAGTGGATATCACCTTTTAAGGGCACAAAAGGTGATATAGTTGTACACATTGGTACTAATGATATTAAGAATAGGAGACCGGCAGAATTACTTAACAAGTACAGGTCACTGTTGAAAAAAAAGCCGTGAATTAGGGTTGAATTTGAAAGTGTCTGTACTTCTGCCCAGACACGATAGGAGGGAGTATATGATGAGAGCCTTGTTGATCAATTCGGCCCTGGAAAGATTGTGCAAGGCTCAAGGGGTAGAATTTTTTTCAGCCTGGTCTGTACTTGTTAACAGGAGAGATTGCTTCTACAGGGATGGGATACACTAAATAGAAAGGGTGCAAGAATATTTGCTGATGCTATCGAGACAGTGTTAGGTGGTTCGGAAAACTGTTAGCTTGGGGGGATACAAGGACTAATAGATTAACAGTAGCCACTGGCACAGGTGAAAGTGATTCTTGCACTGCTTCTATTGGAATGAGCAGCAGCCTCTAAAACAAGATGCAAGGTATTTAAGAGACTGCTGGGAGCCATTGCTGTAAAAGTAAACACATGGGTTGTGTTAGGGTAGCTAAGAATAGGAACAGGTGCACATATACTTGCATGTACACCAATACTAGGAGTTTGGTAAATAAATTTGATGAATTTGAGCTATTGCTCAGTACATCAAAGGCAGATGTTGTTGGGATATCAGAGACATGGTGTCACACAGATATAAGGAATGCAGAACTGGAATTTGGGGATTACAATGTGTACAGGAAGGATAGACAAGATAGGAAGGGAGGAGAGGTTATACTATTAGTTAAGAAACATAAAATCCAAGGAAGTGAAGCCAGTCGACACCGCTGGACAGTGCAGTGTCGAGTCAGTTTGGTGTGACATAAGCATTGGGAGATCAAAATTGAGAGTAGGAGTGTGCTATAGACCTAATGACTCTGATGAGTATAATAAGAAACTGTATAGGGAAATAGTGGGCCAGTAAATCAGAGAGTCTTATAATGGGGGATTTTAATTTCCCAGATATTGACTGGAATTTGTGGTTTGGTCAGTCACACACTAGCAAGGCTTTTGTGGATTTATTAGATGATTGTTTTCTACATCAGCATGTTCGGGAGGCAACTAGAGGGAGTAATACTGTTGATCTGATTATCAGTAGTGATTCTTCATGCATTAAGAATCTGCAGGTAAAGAAACCACTAGGTGGCAGTGATCACAGTATGCTGAAGTGGGATTTACTCAAAGAAGTAACTACTATCAGGGGTAAAGGGAAGGGTTTTTGCTTTCGTAAAGGTGACTACGATGGTCTGAGACAGTATTTAAATTCTATAGTGGGACCAACTGATGATGTTACCAACAGAAAATTCAAAATGGGAAGCATTCAAAGAACTTATCTTGGAAGCTACTAGGCTTTACATACCAACTAAGAAATATTGTTCAAGGTTTAGGCCTAAATGGATGTCAGATGAAGTAATGAGACATATGGCAGAGAAGAAAAATGCATGGGATACATATAAATTAATGGGTGACATGGAAGCCTGTGTTAGATATAAGCTGGTCTGTAACCAAGTCACAAAGGAGATTAGGCAGGCAAAGACAGATTATGAGAAATCCTTGGCAAAGGATGCAAAGAAAAACATCAAAGAATTCTTTACCTATGTAAACTCTAGAAGGAAAGGGATGAATCAGATTGGTCCACTGGATATTGATGGTTCAACAGTTGAGGATCCTGCTCGGGTGGCTAACAAACTAAACGAGTATGTTGCATCTACATTCACACATGAGGAGTTATTCAGGAAGGGGAATGCCAGAGGTGAAGTAAACTTTGGCAGTGAGCTAGATGATTTTGTAATAACTGAGAGCAGTTATTACAAAATTGAGCAGTGTGGAATTGGAGGCAAATTGCTGCTATGGATAAAGGGATGGTTGAGGGGGAGAAGACAGTGTAATAATCAATGGACACTACTTATCGTGGACTAATGTTATTATTGGAGTCCCTCTGAGTTTAGTGTTGGGTCCATTATTGTTTTCTGTATTTATAAATGATATTGATGATGGTATATCAAGCTTAATGTCCAAGTTTGCAGATTACACATTATGCAGATGAGGGTTGTTATGGACACTACTAACGCTATGCTGCTGCAACAGGATCTGGAAAGGTTGAGCAGATGGGCTGAGAGGTGGCAAATGAAGTTTAACATTGACAAATGTAAAGTACTGCATATGGGGAAACAACAACCCCAGAGCAACGTATCAACTCTGTGGTACTACAATGACAGTGGTAGAGAATGAAAGGGACCTGGGGGTAATTGTCCAGGCAGATATGAAGTTCTCTGAGCAGTGCATATGGGCTGCAAGAATAGCTCATGGTGTCTTGTCAATGATATACAGGAATTTTTCTAGCAGGGATAAGGAGGTGATTATTCCCTTGTATAAGGCAATGGTCAGGCCACACCTTGTGTACTGTATACAGGTCTGGAAGCCTCATTTCAAGAAGGATGTAGAGCTGCTGGAACGACTACAAGAAAGGCAATAAGGTTAGTGAATGTAACAAAGGGTTGCTCTTACGAAGAAAGGCTTAAGTTTTGCAAATTACAGTGTCTGGAGACTAGGCACCAGCGAGGTGATCTGATAGAGGTGTATAAAGCCTTGAATGGTTTGAGCATGCTCAATGCCGAAGGGATTCTTCCTTTTGCTCAGAATAATAACCTGAGAGGGCATAAATTCAGATTGAGCAAAGACAGATATAGGATAGATGCGGAAATTTGTCTTTACCAGCGGGTACGTTGGTGGAACAGACTTCCATCCCTTGTTGTGGAAGTTGATAGCTTAAATAAATTTAAGGCTCAGCTGGACAGGTATTTTGAACGAACGGAGGGGTGAAATGGAAGTGGTTTTTTTTTTTTTTTTTTTTTTTTTTTTGGCTGATGCGGCATAAGCTTGCTTTCTTGCATCATATGCCTCTACTAATGCTAAATCAGTGTGAAATTTTTAACTGTGATTTATAAAAATAGCTTCAATTCTTGGATGATGAGTGATATTTTTGCATCATGAAGTTGAGTTTATACCATCGGTGAGGTGCCACTTGCTTTCCAAAAAAAAAATTGAAGAAAAGACTGTTACTTTGGATTACTCCCCAGATCATCCTTCGGCTGTTGTCCTGAAATTGTAAGATGACAAGACGAGAATTGTGTTTCTGCCAAGGAACACAACTGCAATAATTCAGCCCGTGGATCAAGGCATTATTCAAGCCTTCAAAGCCTACAATACTAGGCTTATTGTTGGTGTTGTCAACTCAGAAATTCAAGTTATAGAATTTCTGAAAACATTAACAGTGAAGAACATTGCATACAATATTGGATTAGTGTGGGAGAAAGTAAGCTCAACAGCAGTTGAAAACTGCTGGACAAAATGTATTGTAAAAGACAAGATCACTAATAATAACCTTGAATTAGCAGAATTTTTAGAATAAGAAGCAAAGGCTGCTTGTAATGTACTTTGTGGCAGCCTTGGAGAAAAATGACTTGACCGCTTGGATTGAGATAGATGTGGAGGGTCAAGTTGTCCATTACCTGTGTGAGGAAGAAATCACAGCCTCTGAACAGTGGGAAGACAAATAACAAATAGAAGGGCAGTGAGTCAGAAGATAATGTAGATGACTTGTGTAAGAAAAAAAGGAATTAACAAAGTGCTTGAAAACATTAATGAGATAATTGCATGGTCAGAACATTAGAGTGATAGTGAACATCTTCATTTATTCCATCTGACCACTATTAAGAATTATGTAGTGAAAAAATACTGTCATCACTTCTGGCAAACTAAATAACATGACTATTTCAGAATGAATTTTTTAAAAACCAGGTTAAAAATGGTAAATTTTTTTTCTTCTATAGCATGCTTTGCTTATAACATTGCTATTAAAGTTGTTGCCTGACACCTGCATTATATTGCAAAAAATATATATTTAAAAAAAAATGATATAGTACCCCACTCATCACATTTGTCCATGAAGAGGAGCTGCCATTTAGAATTGTTCTATGTCTTCTACTCCTTAACCATCCCCCTTATCCTTAGTAGTAATTTGCCAGCTTTTTTTTGCATCCAGTATCTTTGTGATGATTGCCTAAGAATTAATCAGAATGGTCAGGCATGATATCCTTTAAAAAATCCTTTGCTGTAATTGCTTTATAGTTCCATTCCTATCAAGATGGTCTTGCATTACTTTTTGAATTGTTGACTACATTATGTTCCCTGGTTCAGAGTTAAAACAAAAGGTTGCAATTACCCACTTCACTCGGAAATACCCTTATGAAAGGAAGAGAAAGTCATTTTCAAATTCCCAATCTGTAGAGACTTCCCATGGATATTAGCATTAGCATTAATAGGGTATATGATGCAAGAAAGCAAGCTTAAAAATATGTTCATTATAAAGGCTAATTTAACTACCTCTTTTGCTGCTTTTTTTTATTATAATTGGATTTCATTTGTTGAATTTAAGCTGTAGCTCTTCAATTTAAGCGTTTGTTCAATTTAAGCGTTTGTTCAATTTAAGCGGTTTCTCTTCTAATTTCTTTTCATTTATTATAACCTCATGTTACTTTTAAATAACATTACAGGTAGGTCCCGTTTTACGATGGTCCATTTTACGACTTTTCACATTAACGACTGTTTCAAAATATTACCTGAAAAAATTGAAAATAACAAAAAAATCGCAACTCAGTAACACGTTGCAGCAAAACCTGCAAGTCCAAATATGCACTAGGCATTTCTTTTGTTTTTCGTGGTGCATTGTGGATGGAATGATAGCTATGCCAAGAGTTATTATTATTAATAGCCATATTGTGCAGGAAGCCTGAGGCTTATGCTGCACCATGGAAAAAAAAAAATTCCCAAGTTACCTTGAGAGAGAGAGAGAGAGAGAGAGAGAGAGAGAGAGAGAGAGAGAGAGTCAAAAGTAGAAGGGGAATTACCAAGAAAGAGAAGAATGATGATATCCAGCTCAGGACCCTGGGTGTGTCAAGCCAATGCTCACCAGATGTGAGCCCCCGGGGTTCTTTGTTTACATTCAGTGTGCCATGCTCGTTTCATTGTGAATTTTCCCTCAATTGTTAACGGGTTACACAGTGTTATTTCTCATTAATAATAATTTTTGTGTAACCACAAGCTCTAAGCGTCTCAGGGCAGTTTCTGTGCTGGGGGGGGGGGGGGAAGAGTGTAAAACACTAACAATTAAGGAGAAAATGGATGTGATTGTCACATGGAGTCTGATGAGCATTGGTCGGATGTGTGTAAGGTGTTGAGTTTAGTACCTTCTACTGTATCAACGATTATGAACAATGTCGATAAAATAAAGAGCGCACACACACACACACACACACAGGGATAACAAGTGTGTCATCCTCCAGAACAACTTATTCATGCAGTGAGACAATGGAAAAAATGGAGAAATTGTTAGTGTTGTGGGTTGATGATCAAACACTAACAATTAAGGAGAAAATGGATGTGATCATCACATGGAGTCTGGTGAGCATCGGTCGGATGTGTGTAAGGCATTGAGTTTAGTACCTTCTACTGTATCAACGATTATGAACAATGTCGATAAAATAAAGCACGCACACACACACACAGGGATAACAAGTGTGTCATCCTCCAGAACAACTTATTCATGCAGTGAGACAATGGAAAAAATGGAGAAATTGTTAGTGTTGTGGGTTGATGATATGGACCAAAATAACATTCCTGTTACACAATGGTAATTCTGGACAAGGCAAAGTCGTTATTTGACGAAATATGTGAGGAGTCTGGTAGCACTGAGACATTTACGGCCAGCAAAGGGTGGTTTCATCAGTTTAAAAAACTGTTGTAAAATTCACAATGTGAAAGTGTCTGGTGAGGCTGCTAGTGCTGACGTTGCAGTGGTGGAAGAGTATCCTTCCGAATTTAAATGCTTAATAGACGAAGGCAACTACCACCCTGATTTAGTTTTTAATATGGATGAAACGGGTAGTTGAGTCATCACTTGAGTAAATACGTACTCAAGTGATGACTCCACAGGACCAAAGTAAAATTTTATTTTATTAATTATTTTATATATAAGTATAAACAAAATGTGCATTAAATGTTTAAAATATTTAATTATTTATAAAGAACAGAAATATTAGTGAATACTTGGAAATATTTTGGGAATTTTGGAACCTATCTCATTCAATTACATTATAATTTGGTCTTGTTTTACGACTTTTCATTTTACAACCATGTTTTGCTGGAACTTAGCCATGTCGTAAAATGGGTCCTACCTGTAGTTTAAACCTCTTCATATGTGAATGCAGATACAAAATTTTTATTCACTTGGTCAACCTTCCAGTGTTAACCTGCTGTTATAAACAAAGGCTCCTATGCAGCTTTTCATTTTGCCCTTACCAATAGGCTTCTCGTAATCTGCTTTAGCATAAAGACCGCCCTTCCCCCCAGGTTACTTGACTACAAACTAGTTTTACTTACTGTAAGAATCCAACAATTTATAATCGTCCCATGGACTTTACTTCTCTGCCACTGAACTTATTTTCCATCTGTCATATGCATTTTTTGATGCTGCTTTTTACTTTTTCTACCTGCCACTTTTACTTCACTGGTTTTTGAAGTGATATTTAAATGTCTTCAGAAATGTAATTAGAAATCAATTCTGCTTTTAGAAATATTAACATGGAATGTAATGCTGCTTTCGAGAAATATTGACATGTAAATTTAGATTTCATTTCCATGTTATTTTATACATTAGAGCCACTCTACTATTATTGTTTGCTTTTTTTATGAATTTAAAACAAAAGCTATTTTGGTTCTTCTCTTTAGAATTTTATGTTATTCTAGGATTTCCCGACCAGGTCCAAGGAGAAGGCCAGGGCTAGAGTTGAAATATATAACGTATGGATTTGCATATCTGCAGGATATGGTTGATCATGCCATTATTCAGGAGCAAACAGGACTGCCACTTGAAACAGGTGTTTATTTGCAACAGTTTCCATATCCATGTTACATTTTTGATCAGTAAGTATTCTTTATCTGAATAGTAACAGTACCAGTTAATTAATAGTGTATAATGATCCCATTTTTTCAAGTGGCATTTTTAGACTGCCTTTATAATTTTTTTGTTAAATCAAATGTGCAGTAAAAAGAATTTTATTTTTACTGTTGATCTAGTTTGTTTGTGAGTTCAGCACTTGACTCTTGACCAACTCTCATAAAATAAGACTTCAGAACTTCAGTTCAAATAATTTGTAGAAGTCAGCATTCCATTGAGAATTTTTACCGAAAAGATGTTTAAAATCAGTTTAAAGTGAAAAGAATTTTCTTCTTATTTTTAATCTGCTTTGGCTGTAATTTCAGTACTTGTTCTACAGCCAGATCTCTTAGATTAAAACTTTACAACTTCAGCTAATTCTTAGAAGTCGCCAATCATAAACAAACTTATTTTCAAGTGAAAGAATGCAGAACCAATGTTATATGAATCACATATGTAATATGCTGGTAGAGACAAAGTATTATTTGAACTTCAATCTGTATTTTAATGTCATTACACAAAAAAAACTTTAATGAAGAATAGCGAAACTGAAAATTACTCATCGAGTCATCTTGATGCGAATGTTACAAATATACAGAATAAGGCTTGATACAATTGACCTGTTTGAGTATCTGTTATAAAAATAAAAATAATTTCTGAGCATTGATTTTAGAAGTTGACATCCAAGATGAATTTTAATTGAAATTTTACAAATCCACCAAATATTTGTATCCAATTTCTTTGTGAAAACTGCACTGTAACTGAAAAGGAAGTGGTCAGCTGCAAATAAAACATACACACATATATATATATATATATCCCCTACCTAATACACATCAGTGTATTAGGTAGGGGAGCTGAAGTGTCAGGTGTAATTACCATCGAAGAATTGAGATCACCTGTATGCCAAAAAACAAATTACTTTAAATAAAATGCAATTATCATAAGCATTAACTACTTCTTAGTTAAAGTCCCTGGACCCACAGCTTTAGGTACTTACATTAATTATGCTGGCTCACATCTGGTGAGTTTGGGTTGGCACACCCAGAATCCTAAGCTGGATATCATCATCCGTCTCTTTCTTGGTGATTCCCTTCTACTTCTCTCTCTCTCTCTCTCTCTCTCTCTCAGGGTAATCGGGAATTTTTTCTTTTTTTTTGGCTGGTGCAGCATAAGCCTTAGGCTTCCTTGCACCATATAGCTAATAATAATAATAATGTTTATTGCATTTTATTTCAGGTAATTTGTTTTTTGGCATACAGGTACTCTCAATCCTTCCATGGAATTACACCTGAGAGTTCAGCTACCCCACCTAATACACTGATAATAACATTTTTGTCTATATTTCATTATGGCTGCCGGTTTTTTCTATGATTTCTGTAGTATCCCGGATCCATAATCCAGTTTAATATTTTTAATTTTTCAATTTTAATACCTTTCTTGTTTGCTAAGACTTTCAGTAATTTCTTTACATCTCATCTTTATCATTTTATATATATATATATATATATATATACAGGCAGTTCTTGCTTTACGAGTTTTCGCTTTACAAGTTCCCGGGTTTATGAGTTTTTTTTTGTTTTTTTCACAAGTATCCAGTATTAACAAAATCAAAAATATGACATTAATTGCAAAAAATGAATGTTAAACATTCATAAATACCGCATTGCAAACCACGTGCGTAGCTACACAAATTCTTAATACACATTCGTGTATTAAGAATTTGCAGATAAAGGAACCACTAGGTGGCAGTGATCACAGTGTACTGATGTGGGATTTACTTAAAGATTTAATTACCATCAGGGGTAAAGGAAAGCATTTTTGCTTCCGTAAAGGTGAGTACAGTGGTCTCAGACAGTTTTTAAATTCTGTACAGTGAGATCAACTGACGATGTTACCAACAGTAAATTCTAAGTGGGAAGCATTCAAGGAATTAATCGTGGATGCTACTAAAAGTTTCATACCTATTAAGAAATATTGTTCAAGGTTGGCCTAAATGGTTATCTAATGAACTAATGAGACTCGTAACAGAGAAGAAAAATGCATGGGATGCATATAAATTATCAAGCGACTCAGAAGCCTATGGCAAATATAAGCTAGTCTGTAATTAGGTCACAAAGGAGGTTAGGCAGGCGAAGGCAGATTACGAGAAATCCTTGGCAAAAGATGCTAAGAAAAACAGCAAGGATTTCTTTACTTATATAAATTCTGAAAGGAAGGGAATGAATCTGATTGGTCCACTTGACATCGATGGTTGCTATCTGATGATCCTGCTCAGATAGCAAACAAACTGAATGAGTATTTTGCGTCTACATTCACACTGAGGAATTACTAAGGTTTGAAAATGGCAGAAGGTTATCAAATTGTAGCAGGATACTTAATGATTTTGTAATAACTGAAAGCAAAGTGGAGGAGAAATTGTTGAAGATAAACATAAGAAAAGCATCTGGGGTGGATGGGATCTATCCAGTTATACTAAAGGAGGCGGCAAAGCAACTAAACAAACCCTTAGCCATAATTATGAAAGCATCCTTGGATTCAGGGGAGGTCCCCACGGACTGGAGATGTGCAAATGTATCCCCAATTCACAAAGGGGGATCGAATGGTGACACGAGTAATTACAGACCAGTTAGTTTAACTTCTGTTCCGGGTAAAATAATGGAGTCACTGGTTAAAGATGCATTGCAGGATCATCTAGACAAGACTGCAGCAATAATTCAGACACAGCATGGGTTTGTTAAGGGAAAGTCTTGTCTGACAAATTTGATAGGATATTATGATGTGGTTACAAAGGAACTGGATGCAAAAAATAATTTTGATATCATATATTTGGATTTCAGGAAAGCTTTTGACACTGTTGCGCATGGAAATTGTACAAATTGGAGCAGAATGGTATTAAGGGTAAGTTGCTACAATGGATAAAAGGATGGTTAAGTGGGAGAAGACAGAGGGTGGTAATCAATGGGTGCTGCTCTTCGTGGACTAATGTTATTAGTGGAGTCCCACAGGGTTCGGTGTTAGCTCCATTGTTGTTTTGTATATTTATCAGTGATATTGGTGAAGGTATATCAGGCTTAATGTCGAGGTTTGCAGATGATACAAAGGTTGGCAGGGTTGTTAATGACAGTAATGGCAGTGTGCTACTGCAACAGGATCTAGATAATTTGGGCAGATGGGCTAAGAAGTGGCAACTGAAGTTTAACCTTGACAAATGCAAAGTACTGAAAAGGTAGAAGTAACCCCAGAGAAATGTACCAACTGTGTGGTACTACACTTAAGGTGGTAGAAAATGAAAAAACCTGAGAATAATTGTGCAGTCAGATATGAAGTTTTCTGAGCAGTGCAGACATGCTGCCAGGGCAGGTCATGGGGTTTTGTCAATGATATATAGGAATTTTGCTAGCAGGTAAAAGGAGGTGATTGTCCCTCTGTATAAGGCAATGGTCAGGCCACACCTTGAGTATTGCGTACAGATCTGGAGGCCTCATTTTAGGAAGGATGTAGTTTTGCTTGAGTGTGTACAGAGAAGGTCAACAAGACTGGTGAGGGGAATAAAGGAATCCTCTTACCAAGAAAGTAGTAGTAGTAGTAGTAGTGGCACTTGATGCAAGAAAGCAAGTGTAGGAGCTTATGCAGCATCAGCCAAAAAAAAAAAAAAAAAATCACACCATACCCTCCAAATGCCTGTCCAGTTCCTCCTTAAATTTATTTAACCTATCAACTTCCACAACGACAGATGGAAGTTTGTTCCAGCAATTAACCACCCGCTGGCTAAAGGCAAATTTCCGCACATCTATTCTACATCTATCCTTTCTTAATTTGAACTTATGTCCCCGTAGGTTCGTATTCTGAACAAGTGGGAGGATCCCATCAGAATTCAGCGTGCTCAACCCATTCAAGGCCTTATAGACCTCAATCAGATCACCGCGCAGGTGCCTAGTCTCCAGCCACTGCAATTTGCAGAACTTAAGCCTCTCTTGGTAAGAGGATCCCTTCATTCCCCTCACCAATCGTGTTGCTCTTCTCTGTACACGCTCAAGCAAATCTACATCCTTCCTAAAATGAGGCCTCCAGACCTGTACGCAGTACTCAAGGCGTGGCCTGACCATTGCCTTATACAGAGGGACAATCACCTCCTTTTACCTGCTAGCAAAATTCCTATATATCATTGACAAAACCCCATGACCTGCCCTAGCAGCCTGTCTACATTGCTCAGAAAACTTCATATCTGACTGCACAATTACTCCCAGGTCTTTTTCATTTTCTACCACCTTAAGTGTAGTACCACACAGTTGGTACGTTTCTCTGGGGTTACTTCTACCCATATGCAGTACTTTGCATTTGTCAAGGTTAAACTTCAGTTGCCACTTCTTAGCCCATCTGCCCAAATTATCTAGATCCTTAAGGTTTAAGGCTTAAGGTCTGCAAATTGCAGTGGCTGGAGACTAGGCACCTGCGCGGTGATCTGATTCAGGTGTATAAGGCCTTGAATGGGTTGAGCACGCTGAATTCTGATGGGATCCTTCCCCTTGTTCAGAATACGAACCTAAGGGGGGGCATAAATTCAAATTAAGAAAAGACAGATGTAGAATAGATGTGCGGAAGTTTGCCTTTAGCCAGCGGGTGGTTGATTGCTGGAACAAACTTCCATCTGTCGTTGTGGAAGTTGACAGGTTAAATAAATTTAAGGAGGAACTGGACAGGCATTTGGAGGGAATGGTGTGATTTTTTTTTTTTTTTTTTTTTGGCTGATGCTACATAAGCTCATACACTTGCTTGCATCACATGCCACTACTACTACTACAACACAATATGGGTATACAGCTATACTGTGTACCCTGCTTTACGATATTAATCAGTTCCAGAGACACCATCGTATCATGAAAATATCGTAATGTGAACCCAATAACACATTGTTTTTTGGTAATTCGTTTCAAGATCTTGGAAGTTGAAAGTTTCGCTGTATAACTAAGCTATTTATCTCTCTAAAATGTCATTTTTAAGGTCATGAGCGTGACCTTAAGGCTATATAAAAGGTTGTGAGTGTGGTTTGTAAATTGTAATAGTTACCAATTCAAATCACTAAAATGCACTATACTTTCATCATTATCATATTATAAGAACCAATTTTGAATGCCTTTGTGATATTTTTCTAAAGCACACTTCTGGAGGTCACCACCATAAAACAATAAAAACAATTTGCACTTTCCGGTTTATTGGGCTTTTCTGTTACTGCAAGCAGTTGTAAATGGGTAGTAAACTCGATCTTCTTGCATTTGTGAAAATACCGATAGCTGGAATTGTGTGGTTTTTTACGTTATTATGGTGAAATGTGTTTCCCCTTTACTGAAATCTTCAATCGTATAAAAAACATAAATAAATTTTCAGAATCTTCTCTTCATTTCTTTTTTTTAAGCTTCGTAAACTTGTTACTCCATGCGAATCGTGTTTGTTTCAATTTGTGTGTGCCATTAAAAATGCTTATGCATGCAGTTGTGAAATTTATAATTAAAAGAGAAGATTATCTTGGAAACAAACGCCTCTTGAAACATTTCTGAAGAAGACAACTCCTTGTGCAACAAACCAACGAGTGCCAAGCCAATAATGAGTGGTCAATGAGTGTGCATTTAGTCGATGATGATGAAGAATAAACATTCTTTAACATTTGTAAAGCGTAAATAATTTCTCTATTATTATAATTTGCTTGATTTTATAGGCTACAATTTCATTTCTTTCAATTTCTCAATCATTGTTTAAACATAAACTAATTAACTAACTAATTTCATTGTTGAGAACGTAACCTCTATTTTTAACCTTATGTCTATGGGAATAAATTCCCGCTTTACGAGAGTGTGCTAGGAACGAATTAACTCGTAAAGTCGACAACTACCTGTATATATAATTTATATATACAGGTAGTTGTCTTATATATATATATAATTTTTTTTTTTTTTTTAACTTGCTTGTATTCTGTGCTATATTGACACTTTTGATAAATATTGATGAATCGTATGAAAATGAGATTTCAGTTGTTGAAATTTAAATTATCTACTGCCATGCATGTACATTTAGGAATTGGTGATAATGCTTCAACTGAACGGTATGGCCCATTTTCCTGTAATGTATATGTAAGGAATGATGCACAGTTGTACACGGGCATGCAAAATTTAAGGACCAGTCAGGTTATCACCTGTAGCTTCTCATAAGACTGTCCTGGATATAGGAAAAGCATACCAAAGGAACCTCGTGAGGTACAGAAATGATGAAGGAAACAACAACGGAAACAACACCGACACAACAACGGAAACAAAACGGTACAGAGGGACTTTATTCAAAACTGGCAACATAGCACTGTCTGCCATGATACAGATGCATCACTGGTCACCCCTAATGTCGATGCAGGCTTTGTACTGCCTGTCCATACTTAGAACAATGTTGTTGATAAGTTCTTGCGGTAACATCGTCCATTTCTCTGTCAGCACCATCTTCAGCTGGTGAACATTTTCTGGTGGGTGTGGATGTGCCGCTAGTCATCTCCCCAGAGCCTCCCATATGTGTTCGATGAGATTTAGATCTGTGGAATGGGCAGGCCAATCCATAAGAACAGTGCCCTCACTTTCCAAAAGCATATCAACAGCTGCAGTGCGATGAGGTGTGGCATTATCATTCTTAAACACAAACCCGGGGCCAATGGCACCTCGGAACAGAAGCACATGGGGAAGGATTACCTCAGTACAGTAGCGTGCACCAGTTACAGTACTGCCTTCCGGTATCTGGAGTTGTGTATGTCCATCCAAGATAATGCCTCCCCAGATGAGAACACCTCGACCACCATATCGATCCCTTTCAGTGATGTTTGTGGGGTGATACCTTTGCCAACCTCTCGCCAGATTAGCTGACATCCAAAATCGCTGCTGAGACTGAATTTACTCTCATCAGTAAAGAGTACCTTAAGTGAAGATTTTGTGATCGTAACCTTTAGAAATAGTGTTGGTCCTTAAGTTTTGCACACCAGCGTAATAACAATATAGCACACACATAATGTCAGTGAAACTAGTGCCATTTCTGTATATCATTCCTACAATTGTACAAATAGGCATTTGTTAGTGTAGAGGAGGAAAAACTCTTTAGAATAACCTCATCAAGGACATATTTCCAGGGGCAGCTTGTCCGTAGGCACTGCAGCACTCCCAGTTATTTAAATCTAGATATACGGTGAACGGAGTTATATGAAATTTTGTGAAGAACAGTGCAACGCAATGAATATTTTTATAAACAGGACCCATATATAGTATGCACATCCTCTATTTCCAGTAATCATTTCAATAATAAACAAATAAAAACAATGAAATCATTTCCAACTTTGAAGTTTAATTAACTGTAGGCCTCACTGTGCTGCATTTTGACAGTGACACATTTTTCATTCCAGTGAATATCTGGTAGTTGGTTGCCATTGGCAACTTGCCAATATACATTTTTTATAGGTGAAACGAATCAGTCACTGTAAAGCACGCGATGCATATTTCATCATTGACCATGATGGATGTGTAGCCACAGTGTCAGTGTCTTTTCGTTATTCGCCCGAATTCCCATTAAGTAACTAAATAAAATCAGTGTTAAATCAATACTCAGCATACAACGGTGTAATTATGTGATTACAGCTTAATTGCAAATTGAGCTTGAACTTGGTAAATTGAAGTTATATTATGAAATGATGTGTAAATAAAACATTATTTCTACAACTCACGATTTTTTGAAATTTGATTTGATCATGGCTTCCATACTTCCCCATGAAGTAAATCACACGACAGTGAATAAACTTCAGAAACTTAGTTTTTCACAATAATCTCTCCAAAAAAAAAATGCAATTAAAAAAAGGCCGCCCCACACCAAAGATTCAAATTTCTCAGCGGGGAATAAGTTGTTTTGTTTTCCATGTTTACTGTTCGGAGGTGACTTAACGTGGACAAAAAGTGGTTTTACAAACATAAACAGAATGAAAGAAAAAACTCTGAAACATGAGAGTTTGAAGAAACATATTGATAATGTGATTTCACTATCGCTTTTAGGAAGCGTAAATATTAAAGAACAGCTTAGTGAGGCCTACAGACTTTCGATCTGCAAACATAACAGAAAAGTTACCAAGAATCGTGAGGTATTATCTAAAATAATAGACTGCATTAAATTTTGTGGACAGTTTGAAATTCCTTTACATGGACATGATGAAAAAGACTATTCTAAAAATCCAGGAGTATTCAGAGGATCGATAAATTTTGCCTGTACATAAAGAACCATTTAGAAAGTAATGTAGCATTTAAAGGCATTTCAAAAACTATTCAGAATGATATTCTTGACTAAAATAAAAAAAATAAAAAAGGTTTGCTGCAAATATGTCGGGATGAAATAAAAAAAGAAATTAAAGAAGCTTCATTTGTAGCTGTCATGGCTGATGACACAACAGATGTTTCAGAACATATACAAATGGTAATTGTTCTGCGATATGAACTGAATTGAGACATTTTTGAGGTTTTTTCACTCCGGAAAACCAAATGGCAGACAGAATATCGAAGTGCATTCTAGATCAGTTAGACATAATCCTTGAAGGAAATACTCAAAAACTGGTTGCTCAGACATTTGATGGTGCAAGTGTGATGAAAGGCAAGAAAGGAGGAGTTCAGGCTAAAATAAAAAAGTGTACAAAAATGCACATTTTATTCACTACTATGCATACTAACTGAATCTGATGATGAGAAACGCAGCAATTAGTACCCGAGATTCAAGAATATTCTTTTCGAACCTCATGTAGACGCCTCTGTAGCCAGGTGGGCTGTTTGTTTGTTTGTTATTTGGTTTTTAGGAGCATTAGCAACTAAGACCATATTGCTCCGGGGATATGCGGTGGTCATTTCCTGACCTTTCTGCATCCTCCCTATTTGGTGGTCACGGGCTCGAACCCCGGTCTAATCAAGAAGCGTGTGCTACGTACTGCTGCTCCTGACCACCTGGCTATGGAGGCATCTCCATAGCCAGGTGGTCAGGAGCAGCAGTACGTAGCACACGCTTCTTGATTGGCTATGGAGGCACCTCCACCTGGCTATGGAGGCACCTCCATAGCCAGGTGGTCAGGAGCAGCAGTACGTAGCACACGCTTCTTGATTAGACCGGGGTTCGAGCCCATGACCACCAAATAGGGAGGATGCAGAAAGGTCAGGAAATGACCACCGCATACCCCCGGAGCAATATGGCCTTAGTTGCTAATGTTCCTAAAAATAAAAAAAAATAAAAAGAACCTCATGTCGATACCAACATTTTTCTCGAGATCACCACAGCGTCTCTCTGTTCGCGTATGGACAGCCGTGTTGCCCGACCTTCCCCTACAAGATGGATCTTCAATATACGCACTGTGAACAGCGTTTATGAAATTTTGAATCCTTAAAAAAGTGCATGGCAGAACTACAAGCAACAGCAAATGCAGATAAGATGATTTCAGAAGCAACTGGAATTTTGCACATTTTGAGTAATGAAAAATTCCATTCTGGTTAGAACTTTTCTATCAGATAATGCCTCACGTGGAAGTTATTTATAATCAAATGCAACCTCGAGAAATTGAGGCAGTTAAAATACATGAATATATAGGAAACTTTAAGAATGCCATTCTAAAAATCAGGAATTCAATGTACTGTGAAAATCATTCAAAAACACTCGTGATTGAAGTGAAGGAAGTATGCGATTATATAAGTGTTGACATAGGTGACAGAACTCATACAAAACTTCTTTTACAAAGCAATTAATTGCTGCTAAATTGTCTAACAAGGAGAACTTTGCTATTTTTCATACGAAAATCCCCATGGAAGAGGTATGGGAGACTACTGAGGCATATCCCATGATTGATTGAGATAAACTTCTTATGGAATTACAAGTTTTCTATAGCAGACATGATCTACACAATTATTGCAAATTAACTGACGCTGAAATTTACCTCAGAAAATAATCTAACTGAAGTTCTTGGTTAACTTACAAAACTCATAAAAGTTCTTTTCACCATTCTGATGACTACTTCACCTTCACAGCCCGAACTCTGCCAATCGACATTAAAAAGAATAAAAACATTTTTAAGGAGCACTACGAATCAGGAAAGGCTAAATGCTCAAGCAATGCTTTCAATAGAGACAAGCTTGGTCAACAGTGCACCAAACTTGAATGAAAAAGTTATTAATCTATTTTCAACAAATAAAAACTTAAGAATGGATTTTTTTAAAAAATAAGTCTGTTAATGGTAAATGTCTAATTAATGTTTTGTAGTATTTTTAACTTGCTTATTATTATTATTGTGTATGTCTACATGTCTTATAACCCAAGGCAATTTAATGTAACTTTAAGATGCAGCACTCCCAAACATCAGAGTTATGAGCCGCCACTGTATATTTCACAGAGACAGCTCACATAATTATGAGAAAAAATGTTGTCATGTTAAACATTTATCATCAGGGTTGATTGGTATGTGACAGTTGATGATGTGGCCGGATAGCTGGACATCAGACATGGATCTTCTTACACCATCATCCACAACAAATTGAGGTAGAGGAAGGCTTACGTTATGTGGGGTACCAAGTTCCCAAGAAGAGGCGCACAACTCTGTGGCTCAGCCATATAAAACACTGAGCCATGGCACTGCTAGCTCTCTTGCAAAGTTGAAGAATTTTGAGTTTTTGGAAATGGATGAGTTTTTCAAAAAATGTTGCCAATTTTTTGACTTAATTAACAAATTAAAATATTAAATTATATTCAATAAATAGATTACTAGTCCTGGTCATGTTCATTAGCCTATTTTTAATTTTAGCTTGAGATTTTGAATTACAATTTAATATTCATAGAGCTTTACTAAAGATGATTTGGTGCAAATATATTATCGTGTAACTAGTATTATAGGTGCATGGTTGTGAAATTGTACGGTTTTAATTGTGGTAAATATAGTGCAAAGGTTCTCATCATATAGGTCGGCATATTTTTTGTGTTTCACTAAGAAATTTTATTTCTAGTAGGGCTATAACTAGTTTAAAACTGTGAATGCAACAGTATAATAATACATATGATGTACATTTCATAGCATAATACATATTAGGTATCTGATATCTGCATTTAGGTATCTAATATTTTAAAAATTAAATTTAATTGAATTTAAATGGATATCATGCCCCAGACTAGAGCATCGAAGAATCAGGCTCAAAGTAGCAGAAATGCTGTGATTTGAGGGAGAACTGAAGAGATGGTTCCCTACATATAACAGCATACAAAATGTGCTGCTTGTGCAATTTGTAGATCTGTCTGGAACAGAACATGATACAGTCCAGTAGAATGTCTTTTCATTGCAAACAATATGAGGAAATTAGGTGTGAACCCAGTGTTTTTGAAGGGCATTATGAGAGCTTGAAGAGTGCAGTAGATGCCCTTGAAGGAATTAAATTGGGGGCTGATAAGGCTCTCAGCTGCTCAACTCAGTGCCAAAGCTTGCAGGAAACAGTGGCAATCTTCACAAGGCAGAATGTGCTGCTCCCACAGGAGGTAGTTACTCTCAGTTACTCAGTTGTCAGGGAAATATGAAATATATTATGCAAAAAAAGCATATGTGAAATAGGACCAGGGAATGTCTGGAAAGGACAAAAAGTAGGTGTTCTCAGGGAGGCGAAGATAGATGATGTTGTAAAGTAGATATCCTCCTTTAAGGGCACAAATAGTGATACACATTGGCTCCATAACAAGTACTGGCAACATTGGAAAAAAATTTCTGAGATAGGATTAAATTTGAAAGTGTCTACAATTCTGCTCAGACAACATGATAGTAGTAAGGATTACATGCTGAGAGCATTGTCAGTCATTTCAGCCATGGAGAGACTAATTTATTTGCAAGGCTCATTAGGTAGAATTTTTCTCGGCCTGGTCTGGGCTTGTTAACAGAAGACGTGGCTTTTTTTTTCTTTTTTTTTTTTTTTTGTTCCAGGGAACACACACACACACACAGACTTTTGTGGATTTATTGGATGACTGTTTTTTAAAGCAGCATGTTAGAGCGGCAGCAAAAGGAAGTAATATTCTTAATCTGATTATCAGCAGTGATGCTTCACGCATTAAAAATCTGAAAATAAAACTCCCATTGGGTGGCAGTGATCACAGTGTACTGATGTGAGATTTATGTAAAAACATAACTAACGTCAAGGGTAAAGAAAAGAAGTTGTGCTTTCATAAGGGTAACTACAGTGATCCTCTGACAGATTTTAAATTCTGTGCAATGGGACCAACTGATATTTTTAGCAACAGGAAATTCTATATGAGTAGCATTCTGCGAATAATTGTAGAAGCTACCAGGCATTTTATACTAACTAAGAAATGCTGTTCAAGGCTTAGACCTAAATGGATATCATATCTACTGATGTACTGATATGAGAAGGAAAATGCATGGGATGCTTATAAATTTTATGGTGATACAAAGCCAGATTATGAGAAGTCTCTGGCAAAGAAAAGGAGCAAAGGCTTCTTTACTTATATTATCAGTAGAAGGAAGGGGTTGAATTATATTGATTGTTTAACTGTTGACAATCATCCTGCTCAGGTTGCTGATAAATTGAATAGGTATTTTGCATTTACATTCATGCATGAGGAATTCTATAGGGAGGAGATGGAATGCCAGACATCCATCAAACTGTAACAGGGAGCTAAATGAGTTTGCTGTAGCCGAGACGAGTGGAAGAGATATTGTTGAAGCTTAGCATAAAAAGGTGCATGGATTGGATGAGACCTGTCCCCATATATTAAAGAGAGGCAGCAAAGGAGGTAAACAAACCTTTAGTCATAATTATATGAGCATCTTTGGAATCAGGGGAGATCCCTATGCACAGGAATGTGAGATGTGTGAATGTATTCCCAGTTCAAAAAGGGGAATCCAAAGGTGGCATGAGTAATTGCAAACCTCTTAGCTTAACTTCTCTTTCAGTGAAAGTAATGGAGTTACTGGTTAAAGAAGTAATTCAGGACCATCTAGACATGAATGCAGTTATACTGCATTCACAGCATGGGTTTAGTAAGGATGATCTTGTCTGACTGGTCTGGATACTATGATGCTGTAACAAAGGAACTAGATTCAAAAAATAATTGTAATATCATATACTTGGATTTCAGGAAAGCTTTTTATACTGTTGCTGTTGCACATAAGACTGTTGTATAAATTTAATCAGTATGGAATTAAGGGCAAGGATTACTGCTGTGGTTAAAGGGTTGGTTGAGTGGGAGAAGACAGTGAGTGGCTATTAATGGACATTGCTTTTCTTGGACTAATGTTATTAGTGGAGTATCTTATGATTCAGTGCTGAGCCCACTGTTGTTTTCTGTATTTATTAATCATATTGTTAACATATATCAGACTTAATGTATAAGTTTTCAGATGATAGAAGATTAGCAGCGTGGTTAATGACAGTACTTAAGGTAAGCTACTTCAACAAGATCTAGAAAAATTAGGGAAGTGTTCTGAGAAATGGCAATTGAAGTTTAACATTGATAAATGGCAATTGAAGTTTAACATTGATAAATGCAAAGTACTGCATATGGATAGCAGTAATCCTAGGATAACATACCAACCTTGTGGTATTATACTCAGGGTAGAAGAAATTAAAAAGACGTCAGGGTAATTGTGCAATCAAATATGAAGTTCTCCAAGCAGTGTAGACAGGCTTCCAGGACAGCTCAGACTGGATTTCCCATTCGGCCTATTGTTTCCTACAGAAACTCGGCATTTTCATCCTTGGCCACACATGTATATAGCATTATAAAATCCCTTTAGACAGGCGATACAATTTGGAACTAAGATACACTATTTAATAACCTTAAAGACATATGTAGACTTGGCGGGAATGATAATTTATTCTCACTAGATGTTACCTCGTTATATACAAATGTAAATGGTGAATACACATTAGATGTTCTTTGGGATATGTTAAATAATAACTCAATACCGATTAATTATACGAAGCTTCATAATAAGGAAATTTTTCACTTAATTAAACTCTTAATTGAAGCCAACCATATCACCTTTAGAGACAAAGTATACAAACAAATTTTTGTTTTGCCAGTGAGATTAAGCCTGAGCGGCCTAATATCAGAGAACTACCTCTCAACGACTGAATGTATACATTTGATGCCTTTTCCACCCTGTATCACATACTATGGGAGGTATTTAGACGAAGTTCTAGTCATTACCGATAGCAGCACTATCCAAGACATTTTACATTCGTCTAATAATATTCATTCTAGACTCAAATTTACATTGGAGAGGGAGAATACAGATACGAAGTCATTAAGTTTTCTAAATTTTGCACTTACTCGGGATGCGAATAAAATCCAATTTAACATCTATCATAAACCTACAGCTTCTGCATTATAACAGCTATTGAGAATTGATTAAAGATCGATTATCTTTAATCAATTTCTCAATGCTTATAAATATTGAACGACAGAATCTGCTTTGGGCTTAGAAATACAAATATCAGCAGATTCTTAAACAGGGGTTACCCACTTGCTACAGTAGGCAGAATTAGGGTACAAGCTAAGAATAGAATACAAAAATATACACCAACCAACCAACAATAGTAATATCAAAAAATACTTTATTTCTGCCCCATATGTTGAACAGTAGGCACCTCCGTAGCTAGGTGGGCAGGAGCAGCAATGCATAGCATACGCTTCTTGATTAGACTGGGGTTCGAGCCTGTGACCACCAAATACGGAGGGTGCAGAAAGGTCAGGGAATGACCACCGCATATCCGCGGAGCAATATGGCCTTAGTTGCTTATGCTCCTAAAAACCAAATAACAAACAGCAACAAACATGTTGAACAGTGGCACAAACAACTTAACAGATTATTTAAAGATACTAAATTTAAAATTGTAGCCAGGACAATATGGAAATTACACATTATACTGAACAATTGCCCAGTCCTTTCCTCATTTGCAAAACAAATAAATGACCTAGTATACAACATTTCTTGCAGTGATTGCAACTCATCTTATCAGGGTTCTACACGGTTTCCTCTGAATTTTCGTGTTAATCAACACACGGTCTCAGTTTGTGCTTCTCATTCAGCAGCTTCAGAATTAACCTTTCATGCTGTTAATGAAAAACACTTTTTTATTTAGAGGCCAAAATACTTAGTATCCAACGTAATTATACAAGACTATTAATTGCAGAAACTGTCGAAATTAAATTATCTGAGAATTCTGTTGATGTTTTACAGCCATATCTAATCTCCGACTCGTGGTCCTTTACGCACATGCGCAAAGACATATAATCCCTATTTGAGTTCCATGATCGCCCCTATTCGGTAATTTTCATTCCTGTGATCATGACATCCAGTCGAAAAGCATTATCAGCTTTGGGAAAGAAAATCGTTTGCAATTTTTTTCATTAAATTAATTTGTTACTTAATTTTTAATTATTTCTTACTGTAATGTAAGATTTTTGATATTTTAATTGTTTCTGTTTTAATTTCCGGAGAGTATCATACAGAATATTCTGCATATTATATTGAAGTAAACTCCTCTTATTCTTTTACAAATATTCATCTAATGCATTTTTCGTTTCTGCTGCAAGTCTCATCAGTTCATCTGACATCCATTTAGGTCTATGACAGTAATCCTTCTGCAACAAGATCTAGAAAAATTATGCTGATGGACTGAGAAGTGGCAATTGAAGCTTAACAGTGACATATGTAAGGTACTATATATATGGGTAAGAATAATCCTTGATCAGTCCCAAAGTTAGGACCGTCATGTGAACAAAGGTCCATATGATAAAATATGAAGTTTTCACAAATGAATAGGTTTCAAATATTTATTATTATTTTTCCCCCCCTTTTTAATTGGTCAACTTTTTTCCTTACCAATTAAAATCAATAAAGTTTGCTATATTGATGATGAATAAGAAACCAAACTAATTATGCTCCATGTAACTTAAATTTTTTTGCTGTCCTAATGGAAGTCAGATGTGATTGGTTGAGGTATTAATCTTCATCATACCCTCTCAACCAGTAAGTTTCTCTGCATAAAAGAATGGTGTTGCTAGTTTGATGACCATACTTAAGAGTTGATCGTACTATATCTTTTTTGAAACTCATGCCAATTCTTGCAAGGCACATACCAAGAGATCATAAAACAAGAACTGGTAGTTCATCATTGCTGCTGCTAGACTAACAAACTTTTCACAAAGCCAGATTTCTTAGCCATCATGGCATCCATGGTTGTTTGTGGATCCTATATATAATAATTAGTAAATTGTTGTTATAGATATATCAATCATTAAAATACTTTGCTTCTACAAACCAGAAATGTATATACAGTAGTATACATTATAAAAATCTAGGTTTAATTCAGTATAGTTATGTTGAATTGACCAACTTTCAATTAATAGTTTTTGAAAATTATTACATTGAAATTTTGTTTTGTTTATTATTTTAGATTCATTTTGGCCCTGTCAAGAACCTTTCCTTTATTTATGGTGCTCTCTTGGGTTTATACAAGTTCTATGATAATCAAAAGTGTGGTTTATGAGAAAGAACAACGTCTAAAGGAAGTTATGAAGGTTATGGGACTTGGAAATGGAGTCCTTTGGCTGGCTTGGTTTATTAAATCTTTTATAATGATGGCTATTAGTTGTGTACTACTGACCTTAGTCTTAGTGGTAAGACTTTTTTGAAAATTATAATTTAAAAATTTAAAATTTTGATTTATTTTTATTATTTTAGCATTAGCATTAGTAGAGGCATATGATGCAAGAAAGCAAGCTTATTCAGCATCAGCCAAAAAAAAAAAAAAAAAAAAAAAACCACTACTCCCATTTCACCCCTCCGTTCGTTCGAAATACCTGTCCAACTGAGCCTTAAATTTATTTAGGCTATCGACTTCAACAACAAGCGATGGGAGTCTATTCCACAAACCAACTGCCCGCTGGCTAAAAGCAAATTTCCGCACATCTATCCGACATCCGTCCTTCCTCAATTTGAATTTATGCCCTCTCAGGTGATTATTCTGAGCAAGAGGAAGAATCCCATCGGCATTGAGCATGCTCAAGCCATTCAAAGCCTTATACACCTCTATCAGATCACCTCGCCGATGCCTAGTCTCCAGGCTCTGTAATTTGCAAAACTTAAGCCTATCTTCGTAAGAGCAACCCTTTGTTCCATTCACTAATCTTGTTGCCCTTCTCTGTACTCGTTCGAGCAGCTCTACATCCTTCTTGAAATGAGGCCTCCAGACCTGTATACAGTACTCAAGGTGTGGCCTGACCAATGCCTTATACAAGGGAATAATCACATCCTTATCCCTGCTAGAAAAATTCCTGTATATCATTGACAAGACACCATGAGCTACTCTTGCAGCTCGTCTGCACTGCTCAGAGAACTTCATATCTGCCTGCACAATTACCCCCAGGTCCTTTTCATTTTCTACCACTGTCAGCGTAGTGCCACAGAGTTGATACGTTGATCTGGGGTTACTGTTTCCCATATGTAGTACTTTACATTTGTCAATGTTAAACTTCATTTGCCACCTCTCAGCCCATCTGCTCAACCTTTCCAGATCCTGTTGCAGCAGCATAGTATCAGTAGTGTCCTTAACAACCCTGCCAACCTTGGTATCGTCTGCAAACTTGGACATTAAGCCTGATACACCATCATCAATATCATTTATAAATACAGAAAACAACAATGGACCCAACACTGAACCCTGAGGAACTCCACTAATAACATTAGTCCACGTTGAGCAGTGTCCATTGATTACCACTCTCTGTCTTCTGCCACTCAACCATCCCTTTATCCATAGCAGCAATTTGCCTCCAATGCCACACTTCTCCAATTTGTGCAGCAGTCTTCCATGCGCAGCAGTATCAAAAGCCTTTCTAAGATCCAAATATATAATATCAAAGTTATTCCCTGCATCCAGTTCTTTTGTGACTACATCATAGTATCCAATCAAATTGGTCAGACAAGACCTGCCCTTAACAAAACCATGCTGTGTCTGAGCTATAACTGAATTCTTGTCCAGATGATCCTGCAGTGCTTCTTTAACCAGTGCCTCCATTAATTTTCCTGGAACCGAAGTTAAACTAACAGGTCTGTAATTACTTGTGTCAGCCTTTGATCCTCCTTTGTGAATTGGGGTTACATTTGCACATCTCCAGTCCATGGGTACCTCCCCTGAGTCCAAAGAAGCTCTCATAATTATGGCTAGGGGTTTGCTTACTTCCTTTGCTGCCTCCTTTAATATAACTGGATAGATCCCATCCACCCCTGGTGCCTTTTTTATGTTTATCCTCAGCAATTTCTCCTCCACTTTCCTCTCAGTTATTAGAAAATAATCTAGCTCACTGACAATGTTTACTTCACCTACGACATTCCCCTTCCTGAATAACTCCTCATGTGTGAATGTAGATGCAAAATACTCGTTTAGATTGTTAGCCATCTGAGCAGGATCCTCAACTGTTGAACCATCAACATCCAGTGGACCAATCTGATTCATCCCTTTCCTTCTTGAGTTTAAATAGGTAAAGAACTCTTTTCTGTTTTTCTTTGCGTCCTTTGCCAAGGATTTCTCATAATCTGCCTTTGCCTGCCTAATCTCCTTTGTGACTTGGTTACAGACCAACTTATATCTATCATAGGCTTCCATGTCACCCATTAATTTGTATGTATCCCATGCATTTTTCTTCTCTGCCATATGTCTCATTAGTTCATCTGACAACCATTTAGGCCTGAACCTTGAACAATATTTCTTGGTTGGTATGTAAAGCCTGGTAGCTTCCAAGATTAGTTCCTTGAATGCTTCCCATTTTGAATTTGCTGTTGGTAACATCATCAGTTGGTCCCACCGTATAGAATTTAAATACTGTCTCAGACCATCATAGTCGCCTTTACGAAAGCAAAAACCCTTCCCTTTGCCTCTGATGGTAGTTACCTCCTTGAGTAAATCCCACTTCAGCACACTGTGATCACTGCCACCCAGTGGTTCCTTTATCTGCAGATTCCTAATGCATGAAGAATCACTACTGATAATCAGATCAAGAGTATTATTCCCTCTAGTTGCCTCCCGAACATGCTGGTGTAGAAAACAATCATCCAATAAATCCACAAAAGCCCTGCTAGTGTGTGAGTGACCAACCCACAAATTCCAGTCAATATCTGGGAAATTAAAATCCCCCATTATAAGACTCTCTGATTTACTGGCCCATTCTATTTCCCTGTACAGTATCTTATTATACTCATCATAGTCATTAGGCCTATAGCACACTCCTACTCTCAATTTTGATTTACCTATGCTTATGTCACACCAAACTGACTCGACACTGCCCTGTCCATCAATGTCGAGTGGCTTCACTTCCTTGGATTTTATGTGTTTTTTAACTAATAGCATAACCCCTCCTCCCCTCCTGTCCTGTCTATCCTTTCTATACACATTGTACTCCCCAAATTCCAGTTCTGCATTCCTTATATCTGTGTGACACCACGTCTCTGATATCCCAACAATATCTGCCTTTGATGTTTTGAGCAATACCTCAAATTCATCAAATTTATTTACTAAACTCCTAGCATTGGTGTACACGCAAGTATACCTGCACTTGTTTCTATTCTTAGCTACCCTAACACAACCCATGTGTTTACTTGTATCACAATGACTTCCAGCAGTCTCTGAAATATCCTGCATCTTGTTTTTCAGGCTTCTGCTCATTCCAATAGAAGCAGTGCAAGAATCTCTTTCACCTCTGCCAGTGGCTACTGTTAATCCATTAGTCTTTGTCTCCCCCCAAGCTAGCAGTTTTCCGACCCACCTAACACTGCCTCGATAGCATCAGCAAATATTCTTGCACCCTTTCTATTTAAGTGTATCCCATCCCTGTAGAAGCAATCTCTCCTGTTAACAAGTACATTCCAGGCTGAAAAAAATTCTACCCCTTGAGCCTTGCACAATCTTTCCAGGGCCGAATTGATCGACTCAAATTTATTGAGTTGATCGATTTAAATTTATTGAGTTGAGCCGAATTGATCGATTCAAATTTATTTTTTAAATTTTGAAATATTTTTGCTAAACTTCATATATTCTAATGATGGTATCCTGCCTAGTTTCAGTCAAATCAATCTGGTTATATCAGAACCTGGTGCTTTCTGGACGTAGAATTTTCCAGACTTTGTGTAATCATACTGTGGTCATAAAAAAGTGGAAGGTTCTGTATTGCTATTCTGTAACCATTTTTTAATAGAAATATAATAGATGGAAAAGAGCAGTAAGTACTGCACAGTACAGGAAACATGCATGCATTGTACATCGAGAATATTAGCATTAGTAGAGGCATATGATGCAAGAAAGCAAGCTTATACGAGCCAAAAAAAAAAAAAAAAACCTTCCTGTCCATTTGTTCCTTAGGCATTTGCCTTTAAATATGTCTCCTTGAAAAAAACCAAACTAGCTTGTGCCTGTGGAACAGGGCCTTACACTCTTAATATTCTGTTGGAATATTAAGAGTGTAAGGCCCTGTTAATATTCTGTTGGAATCCACAGCAATTCCACTGTATGAATTTGACATTGTTTGGGCTTGGTAGCTCTGTTAATCTGCTTCTGAAGTGCCGAGACCTTTTTCACAGCATTGGGTTTATTTTTTTTTGGGAGAAAAATATTGATGCTGTTCTGTGTCCATTTCTTCCTCTACAAATAGCTTCAAGACTGAGTCATTAGTAACTGTGTACCTCTATATGCATTTTCTCTTAAGTTAACTAATGGTTTAACTGAATACTTTGACTGAACTCCCTTTGTCAAAGACGCTCCTTAGAGTCTTAGAGATACCTGCTGTATCAGTACAGGCGGTATTGATAGAGCAGTGGCAACTGAATGTTTGTTTTTTTTTTTCCTGGCTTCTGAGGATTAAATAAATAGCATGCAATGGGAGTAAAGGACTTTCGGTGGAGTGGTCATTTCAGTCTGCGTTCCTATAGAACTTTCCTCACAGCCTTTTGATTATATGTAGGCATGCTCCTATTCATTGATATTACTAGTCTTTTTGCATTTTAATACAAGATATTAAGTTCATAAATATTACATTAGCATAAAAACAATACAGAAAATAAAATTCACATCAGGCTGGGAGATGTTGATTCCAGCATGGCTTGAATTTCACCTAAATAAGATCTTATAAATTATGGGAAACAGTAACCCCAGAGTAACGTACCAACTCTGTGGTACTACACTGACAGTGGTAGAGAATGAAAAGGACCGGGGGGTAATTGTGCAGCAGATATGAAGTTTTCTGAGCAGTGCAGACAGGCTGCAAGAGTAGCTCATGGTGTCTTGTCAATGATATACAGGAATTTTTCTAGCAGGGATAAGGAGGTGATTATTCCCTTGTATAAGGCAATGGTCAGGTCACACCTTGAGTATTGTATACAGGTTTGAAGGCCTCATTTCAAGAAGGATGTAGAGCTGCTGTAACGAGTACAGAGAAGGGCAACAAGATTAGTGAATGGAACAAAGGGTTGCTATTATGAAGAAAGGCTTAAGTTTTGCAAATTACAGTGTCTGGAGACTAGGCACTGGCAAGGTGATCTGATAGAGGTGTATAAAGCCTTGAATGGTTTGAGCATGCTCAGTGCTGATGTGATTCCTCCTCTTGCTCAGAATAATCACTGAGAGGGCATAAATTCAAATTGAGGAAAGACAGATGTAGGATAGATGTGCAGAAATTTGCCTTTAGCCAGCAGGTAGTTGGTTGGTGGAACAGACTTCCATCCCTTGTTGTGGAAGTTGATAGCCTAAATAAATTTAAGGCTCAGCTGGACAGGTATTTCGAACGAACTTACGGGTGAAATGGGAGTGGGTTTTTTTTTTTTTTTTTTTTTGGCTGATGCTGCATAAGCTTGCTTTCTTGCATCATATGCCTCTACTAATGCTACTGTCTGACTCAGTGTGAAATCCCAAGTGATGAGTATTCATGGAACACAAGTTGCTCATCTTGAGCTGATACAAACAGGTTAAAGCCTGTTTGTGTCAGTTCGGTACAGGGCAGACCTTGATCTAGTTATCTAGATCTGAGTGGGGAGGTTGGAGAATTAAATTTAAGGAGGAGAGTTTTAGTTGGCACTCAGTATCCTGACAGAGAGATATTCATTTTACTGTTGTCACTTGGTGTGATTTTAACTTGGAGGAAATATCCGCCTCCTCCTCCTCATGGACTTCAGGAAGATTGTTATGACTTCATTGTTATCTAGCCAAGAACACTGAACTTTTAAACTTTCATTGTACAGTGAAACTTTGTATTGAAGAAATTTTTTATAATTTAAAAAGAACTCAACAATATGAGTAGAAGTTTTTTTTTTTATTTATGGTTGTTATTCCAATTCTAAATTGAAATAAGTGGCATAGTTACCTTTGGAAGTATTTAGTTTTTAGATATAGTATTTATAATTTATATATGGTCCATTTTTCACTTTTCTCTGCTTTCACCAATACTTGCATTTTACTAAACTCATTGCACATATGAATGAGTATCTAGACTCTCCCACTCTGTTGTTAGAGTTCTGTAAGCAGTAGGAATGTTAAGAGATAATGGAAAAATGTAAAACACTGTACTGTGTACATTTCAAAATGCGATTTTTACTAAGTATTTTGATGCTTATTAAGGTTTATCAGGAAGTATTATGATTCCCTTAAATAAGGCATTAAATAATCAGTTTTTTGATGAAATAGCGGAAAGCTTACATTTAAATTCCATTTAATGTATATTTGCAAAAAAACAGATGGTTTTCCCTTTAAAAGTCACTGCACTAGAAATTAAATTTCACTGTCAAAATACACATTTTATATTAAAATTCAAGGAATGTTTACTAGTATAGTATACTTTCATGCATTAACTTCCACAGAATTTTTGTTACTGTGGATTTCTGCTTGGATTGTTTATCAGACATCAACTGATTATGATTACATCAAGAAAGATACCATTTCAGATTTGCCCTCTTTATAAATGTTTAGTCAAAGTTTTGTTCATAACAGTGTCTCTGGCATCTAGACATGGCTGTCAGGAGTATTTCCAAAGCTTCAAAAGGATGAGATCTGAAGTCAGGTTTTGTTTTTATATCCTGGCAGAATATTCTTTGACATATAGCATTGCTATGCGAAATTGTTAAAATGCTAAGCATGACTTGGGATAGTTTATTTTTTAACCTACCATGTAAACTTGTCACTTCCCCAACCAAGGCCCACTGTACTTGAATTCTTTCTTCTTTTATAATAGTATTTAATACATTCTCACACTGAAATAGACAGTTGATGCTACAAAACATATATTTCCTTATCTTTGTGACAGCAAGAAATGCTGAAACTTGTCCACAAAAGTTCAAGTTTGAAATTGATATGTTGCCAATAGATGAAATTCTGCTGTCCTGCCATAGCATTTATTAGATCGACATTCTTCCAATGGGAACTTGTGCACCATGCAGTCACATGCAACAATGAAGTACTTCCTCTTTGAACAAAAGAACAGGATCTCATCCTCTTTTTTTTTAGACTCTCCATACTCTTGTCATAGAAATACTTCTGATTTATGACTAAGTCAGAATCATCCTTCTGGTTCTGTTTGCTGTGGTAATCAATTTCCAAAATGGAAGAAGATTTGAAAATTATAGATAAAATAAATCTGAGCATAACACTTTCAAACCTATCTGGAGTAATGACCTCAGTACATGGATCTAAGGTATGTTGGATTAAAGAGCTATGTTCAGATTTTAAAGGTTGGAATCCCATTTAGAAGAAACAAATTATTTTATTCAAGCCAGATGACAGAAACACAAACATTTCTGCATAAGTGAAAATAATATGTCTAGAATTATCAGCTAGCAAGGCCTGTTTAGGATTGCTTTTACTAGAAGTTTGCAATTCAGAATTTCTTTTTCTTAGGGAGTTCATTAATTTGTCTTTTTAAACTTCTTTGCATCATGAACTAGATTTGACATGAGTAATTGCATTTTGTACTTTTCAATTCAGTAACTGAAAATTTGTCATATGGTTTTTCTGAATGTTTCTAACTCCTTTAAACAGACCTGCCAGAGGTTGAGGGAAGGTTAAATCCGTAACTTCAGTAGTAGAACACACTCAACCAAAAATAAGTAACATGTAGACACCTGCTTCAAAATCATTTTTACTTCAGTGGCATGCATTGTTTGCAATTGTTTAAATCTTTCATTCCACTTAACACTTCTCTCTAGAAAGCAATATTTGCTGATGCTATCAAGGCAGTGTTAGGTTAGGTGGGTTGGAAAACTGCTAGCTTGTGGGTATTCACAGACTAATAGATTAACAGTAGCTGCAAACAGAGGTGAAAGTGATTCTTGCACTGCTTCTATTGAAATGAGCAGCAGCAGCCTAGAATGCAAAGTGCTGGGGATTTCAAGGACTGCTGGGAATCATCGCGGAACAAGTAAATACCTGGGCTGTGTTAAGACACCTGTTCTTATTCTTAGTTACCTTAACACATAGGCTGTGTTAAGGTAACTAAGAATAAGAACAGGCACATCTATACTTCCATGTACACCAATACCAGGAGTATAGTAAATAATTTTGATGAATGTGAAGTGCTGGTCAAGACAGCAAGCAAAGGTGGATATTATTGGGATATAAGAGACATAGTGTCACACAGATATAAGTAATTAAAAATTGGAATTTAGGGAATACAGTGTGTACAAACAGGATAGGAAGGGAGGAGGGATTATCCTGTTAGTTAAGAAAAATATAAAATCTAAAAAAATGCATCCAGTTGACAGTAGCATTTTTAGGGCATGTGATGCAAGAAAGCTTATATAACATCAGCCAAAAAAAAAAAAAAATAATAAATAAAATAAAAAATCTAAAAAAAAAAGCACCAATTTTTCTGCTTTGAACTTATTTAAGTTGCTGACTTCCACTACAACAGGTGGAAGTTTGTTCCAACTATCAACCACCTGCTGGCTAAAGGTGAATTTCCACACATCTATTCTACAATTGTCTTTCCTCAGTTTGAATTTATGCCTCCTCAGGTGAGTAATCTGAACAAGTGGAAGGATCCCATCAAAATTCAGTGTGCTCAATCTATTCAAGGCCGTATATACCCCAATTAGATCACCTCACAGGTGCCTAATCTCCAGAAGCTGCAATTTGCAGAAATTAAGCCTTTCTTGGTAACATCAACCTTTTGTTCCACTGACCAATCTCATTGCCCTTCTCCATACTCGTTCCAGCAGCTCCACATCTTTACAAAAATGAGGCCTCCAGACCTGTATACAGTACTCAAGGTGTGGGCTGACCATTGTCTAATACAAGGGAACAATCACCCCTGTTATCCCTGCTAGAAAAATTCCTGTATATCATTGACAAGACACCATAAGCTACTCTTGCAGCCTTTTTGCACTGCTCAGAAAACTTAATATCTGGCTGCACAATTACCCCAGGTCCTTTTCATCCTCCACTACCCTGAATGTAGTACCACCCAGTTGATACATTACTACTACCCATATGCAATACTTTACATTTGTCAATGTTAATCTTCAGTTGCCACCCCTCAGCCCCATCTGCTCAACTTTTCCAGATCCTGTTGCAGTAGCATACTAACTTTTTTTTTTTTTGTTATTTGTTGGCGCATCAGCTTCTGTGGCTATAATGCACCTCCCAAGGGTTTTGCATTTTACTGTGATCCAAGCCCTAGGCGGGATTCGAACCTGCGACCTTTGGGTTGCCAGGCAGGCACTTTACCCACCTGGCTAGCCCGATCAGCAGTATACTATCATTACTGTCATTAACAACCCTGTCAACCTTTGTAACATCTGCAGACTTAGACATTAACCCTGATATACCTTCATCAACATCATTGATAAATACCGAAAACAAAAATGGGCTCAACACCAAACCCTGGGGGACTCCACTAAGAGCAGTGTCCATTGATAACCACTCTTTGTCTTCTCCCACTCAACCATCCTTTTATCCATTGTAGCAACTTGCCCTTACTGCTCCAATTTGTACAGTAGTCTTCTATATAGCACAGTATCAAAAGCTTTCCTAAAGTCCAAGTATATAATAGCAAAATTATTCTTGCATCCATTTCCTTTGTGACCACATCATAGTATCCAATCAAATTTGTCAGACAAGACTTCTCCTAAACAAACCAGTGCTGTGTTTGAACTATAACTGCAGTCTTGTATAGATGATCCTGCATCACTTCCTTAACCATTGACTCCATTATTTTCCCTAGAACAGAAGTTAGACTAACAGGTCTGTAATTACCCATGTCACCCTTTTGTGAATTGGGGACACATTTGCACATTTCCAGTCCATAGGGAACTCCCATGAGTTCAAGGAAGCTTTCATAATTATGGCTAAGAATTTGCTTACTTCCTTTTCTGCCTCCTTTAATATAACTGGATAGATCTCATCCACTTCAGGTGCCTTCCTTACGTTTAACTTCAACAATTTCTCCTCCACTTGCTCTCAGTTATTACCAAGTAACTTGTAATATAATATAACTGGATAGATCTCATCCACTTCAGGTGCCTTCCTTACGTTTAACTTCAACAATTTCTCCTCCACTTGCTCTCAGTTATTACAGAATCACTTAGCTCCCTGTTAGGGGTTGATAAACATCTGGCCCTCTCCTCCTTGAATAACTCCTCATGTGTGAATGTAGATGCAAAATACTCTTTTATTTTGGCAGCTATCTGAGAATGATCATCTACAGTCAAACCATTGATATCAAGTGGACCAATGTGATTCATCCCCGTCCTTTTAGAGTTTATATAAATAAAGAAGTCTTTGCTGTTTTTCTTTGCATCCTTTGCAAAAGATTTCTCGTAATCTGCCTTCACCTGATTAACCTCGTTTTAACTTCATTACAGACTAGTATCTGCCATAGGCTTCTATGTAGCCTGATAACTTATATGCATCCAATGAATTTTTCTTCTCTGCCAAAAGCCACATTAATTCATCTGATATCTGTTTAAGCCTACACCTTGAACAGTATTTCTTAGTTGTTATGAAAATCTGGCGAGTATGGGCTTGGCACTGGATATTATCATTCTTCTCTTTCTTGGTGATTTCCTTATTCTTGCTCTGACTCTTGTTCTCTCTCTCTCTCTGTCTCTCTCTCAGGGTAATTCAGAATTTTTTTTTTTTTTTTTTGACTGGGGCAACATAAACCTGAGGCTGCCTTGTACCATATAGCTAATAATAATAATAATAAAAGCCTAGTACCCTCCAAGATTAATTCTTTGAATGGTTGCCATTTTGAATTTGCTGTTGGTAACATCACCATATAGAATTTAAATATTGTTTCAGACTTCCATAGTTGCCTTTATGAAAGCAAATGGAGGAGCATGAAAACGCAATAAAGTCTGCAAATTATGGGAAGTCTGCTGTGGCAGAACATTTCTGGGAGAAACAACACCAAATTTCCCTGGAGGATGCTGTCATCACAGATCATGCACAGGGGTTCTGGGACCATAAATGGCTTGAGAGCTTACATATTGGGGCAGCTAGCAATACTATTGATAGGGGTGCATGTCTACATCCCCTCCTGGAAACCGTCATTCTTGGATGTGATGAACGGTTTCAGCCAGTGGGCTCCCAAGCCATTTACGGTTCCGGTGCAAAAATGGAAAATTCCAACCATGGAACCGTGTGACGTGGATCTGCTATTTAAGGATGTGCCGCACAGTAGACATATGCTGTTGAGGAAGGAGACTGCTGCCTCTGAAAATTACAGCGAAATTTTATCGCTTTTAATTTCCAGGTTTTTAGTATATTTTATCAGTGTTATTTATTTTTATTGTAAAATATATCTATTTTATATTTATTTTATTATAAATAAAGTGTTTTTAGTTACAGTATTGAAACTTTACTTATCTACCGGCTGGTGTGAAGTTTAATCATCAACATGAATTGTCCCAGCCTTCTAGGCCTATTTAGAGATATGATATCTGCTCTACAACGTCAACTTTTGCCCCTGGCAGACATAACCTGGTCCTACGCCACCTATCCTTTTTGCACAATATATTTCCTGTCTCCCTGACAACAGTCACCAACAATAACTAGCTTCTGTGGAACTAGCGCATTATGCCCTGAAGGTTGCCGCTGTGTTGCCTGATGATCAAGTGCACACTCTGGAATTGATGTGGGCCGCTGAGAGCTTGATGGGTTCCCCAATTTAAGTTCTTTGAGGGCATCTACCCTGTCATTCAAGCTCTCATAAAGGCCCATAACAATACTGCCTAGCTTCTTCACTTACATTGAGCACTCACAAAGACATCCCCCCCCCCCCCTTGGAAACATCATGTCCTGTTCCAGAAAGAGCTGCAAACATTTCACAATTTGCACTTTTCTTTAGGTTGTGCTGTGTTGGAGAATCCCCCCCCCTTCGGTTCTCCACCGAACCACAGCATTCCCGCTACTTTGTGCATGTTGCTTTGCTACTCTAGTCTTGGGCATGTGGTACACTATGGTCACAGATGCTGATGCACCTAATAAATCCCTAAACAAACAAACCAGCATCTAGAGCATGATATCCCTTTAAATGCAATTTAATTAATGAACAATGAAAATTAATAAGGTTAATAAATTTAATTGATTAATTTACTGTGCTATACTTGACTATACAATGCTATACTAAGCTAATATGGTAATACGTCTTCCGCTATATAGTTTTACGGCACCTCCATAGCCAGGTGGACAGGAGCAGCAGTGCGTAGCATGCGCTTCTTGATTAGACCGTGGTTGGAGCTCGTGACCACCGCATATTCCCAGAGCAATATGGCCTCAGTTGCTAATGCTCCTAAAAACCAAATAACAAAAACAAAACAATATAGTTTTACATTATACCTAAGATATACATTGTGAAGTTACGCTATACCATAATGATCACAATACTAAATTAGTTATATCCTTAGCTAAACACAAAAGATGTATGCCCAAAAAGTGATTAAAACCTTCAAAATACTTTTCTCGGCGGAGAACCGAAGGGTGGCGATTCTCCAATGCATCACAGCCTAAAGAAATACACAAATTGTGAAATGTTTGCAGCCCTTTCTTTGGTCCACTTGACATCAATGGTTCGACTGTTGATGATCCTGCTCAGATAGCAAACAAACTGAATGAGTATTTTGCATCTACATTCACACATGAGAAATTATTAGGGTTTGAAAATGGCAGAAGGTTATCAAATTGTAGCAGGGTACTTAATGATTTTTTAATAACTGAGAGCAAAGTGGAGGAGAAATTGTTGAAGTTAAACATAAGAAAAGCACCTGGGGTGGATGGGATCTATCCAGTTATATTAAAGGAGGCAGCAAAGCAACTAAGCAAACCCTTAACCATAATTATGAGAGCATCCTTGGACTCAGAGGAGGTTCCCACGGACTGGAGATGTGCAAATGTATCCCCAATTCACAAAGGGGGATCGAAGAGTGACATGAGTAATTACAGACCAGTTAGTTTAACTTCTGTTCCGGGTAAAATAATGGAGTCACTGTTTAAAGATGCATTGCAGGATCATCTAGACAAGACAGCAGCAATAATTCAGACATCATGGGTTTGTTAAGGTAAAGTCTTGTCTGACAAATTTGAATGGTTATTATGATGTGGTTACAAAGGAACTAGGTGCAAAAAATAATTTTGATATCATCTATTTGGATTTCAGAAAAGCTTTTGACACTGTTGCGCATGGAAGACTATTGTACAAATTGGAGCAGAATGGTATTAAGGGTAAGTTGCTACAATGGATAAAAGGATGGTTAAGTGGGAGAAGACAGAGTGGTAATTAATGGGTGCTGCTCTTCGTGGACTAATGTTATTAGTGGAGTCCCACAGGGTTCGGTGTTGGGTCCACTGTTGTTTTGTATATTTATCAATGATATTGATGAAGGTATATCAGGCTTAATGTCGAAGTTTGCAGATGATACAAAGGTTGGCAGGGTTGTTAATGACAGTAATGGCAGTGTGCTATTCCAACAGGATCTAGATAATTTGGGCAGATGGGCTAAGATGTGGCAACTGAAGTTTAACCTTGACAAATGCAACGTACTGCATATGGGTAGAAGTAACCCCGAGAAAAGTACCAACTGTGTGGTACTACACTTACGGTGATTGAAAATGAAAAAGACCTGGGAGTAATTGTGCAGTCAGATATGAAGTTTTCTGAGCAATGCAGACAGGCTGCCAGAGCAGGTCATGGGGTTTTGTCAATGATATATAGGAATTTTGCTAGCATGGAAAAGGAGGTGATTGTCCGTCTGTATGAGGCAATGGTCAGGCCACACCTTGAGTACTGCGTACAGGTCTGGAGACCTCATTTTAGGAAGGATGTACAGAGAAGGGCAACAAGATTGGTGAGGGGAATGAAGGGATCCTCTTACCAAGAGAGTCTAAAGTTCTGCAAATTGCAGTGGCTGGAAACTAGGCACCTGCGCGGTGATCTGATTGAGGTGTATAAGGCCTTGAATGGGTTGAGCACGCTGAATTCTGATGGGATTCTTCCACCTGTTCAGATTACGAACCTAAGGGGGCATAAATTCAAATTAAGAAAAGACAGATGTAGAATAGATGTGTGGAAATTTGCCTTTAGCCAGAGGGTGGTTAATTAGTAGTAGTAGTAGTGGCATGTGATGCAAGAAAGCAAATGTATGAGTTTATGCAGCATCAGCCAAAAAAAAAAAAATCACACCATTCCCTCCAAATGCCTGGCCAGTTCCTCCTTAAATTTATTCAACCTATCAACTTCCACAACGACAGATGGAAGTTTGTTCCAGCAATTAACCACCCGCTGGCTAAAGGCAAATTTCCGCACATCTATTCTACATCTGTCTTTTCTTAATTTGAATTTATGCCCCCTTAGGTTCGTAATCTGAACAAGTGGAAGGATCCCATCAGAATTCAGCGTGCTCAATCCATTCAAGGCCTTATATACCTCAATCAGATCACCGCACAGGTGCCTAGTCTCCAGCCACTGCAATTTGCAGAACTTAAGCCTCTCTTGGTAAGAGGATCCCTTCATTCCCCTCACCAATCTTGTTGCCCTTCTCTGTACCCGCTCAAGTAAATCTACATCCTTCCTGAAATGAGGTCTCCAGACCTGTACGCAGTACTCAAGGCGTGGCCTGAATATTGCCTTATACAGAGGGATAATCACCTCCTTTTCCCTGCTAGCAAAATTCCTATATATCATTGACAAAACCCCATGACCTGCCCTGGCAACCTGTCTGCATTGCTCAGAGAACTTCATATCTGACTGCACAATTACTCCCAGGTCTTTTTCATTTTCTACCACCTTACGTGTAGTACCACACAGTTGGTACATTTCTCTGGGGTTATTTCTACCCATATGCAGTACTTTGCATTTGTCAAGGTTAAACTTCAGTTGCCACTTCTTAGCCCATCTGCCCAAATTATCTAGATCCTGTTGCAGTAGCAGACTGCCATTACTGTCATTAACAACCCTGCCAACCTTTGTATCATCTGCAAACTTCGACATTAAGCCTGATATACCTTCATCAATATCATTGATAAATATACAAAACAATAGTGGACCTAACACCAGGAACAAACTTCTATCTGTGTTCCATCATTGATGAATTTGACGTGTTGCTGAAAGCATCAAAGGCAGATATTGTTGGGATATCAGAGACGTGGTGTCACACAGATATAAGGAATGCAGAACTGGAATTTGGGGAGTACAACGTCTACAGAAATTATAGACAGGATAGGAAGGGAGGAGGGGTTATGCTATTAGTTAAGAAACACATAAAATCCAAGGAAGTGAAGCCAGTCGACATCGCTGGACAGTGCAGTGTCGAGTCAGTTTGGTGTGACATAAGCATTGGGAGATCAAAATTGAGAGTAGCAGTGTGCTATAGGCCTAATGACTCTGATGAGTATAATAAGAAACTGTACAGGGAAATAGAGTGGGCCAGTAAATCAGAGAGTCTTATAATGGGGAAATTTTAATTTCCCAGACATTGACTGGAATTTGTGGGTTGGTCACTCACACACTAGCAAGGTTTTTGTGGATATATTGGATGATTGTTTTCTACATCAGTATGTTCGGGAGGCAACTGAAGGGAGCAATACTCTTGATTTGATTATCAGTAGTGATTCTTCATGCATTAAGAATCTGCAGATACAGGAACCACTAGGTGGCAGTGATCACAGTGTGCTGAAGTGGGATTTGCTCAAGGAGGTAACTACCATCAGTGGTAAAGGGAAGAGTTATTGCTTTCGTAAAGGCGACTACGATAGTCTCAGACAGTATTTAAATTCTATACAGTGGGACCAACTGATGATGTTACCAACAGCAAATTCTAAATGGGAAGCATTCAAAGAACTTATCTTGGAAGCTACTAGGCTTTACATACCAACTAAGAAATATTGTTCAAGGTTCAGGCCTAAATGGATGTCAGATGAACCAATGAAATATATGGCAGAGAAGAAAAATGTATGGGATACATATAAATTAACATGTGAACAGAAGCCTATCATAGATATAAGTTGATCTGTAACCAAGTTACAAAGGAGGTTAGGCAGGCGAAGGCAGATTACGAGAACTCTTTGGCAAGGGATGCAAAGAAAAACAGCAAGGAGTTCTTTACTTATGTAAACTCTAGAAGGAAGGGGATGAATCAGATTGGTCCACTTGATATCGATGGTTCAACTGTTCATGATCCTGCTCAGGTAGCTAACAAACTAAATCAATATTTTGCATCTACATTCACACATGAGGAGTTATTCAGGAAGGGGAATGACATTGATGAAGTAAACACTGGCAGTGAGCTAGATGATCTTGTAATAATTGAGAGTAAAGTGGAGGAGAAATTGTGAAGATAAACACAAGAAAGGCACCCGGGGTGGATGGGATCTATCCAGTTATATTAAAGGAGGCAGCAAAGGAAGTAACCAATCCGTTCGCCATAATTATGAGAGCTTCCTTGGACTCAGGGGAGGTACCCACAGACTGGAGATGTGCACATGTAACCCCAATTCACAAAGGAGGATCAAAGGCTGACACAAGTAATTATAGACCTGTGAGTTTAACTTCTGTTCCAGGAAAATTAACGGAAGCACTTGTTAAAGAAGCACTGCAGGATCGTCTTGACAAGAATTCAGTTATAGCTCAGACAGAGCATGGTTTTGTTAAGGGAAGGTCTTGCCTGACCAATTTGATTGGATACTATGATGTAGTTACAAAAGAATTGGATGCAGGGAATAACTTTGATATTATAAATTTGGATCTTAGAAAGGCTTTTGATACTGCTGCACATGGAAGGCTGCTGCACAAATTGGAGCAGTGTTGTCATTGGTGGCAAATTGTTGCTATGGATAAAGGGATGGTTGAGTGGCAGAAGATAGAGAGTGGTAATTAATGGACACTGCTCATCATGGACTAATGTTATTAGTGGAGTCCCTCACGGTTCAGTGTTGGGTCCATTGTTGTTTTCTGCATTTATAAATAATATTGATGATGGTATATCAAGCTTAATGTCCAATTTTGCAGACGATACAAAGGTGGGCAGGGTTGTTAAGGATGCTACTGACGCTATGCTGCTGCAACAGGATCTGGAAAGGTTCAGCAGATGGGCTGAGAGGTGGCAAATGAAGTTTAACATTGACAAATGTAAAGTACTACATATGGGAAGCAGCAACCCCAGAGCAACGTATCAACTCTGTGGTACTACACTGACAGTGGTAGAGAATGAAAAGGACCTGGAGGTAATTGTGCAGGCAGATATGAAGTTCTCTGTGCAGTGCAGACGGGCTGCAAGAGTAGCTCATGGTGTCTTATCAATGATATACAGAAATTTTTCTAGCAGGGATAGGGAGGTGATTATTCCCTTGTATAAGGCAATGGTCAGGCCGCACCTTGAGTACTGTATACAGGTCTGGAGGCCTCATTCCAAGAAGGATGTAGAGCTGCTGGAACGAGTACAGAGAAGGGCAACAAGGTTAGTGAACGGAACGAAGGGTTGCTCTTACAAAGAAAGGCTTAAGTTTTGCAAATTACAGTGTCTGGAGACTAGTCACCGGCGTGGTGATCTGATTGAGGTGTACAAAGCCTTGAATGGTTTGAGCATGCTCAATGCTGATGGGATGCTGCCTCTTGCTCAGAATAATCACCTGAGAGGGCATAAATTCAGATTGAGGAAAGACACATGTAGGATAGATGTGCGGAAATTTGCCTTTAGCCAGCGGGTAGTTGGTTGGTGGAACAGACTTCCATCTCTTGTTGTGGAAGTTGATAGCCTAAATAAATTTAAGGCTCAGCTGGACAGGTATTTCGAAAGAACGGAGGGGTGAAATGGAAGGGGTTTTTTTTTTTTTTTTTTGGCTGATGCTGCATAAGCTTGCTTTCTTGCATCATATGCCTCTACTAATGCTAATGCTGTCATTGTGGAAGTTGATAGGTTGAATAAATTTAAGGAGGAACTGGACAGGCATTTGGAGGGAATGGTGTGATTTTTTTTTTTTTGGCTGATGCTGCATAAGCTCATACACTTGCTTTCTTGCATCACTTGCGACTACTACTACTACTTTCTGGAACAGGACATGTTGCCAAGGGGAATACTTATATATTACAATTAAAACCCTACTATTCTTCTAGGCTACTGATTACCCTAAGATATTCCAGCCAAAACACCAATATGATAGTAGTGAGAGTAGCGAGTTGTACCTTTCAAAGTCACTAGCTAAATTTAAAAAAATATGCTAACGAACGCTACTAAGCCTATTTAATCTGTTTGTAAAACACAAATTAATACGTTAACTATTCAAAAAATACAACAGATATATGCCCAAAAAGTGATTTAACCCTTCAAAATACCTATATATTACAATTTAAACCTTACTGTTCTTCTGTTACACTATGATATTCCCATCAAAAACACTGCTAAGATAGCAGTAGGAGTAGCGAGTTGTAACTTACAAAATCACTAGCTAAATTTAAAAAAATAAGCTAACGAATGCCACTAAGCCTATTTTATCTATTTGTAAAAGAAATTAATATGCTAGCTAATCAAGATACAAAAAAATTCAATATTTGTAAAATAATAAGAGAAGTTTACCTCAATATAATATAATACTCTCCAGCCATTAAAACAAAAAAATCACAAATCTTACATTACAATAAAAATAAAAAATAATTAAAACTCAATTGAACACAATTAAAAAATTAAAAAACAAATGAACATAATTAATTTAATTAATTGTGTTCATTTGATTTCTAATTGTGTTCATTTGTTTTTTAATTTTTAATTGTGTTCAATTGAGTTTTAATTATTTTTTATTTTTACTGTAACGTAAGATTTGTGATTTTTTTTTCGTTTTAATTGCTGGAGAGTATCATACGGAAGTGTTCTACGTATTATATTGGGGTAAACTTCTGTAATTATTTTACAAATATTGATAACTTAGAACATATTGAGCATTACAGCTCTGGTACATACTATAAAAAAAAATTCAATGAAAACTTATTGGCTTGCGGCAGCTACAGAAGTCTGTCTTCACCAAGTGACATATGACATTGGTGGACAGCACAATGCTGAGTCAGATTGGTGTGGCATAAGCACTGGGAAAGCAAAAATAAGGTTAGGGTGTGTTATAGGCCTAATGACTCTGATGAGTACAATGAACAACTATACAGAGAAAGAGTGGTCCTATAAATAAGGTCTTATAATGAGGGAATTAAACTTACCAGATATTGACTGGAACTTGTGAGTTGGTCACTTGCATACTAGCAAAACTTTTGAGGATTTATTGGATGATTATTTCCTACAGTAGTACGTTCCAGAGGAAACCAGAAGGAGTAACACTCTGATCATCAGCAGTGATTGTTCATGCATTAAGAATTTGCAGATAAAGGAACCAGTAGATCGCAGTGATCACAGTGTATTGATGTGTGATTTATTAAATATGTAATTACCATCAAGGGTTAAGGGAAGGGGTTTTGCTTTAGTAAAGGTAACTACCGTGGTTTCGGACAGTTTTTAAATTCTATACTGTGGGACCAATTGATGATATTACCTAGCAAATTCTAAATGGAAAGCATTCAGAGAATTAATCTTGGAGGCTGCTAGGCTTTTCATACCAACTAAGAAATGCTCTTCAAGATTTAGGCCTAAATGCATGTCATACGAATATGACATCCATTTAGGCCTTACAACTACATTTATCTTTAGCATTAGCATTAGAAGAGGCATATGATGCAAGAAAGCAAGCTTATGCAGCATCAACCAAAAAAAAAAAAACCCACTTCCACTTCATTTCTTCCTTCGGTTAAAATACCTGTCCAGCTGAGCCTTAAATTTATTTAGGCTATCAACTTCCACGACAAGGGATAGAAGTCTGTTCCACCAACCAACTACCCTCTGACTAAAAGCAAATTTCCTCACGTCTATCCTACATCAGTCTTTCCTCAATTTGAATTTATGCCCTCTCAGGTGATTATTCTGTGCAAGAGGAAGAATCCCATCAGCATTGAGCATGCTCAAACCATTCAAAGCTTTATACACCTCTATCAGATCACCTCACTGGCGCCTAGTCTCCAGACACTGTAATTTGCAAAACTTAAGCCTTTCTTCATAAGAGTACCCCTTTGTTCCATTCGCTAATCTTGTTGCCCTTCTCTGTACTCGTTCCAGCAGCTCTACATCCTTCTTGAAATGAGGCCTCCAGACCTGCATATAGTACTCAAGGTGTGGCCTGACCATTACGTTATACAAAGGAATAATCACCTCCTTATCCCTGCTAGAAAAATTCCTGTATATCATTGACAAGACACCATGAGCTACTCTTGCAGCCTGTCTGCACTGTTCAGAGAACTTTATATCTGCCTGCACAATTACCCCCACGTCCTTTTCATTCTCTACCACTGTCAGTGTAGTACGACAGAGTTGATACCTTGCTCTGGGATTACTGTTTCCCATATGTAGTACTTTACACTTGTCAATGTTAAACTTCATTTGCCACCTCTCAGCCCATCTGCTCAACCTTTCTAGATACTGTTGCAGCAGCATAGTGTCAGTAGTGTCCTTGAGAACCCTGCCAACCTTTCTATCATCTGCAAACTTTAACATTAAGCTTGATATACCATCATCAATATCATTTATAAATACTGAAAACAATAATGGACCCAACACTGAACCCTGAGGGACTCCACTAATAACATTAGTCCATGATGAGCAGTGTCCATTGATTACCAGTCTCTGTCTTCTCCCCCTCAACCATCCCTTTATCCATAGCAGCAATTTGCCTCCAATGCCACACTGCTCCAATTTGTGCAGCAGTCTTCCATGTGCAACAGTGTCCAAAGCCTTTCTAAGATCCAAGTATATAATATCAAAGTTATTCCCTGCATACAGTTCTTTTGTGACTGCATCATGGTATCCAATCAAATTGGTCAGGCAAGACTTCACCTTAACAAAACCATGCTGTCTCCGAGCTATAACTGAAGTCTTGTCTAGATGATCCTGCAGTGCTTCTTTAACCAGTGTCTCCATTAATATTTCTGGAACAGAAGTTAAACTCACAGGTCTATAATTACTTCTGTCAGCCTTTGATCCTCCTTTGTGAATTGGAGTCACATTTGCACAACTCCAGTCCGTGAGTACCTCCCCTGAGTCCAAGAAAGCTCTCATAATTATGGCTAAGGGTTTGCTTACTTCCTTTGCTACCTCCTTTAATATAACTGGATAGATCCCACCCACCCCAGGTGCCTTTCTTGAACAATTTCTCCTCCACTTTACTCTCAGTTATTGCAAGATTCTCTAGCTTACTGCCAGAGTTGAATACACCTCTGGCATTCCCCTCGCTGAATAACTCCTCATGTGTGAATGTCGATGCAAAATATTTTAGTTTGTTAGCTACCTGAGCAGGATCATCAACATTTGAACCATCGATAGGAAGTGGACCAATCTGATTCATTCCCTTCCTTCTAGAGTTTACATAAGTAAAGAACTCTTTTCTGTTTTTCTTTGCATCCCTTGCCAAAGATTTCTAGTAATCTGCCTTTGCCTGCCTAACCTTCTTTGTAACTTGGTTACAGATCAACTTGTAACTATCATAGGCTTCTGTGTCACATGTTAATTTTTATGTATCCCATGCATTTTTCTTCTCTGTCATATGTCTCATTAGTTCATCTGACATCCATTTAGACCTAAACCTTGAACAATATTTCTGAGTTGGTATGAAAGCCTAGTAGCTTCCAAGATAAGTTCTTTGAATGCTTCTCATTTTGAATTTGCTGTTTGTAACATCTTCAGTTGGTCCCACTGTACTATAGAATTTAAATACTGTCTCAGACCATCGTAGTCGCCGTTATGAAAGCAATAACCCTTCCCTTTACCCCTAATGGTAGTTACCTCTTTGAGTAAATCCCACTTCAGCACACTGTGATCACTGCCACCTAGTGGTTCATTTATCTGCAGATTCTTAATGCATGAAGAATCACTACTGATAATCAAATCAAGAGTATTACTCCCTCTAGTTGCCTCCCGAGCATGCTGATGTAGAAAACAATCATGCAATAAATCCACAAAAGCCTTGCTAGTGTGTGAGTTACCAACCCACGAATTCCAGTCAATATCTGGGAAATTAAAATCCCCCATTATAAGACTCTCTGATGTACTGGCCCAATCTATTTCCCTGTACAGTTTCTTATTATACTCATCAGAGTCATTAGGCCTATAGCACACTCCTACTCTCAATTTTGATCTCCCAAAAATCACAAAATTAAAAGTACAATTTAATTGACAACGAAGTTTAACAAGTTTAATAGATTTTACTGATTAATTGACAATATTATACTATACTATGCTAACACTATCTACTTCGGAATATAATGTATCGTATAACAAAGTCGGAAAGTTACGGACGCTTAAGTATTAATTGACTTCCAAATCTCGCTGTCTCAATTCAGAATAAACTAACGATCCTGCAACAGGTCTATAAGCTACTTATAGAAAATAATTTGATTTAAAAAATGGTCCATAAAGCTGCTAAATATGGCTAAAAAACTTCTCGTTCAGCGGAGCTGCAACTTGTAACACATGGATTTGATACCCTTACCGATACTTTTATGCAGTTACAAGGCCGAGTAAAGAATAAATACACCAGATTAATCAGAAAATCACAAAATAATGCTATACTACTAAATTTAAATCAAAAGTTTTAGAAAAACAATAATTTAAAATCAATAAATAAAAAAAATCCACTTAGCAGCTTTGAACACGTCTGGCTCCCACTAGCCTCGTCAGCAGACAAGGCATCATGTCATATTGGATGTCATATTCATATGACATCCAGTATGACATGATAAATGTAGTGGTAAATTTAGTAGTAAATGTCTGTTAATTATTTATCTACTTTCACTGGAAGCATCCAGCTCTTCTTATCACACACAATTTAATAAGTGTAATCTTTTACTGCCAAGTACATAATCTCTTCTTTTAATATACTTGGTTGTTCAGTTTTTATGCCTACTACAACAGGCATAAATTTTTGAAGGAGTGTCAGTCTGTTCAGAAGACATCCAATCTTATCTGTAGAATCACTTACCATGGCACTGTGAGCAATATGCTTTTAATATGGCAAAATTTTTTATTACAAAAAATAAGCACAGTGGGATGTCGTTTGGAATCACTTTGATTACTGTCATCTGTCGCAACTGAAAATGGTCCATTTCTCAGAGCCAACACTACCTCTTTTTTCTCTATTTGTGCAGTTTTATTTTTCAGTATATTTTTTTACCTACTTCATCATGCCTTATAAAGAATATGTACAAAAACCACACATGGCTTAGGAAATAAAATTCCCCACTCTATAATTTTGAACATTACTTTATACTTTTTTTCAGGTTATAAATAAAAAATCGTGTTTGTATGTAGTGAATTACCGAAATTGACAAAATGGCATCGTTTTCATCATATCTCATATTGTGACTTCACAATCTGTTATTGCATTAGCTTGAATAAGTAACTCTTCACCAGTGGAAAAGACTCTTGTTACTTATTCTCAGTGGATACCACCACCTAGATCATTTCAAGGCTATTTGACCTCTCATCAATGGGTGGGTAGATACCCTGGTGTTGCAATAGCTACAACCTAGTTATGAAGTGTAACTTCACATTATGAGAGACACCAGATGGTATACAACAATATGGACTAAAAATATTTAGTACTTAAGCATCAAATTACAGGAAATTCACTAAACAGGTTAGTGCATTAGCATTATGTTTTTATCTTGTGAATAACCAAAATTGATATGAGATATGATGGAAACAATGCCATTTTGCCAATTTTGGTAATCATACAAATATGATGCTAATGCACTAACCTGTTACGTTTAGTGAATTTCCCGTAAGTTGAGGCTTCAGCCCTAAATATTTTCAAGCTGTATGAACATTATATGATAATTCATGCTTAGTTAAAATAAGTGTTTTCTGTAAACCAAAAAAAGTACAAAAATCAGCACCACAAGGTCCTGGGGTTGTCAATTTTTTTGACTTTGTAGCTGTAATTTTTATTCAGAGTATTTTATGCTTTGTCTAATTTTATTCACTTTTTTTAACATAAATTCTGTAAAATATATATATATATTTTTTGCAGTTACATTATGCCTGCACTTTTGCAAGTATACAAAATTTAAATCGTAATTGATAGTAATAATTTTTTGTAAAGTAAAAAGTTAAAAATGCTGTTTTAACTGTATTTTTTGTTTTTTTTCCCTTTTGCTAATAGTATGGAAATGTCATGGAGAACTCAGATCCAGGAATTATATATGTTTTCTTGTTATGTTACTCTGCATCCACAATTATGCAAGCATTTTTCTTCAGTACCTTGTTTTCTCGTGCTAATGTTGCTGCTGCTGCTGGTGGAATTATTTTTTTCATTACTTATATTCCGTATCCATTTCTTTTTTTGTGGGAAGAAAAGTTGTCTCTGTATAGTAAATTAACAGCGGTAAGAAAATTTGTTGCATTTTTAAGTATTTTAATTATGTACAAAGATAATATATAATTTTTAAATATTTGTGTAGTGTTATAACATGACATAATATGACAGCTTATAGTTTTGTTTTGTTTTTTTCTATTCAACCTAAGCTTATTTCTAAGCAAATCTTCCCTTTATACAGAAAAAACTGCTATCCACCTCATCTGTCCATCCACTCTGATATTTTGTCTACTTCTTCCTTTAATTTTTTCAAACTACCCACCTCCACACCCTCAGATGGAAGTTTGTGCTAACAATCAGTCACTCTCTGGCTGAGAGCAAATTTTCACACATCTGCTCTATAACCATCGTTTTTCAGTTTTATATCCCCGTCGTGAAAGTCTACTATTATTTTTACTGTAATGTAAGATTTGCGATTTTTTTGTTTTAATTGCTGGAGAGTATCATATGGAAGTGTTCTACTTATTATATTGAGGTAAACTTCTCTTACCTCAATTACCTTACTTTACGTTGTGTGTTTCGTCTAAGCAAGAGTTAAGATGCTATCCACATTCGATATACTAAAACCATTTAAGGACTTAAACACTTCAATCAGATCTCCTTGAAGCTAGTTTCCAGACATGCAGTTGCAGGACTGAAGTCTTCTATGGTAAGAGTACTCTTTTGAACTCTGACTAATCTTGTTACTCTTCTTTGCACCCATTCCAATGGATCGATGTCCTTCCTAAAATGAGGCTTTTAGAATTGTATGCAACATGCAAAATGTGACCTAACCATTGCCTTACACAATGGGACAATCATCTTGTCCCCCCGGAAAATTCCTTTATATCATTAGCAGAATCCCATGCGCTGTCCTAACAACCTGTCTATTGCTCATAAAACTTCATGTCATACTGTATAATTAACCCTATGTCCTTTTCTTTCTCTACTATCTTGAGAGTGGTACCACCCAATTGGTTATGCCATTCTGACATTACTGCTTCCCCATATGCAATAGTTTAATTTTTCAGTTTTAAGCTCAGTTGCTACTACTCAGCCCATCTGGCTAATTTTTCTAGGTCTTGTGTTTGTTATGAAGCAAAATTATACCCAGATTTCTGTCATTATCCAACCTTCTTATCGTCTGCAAACTTTGATATTAAACTTGATATGTCTTCATTACGATCATTATTAATTATTGAAAACAATAAAGGACACATCAATGAATGCTGAGGAACTTCACTAGTAACATTAGTCCAAGAAGAGCAGTGCCCATCAATAACCACTCTCTGCCTTCTGTCACTCAGCTATCGTTTTATCGATAGCAGTAACTGCCTATAATGCCACATTGCCACTTTCATGTGGAACAGTATCAAAAAGTTTTTCTGAAACCTAAGTATATGATGTCAAAATTATTTTTTGCATCCAGTTGCTTTGTTGCTATTAGCCAATCAGATTGAGCAGACAAGATCTCTCTTTAATAAATCTACTGTAATTGCTGTATTAGTGCTATAAGTGCCAAGATTATCTGTATTACTTCTTGAGCCACTGTTATTTTTTTGCAATAGAAGTCAAGCTTTCAAGTCAGTAATTATTCACTTCACCCTTTGTTCTCTCTTTTGCAAATAGGAGAGAAAAATGCACACCTTTGTTCATTTTTTGGTCTGTAGTGCTCTTCCCCAAATTCAGAGTTGCTCTCATAATTATGGCTAAAGGCTTATCATTTTTTCTGCTTCTTTTAATACGATTTGATAGATTCCATTAGCAGACGGTATCTCATTTACTTCTAGCTTCAATTTCTCTTTTACTTTCCTCTCAGTTATCACAAAATCATACATCTCCCAGTTATAAATCTGAATGTCCATCCTTCATGCATGAAAAAATGGTTACGGATGGGCATATAGAAATATACCAACATATAACTTGTAAATGCAAAATATTTATTCACTTTTTTAGCAAACAGAACAGAATCATCAATAGTTATACCATTGATATCTAGTGGAACAATGGATTCATTCCTTTCTATTATCAACATAAACAAAGAACTCTTTGCAATTTTTCTTAGCATTCATAGCAAAAGACTTGTAATCTGCCTAACCCCTTTGTTACTTGATTGCAGAGAAGTTTGTACTTCTTGTATGTTTCTTTGTTCCTTGATAATTTTAATTATCCCATAAAATTTTCTTCTTTGTCGTTATTCTCATCAGCTCATTTGCCATCCATTTAGGTCTAAATCTTGAACAGTATCTCTTAGTTGGTATTAAAAGCACAATAGCTTCTGTAGTTACTTCCCTGAATGCTTCACATTTAGAATTTTTAGTTAGTAATGTTATTAGTCAATTCCACTTAAAAGAATTTAAAAACTCTTTATGGCCATTATACAGTGACTTCTTACTTTACCCATGTTTAAATTATGCAGATTACCCAAACAGATGTTCAACCTGGATGAAACAGGTTTATATTGGAAAAAAAAAATGCTGATCGCACTTATATTTCCATTGCTGAAAAGACTGCGCCTGGCTTTCAGGTGGCGAAAGATTGGCTAATATTTCTATTTGGTGCTAATATGGAGGGTCATAAACTGAAACCTGTGTGCATTTACCACTATCAAAACTCTTGTGCCCTTAAAGTTTACGACATGTCATACATGCTGTATACTGGTATTCAAGCCCTAAAGGGTCGATCACTGCTGTTATTTTCAGAATTATCTTGGATCTCGGTTACAACCAAAATTGGAAGTGTATTGTAAGGCAGAAGGAATTCCGTTCAACATCTTACTTATTCTTGATAATGCCCCAAGCCATCCACCCAGTATTGTTGATGTCTGTTCCAATATCTAGATTGTATTTTTCCTGGAAAATACAACCTCAATACTGCAGCCTATGGATCAACATGTGATCAAATCTTTTAAGGATCAGTAATTAAAGCACATTCTGGTAGATCTAATTGACAAGACCGACCATGGATAGATGAGTGTGCAGCAATATTGGTGAGCCTTCAATGTAAAAGATGATTTAAAATTCATTAATGCTGCATGGCGTGAAGTTCCACATAACTGTATTCAAAGTTTGTGGCATAAGTTATGTCCAGATCTTAGCGACTTCTTTAAAGGCTCTGACACCGATTAAGATTTTGAAAAAACTAAAGACAAATGCGTGAAACTTACTAAAAAGATAGGGTTCACTGAAGTGGAGGCAACCGATGTCAATGATTTAATTGATTCGCATCGTCAAAAATTGTCAAATGAAGATCTGTTTGCACTGGAGCAGCATTGCATTCAAGGGGAAAAGGCAGCAGCGAGTGAAAGCTGAGAGGTTAAAGGAGAATGGAGCATAACCATGAAAGGAATATTGAAAGTATTAAGTCTTATAGATGAAGGCCTAAATATGTTAGCTGATGAGACCCTGATCTTGAATGAAGCTCTGAAGTGCAATGTAAAGTTACGCCAGAACTTGGTTGCTACTATGAGTTGTTGCATGAAAAGAGGCAACGTGCAAAGCAACAACTCAGGATTCCTTTTTCAACCGCTCAAGGGAGCACTCATGTGAACTCTCCACCTCCTGGGTTAGCGTAACACCCCCACCCCACCTATCTGGTCTGAATCCTAGGCAGTGGAATATGACCATGACAATACCTCTCATCAAGCTTCCTAAGGCCATCCTCCACCCCAATTTCTCTCTCTCTCTCTCTCTCTCTCTCTCTCTCTCTCTCTCTCTCTCTCTCTCTCGGTTATAGTGAACATACTTTTCCTTACGATGGTACAAAAACAAAAAAAAAAAAAACCAAACCAATAAAGATGAATGAATCTCTTTGTTTGTTCATCATTTTTTAGAGTGCCCAGTCTTCCAACCTAAGAAAATGAATGGTATATACCAGTAGGTGTAACTTAGCTGGATGCGAGAGATACTCTCCTCGGCCTATTATCACATTTTTTAGTGATTATTTACATTATGCTTTAATTTAAATTGAAAGAGACATTCTGCAACTTAATCCACACGTAAATTAAGAAGTCACTGTAGTTACCTTTATGAAAAGAGAACCCCTTCCTGTTGTTTGCCCTTAAGAACAGGTAAATCTATGTAAAGGCACAGATTTATGTCTAACATAAGAGGACAGACTGCTTCTACAGGGATGAAATACACTTAAATAGAAAGGGTGCAAGAATATTTGCTGATGCTATCGAGGCAGTGTTAGGTGAGTCAGAAACTGCTAGCTTGGGGGGATACACAGACTAATAGATTAACAGTAGCCACTGGCAGAGTTGAAAGTGATTCTTTCACTGCTTCTGTTGGAATGAGCAGCAGTCTGGAAAACAAGATGCAGGGTATTTCAGAGACTGGTAGGAGTCATAGCAGTACAACTAAACACATGGGTTGTGTTAGGGTAGCTAAGAATAGGAAGAGGTGCATGTATACTTGTGTATACACCAATGCTAGGAGTTTAGTAAAAATATTTGAGGTGTTGGTCAAAACATCAAAGACAATTATTGTTGGGATATCAGAGACGTGGTGTCATACAGATATAAGGGCGCCTCCGTAGCCAGGTGGGCAGGAGCAGCAGTGCGTAGCACACACTTTCTGATTAGATCGGGGTTCGAGCCCATGACCAACAAATATGGAGGATAAGGTCAGGGAATGACCACCGCATATCCCCAGCCCAGATAAAGGGTGAGGGTTGGCGTCAGGAAGGGCATCTGGCCATAAAAAGATTTCATGCCAAAACAGTAAAACCGCTGACCTCATATATATAATAGGAAAAAGCGAGGACAAAAAAAAAAAAAAAAAAAGTGTAATACAGATATCAGGAATGCAGAACTGGAATTTCGGGAGCACAATGTCTATAGGGAGGGAGGAGGGGTTATGCTATTAGTTAAGAAACACAAAAAATCCAAGGAAGTATAGCCAATCAACATCACTGGACAGTACAGTGTCGAGTCAGTTTGGTGTGACGTAAGCACTGGGAGATCAAAATTGAGAGTAGGAGTGTGTTATAGGCCTAATGACTGAAGAGTATAATGAAAACCTGTACAGGGAAATAGAGTGGGCCATTAAATCAGAGAGTCTTATAATGGGAGATTTTAATTTCCCAGATATTGACTGGAATTTGTGGTTTGGTCACTCACACACACACACACACACACACACACACACACACACACACACACACACACACACACACACACACACACACACACACACACACACACTAGCAAGGCTTTTGTGGATTTATTCAATGATTGTTTTCTACATCGCATGTTCAAGAGGCAACTAGAGGGAGTAATACTCTTGATCTGATTATCAGTAGTGATTCTTCATGCATCAAGAATCTGCAGATAAAAGAAGCACTAGATGGCAGTGATCACAGTGTGCTGAAGTGGGATTTACTCAAAGAGGTAACTACCATCAGGGGTGAAGGGAAGAGTGTTTGCTTTCGAAAGGCGACTATGGTGGTCTGAGACAGTATTTAAATTCCATACGGTGGGAGCAACTGATGATGTCACCAACCGCAAATTCAAAATGGGAGGCATTGAAAGAATTAATATTGGAAGCTACTAGGCTTTACATACCAAATAAGAAATACTGTTCAAAGTTTAGGCCTAAGTGGATGTCAGATGAACTAATAAGACATGTGGCAAAGAAGTGAAATGCATGGGATGCATATAAATTAATGGGTGACATGGAAGCCTATGATAGATATAAGCTGGTCTGTAACGAAGTCACAAAGCAGGTTAGACAAGCAAAGGCAGATTATGAGAAATCTTGGCAAAGGGTGCAAAGAAAAACAGCAAAGAGTTCTTTACCTATGTAAACTCTAGAAGGAAAGGGATGAATCAGATTGGTCCATTGGATATTGATGGTTCAACTGTTGATGATCCTGCTCACGTGGCTAACAAACTAAAAGAGTATTTTCATCTACATTCACACATGAAGAGTTATTCAGGGAGGAGAGTGCCAGAGGTGAATTAAACTCTGGCAGTGAGCTAAATAATTTTGTAATAACTGAGAGGAAAGTGGAGGAAAAATTGTTGAAGATAACCATAAAAAAGGATACAAATGGTAGATTTAAAATTCAAAGTTAAAATGAAGTTTAACCTTGACAAATGCAAAGTACTGCATACGGGTAGAAGTAACCTCAGAGAAACGTACCAACTGTGTGGTACTACACTTAAGATGGTAGAAAATGAAAAAGACCTGGGAGTAATTGTGCAGTCAGATATGAAGTTTTCTGAGCTATGCAGACAGGCTGCCAGGGCAGGTCATGGGGTTTTGTCAATGATATATAGGAATTTTGCTAGCAAGGAAAAGGAGGTGATTGTCCCTCTGTATAAGGCAATGGTCAGGCCACACCTTGAGTACTGCGTACAGGTCTGGAGGCCTCATTTTACGAGGGATGTAGATTTGCTTGAGTGTGTATAGAGAAGGGCAACAAGATTGGTGAGGGGAATGAAGGGATCCTCTTACCAAGAGAGTCTTAAGTCTGCAAATTGCAGTGAGTGGAAACTAGGCACCTGCGCGGTGATCTGTTTGAGGTGTATAAGGCCTTAAATGGGTTGAACCCGCTGAATTCGGCGCTTCCGTAGCCAGGTGGGAAGGAGCAGCAGTGCATAGCACACGCTTCTTGATTAGTCCGGGATTCAAGCCCGTCACCACCAAATACGGAGGATGCGGAAAGGTCAGGGAATGACCACCGCATATCCCGGAGGAATATGGCCTTAGTTGCTAATGCTCCTAAAAACCAAAACCAAACCCGCTGAATTCTGATGGGATCCTTCCACTTGTTCAGCTTATGAACCTAAGGGGGCATAAATTCAAATTAAAAAAAGACAAATGTAGAATAGATGTGCGAAAATTTGCCTTTAGCCTGTGGGTGGTTCATTGCTGGAACAAACTTCCATCTATCGTTGTGGAAGTTGATAGGTTAAATAAATTTAAGGAGGAACTGGACAGGCATTTGGAGGGAATGGTGTGATTTTTTTTTTTTTTTTTGTGGCTGATGCTGCATAAGCTCATACACTTGCTTTTTTGCGTCACATGCCACTACTTCTACTATTACTATAGTATTATCGATTAATCAGTAAAATTTATTAATCTTGTTAAACATCACCGTCAATTAAATTGCACTTTTTTAACGAAATAACGACTTAAATTTTACAAACGTAACATTATTAATTACTACATAACTTGATACAGAAGTTATATAACGAAACTCGGAGATAATACTCCATACTGAAAAAAAATTTTAAAAATACATATACAGGGTGATTCCCTACCAGTGCGACAAACTTGCAGGAGGTGTAGGGGGCACAAAGACGAATCGGAATCACATAGCATTGCAGGGTCCGAAATGCTTTCGTCATGCAGTAGAGGACGTTGAATGGGAGGTCGCGTGAACAGCGATCCCGCTGGAAGTCAGCATTTGCGAACCATTTCTGTTGAAGAAACCAAGTAGCAAAAGTCCTCCGGAGTGGATAATGTGCAGGCTCCAATGATTGGACGCGTCACAGATGTTATGAACTCATTTGGTTTGTTGACTGTATCCTCCATACAGTGGATTGGGAAATACCCAATCGTTGGCCTATTGCTTGAGTACTCGTACTCGGATTGCCTTCTGCAAGATGTAGGACATTCTCCTCATTGTCTGGCGTCCTAGTCGTTCGCTCTCGATTCATGGTACCTCTCGTGAAACAACCAGTCTCACGTAACCTTCTGTGCACACGTGTGAAAATCGTATGATGAGGAGCACGCCTGTGCGTGAAATGTTCCTGTACAAGCGCAGAGCGGCACACCTGTTACAGTCCGCAGCTCCATGCGCAAGGTGCATGTCGGCCAGTTCAACGTTTGAATACTCGTCCATCCTACTGCCTCGGGAACCGGTTTGCAAATGCTGACTTCCAGCGTGATCGCTGTTCACGCGACCTCCCGTTCAATGGCCTCTACCGCATCACGAAGGCATTTCGGACCCTGCAATGCTATGTGATTCCGATTCGTCTTTGAGCCTCCTACACCTCCTGCAAGTTATAACCCTGTATATAGTAGTAGTAGTAGTAGTAGTAGTGGCATGTGATGCAAGAAAGCAAATGTATGAGCTTATGCAGCATCAGCCAAAAAAAAAAAAAAAAAATCACACCATTCCCTCCAAATTCCTGCCCAGTTCCTCCTTAAATTTATTCAACCTATCAACTTCCACAACGACAGATGGAAGTTTGTTCTAGCAATTAACCACTCACTGGCTAAAGGCAAATTTCTGCACATCTATTCTACATCTGTCTTTTCTTAATTTGAATTTATGCCCCCTTAGGTTCGTAATCTGAACAAGTAGTAGTAATAGTAGTGGTGGCACTTGATGCAAGAAAGCAAGTGTAGGAGCTTATGCAGCATCAGCCAAAAAAAAAAAAAAATCACACCATACCCTCCAAATGCCTGTCCAGTTCCTCCTTAAATTTATTTAACCTATCAACTTCCACAACGACAGATGGAAGTTTGTTCCAGCAATTAACCACCCGCTGGCTAAAGGCAAATTTCCGCACATCTATTCTACATCTATCCTTTCTTAATTTGAACTTATGTCCCCGTAGGTTCGTATTCTGAACAAGTGGGAGGATCCCAAGAGAATTCAGCGTGCTCAACCCATTCAAGGCCTTATAGACCTCGATCAGATCACCGCGCAGGTGCCTAGTCTCCAGCCACTGCAATTTGCAGAACTTAAGCCTCTCTTGGTAAGAGGATCCCTTCATTCCCCTCACCAATCGTGTTGCTCTTCTCTGTACACGCTCAAGCAAATCTACATCCTTCCTAAAATGAGGCCTCCAGACCTGTACGCAGTACTCAAGGCGTGGCCTGACCATTGCCTTATACAGAGGGACAATCACCTCCTTTTCCCTGCTAGCAAAATTCCTATATATCATTGACAAAACCCCATGACCTGCCCTAGCAGCCTGTCTACATTGCTCAGAAAACTTCATATCTGACTGCACAATTACTCCCAGGTCTTTTTCATTTTCTACCACCTTAAGTGTAGTACCACACAGTTGGTACGTTTCTCTGGGGTTACTTCTACCCATATGCAGTACTTTGCATTTGTCAAGGTTAAACTTCAGTTGCCACTTCTTAGCCCATCTGCCCAAATTATCTAGATCCTGTTGCAGTAGCACACTGCCATTACTGTCATTAACAACCCTGCCAACCTTCGTGTCATCTGCAAACTTCGACATTAAGCCTGATATACCTTCATCAATATCATTGATAAATATACAAAACAACAGTGGACCCAACACCGAACCCTGTGGGACTCCACTAATAACATTAGTCCACGAAGAGCAGCACCCATTGATTACCACCCTCTGTCTTCTCCCACTTAACCATCCTTTTATCCATTGTAGCAACTTACCCTTAATACCATTCTGCTCCAATTTGTACAGTAGTCTTCCATGCACAACAGTGTCAAAAGCTTTCCTGAAATCCAAGTATATGATATCAAAATTATTTTTTGCATCCAGTTCCTTTGTGACCACATCATAATAACCAATCAAATTTGTCAGACAAGACTTTCCCTTAACAAGCCCATGCTGTGTCTGAATTATTGCTGCAGTCTTGTCTAGGAATTTGCTTTGTAAAAAGGATAGGTGGAATAGGACCAGGGTATGTCTGCCAGGGGCAAAGGTTGATGACGTTGTAGAGCGGATATCATCTTTTAAGGGCACAAAAGGTGATATAGTTGTACACGTTGGCACTAATGATATTAAGAGTAGGAGACCGGCGGAACTACTTAGCAAGTACAGGTCACTGTTGAAAAAAAGCCGTGAATTAGGGTTGAACTTGAGAGTGTCTGCAATTCTGCCCAGACACGATAGGAGGGAGTATATGATGAGAGCCTTGTCGATCAATTCGGCCCTGGAGGGATTGTGCAAGGCTCAAGGGGTAAAATTTTTTTCAGCCTGGACTGTACTTGTTAACAGGAGAGATTGCTTCTACAGGGATGGGATACACTTAAATAGAAAGGGTGCAAGAATTTTTGCTGATGCTGTCGAGGCAGTGTTAGGTGGGTCGGAAAACTGCTAGTTTTTAGCATTAGCATTAGCATTAGCATTAGTAGAGGCATTTGATGCAAGAAAGCAAGCTTATGCAGCATCAGCCAAAAAAAAAAAAAAAAAAAAAAAAAAACCCACTTCCACGTCACCCCTCTGTTCGTTCAAAATACCTGTCCAGCTGAGCCTTAAACTTATTTAGGCTATCAACCTCCACCACAAGGGAGGGCAGTCTGTTCCACCAACCAACCACCCGCTGGCTAAAGGCAAATTTCCGCACGTCTATCCTACATCTGTCTTTCCTCAATTTGAATTTATGCCCTCTCAGGTGATTTTTCTGAGCTAGAGGAAGAATCCCATCAGCATTGAGCATGCTTAAACCATTCAAGGCTTTATACACCTCTATCAGATCACCTCGCTGGTGCCTAGTCTCCAGACACTGTAATTTGCAAACTTTAAGCCTTTCTTCGTAAGAGCACCCCTTTGTTCCATTCACTAATCTTGTTGCCCTTCTCTGTACTCGTTCCAGCAGCTCTACATCCTTCTTGAAATGAGGCCTCCAGACCTGTATACAGTACTCTAGGTGTGGCCTGACCATTGCCTTATACAATGGAATAATCACCTCCTTATCCCTGCTGGAAAAATTCCTGTATATCATTGACAATACTCCATGAGCTACTCTTGCAGCCCGTCTGCACTGCTCAGAGAACTTCATATCTGCCTGCACAATCACCCCCAAGTCCCTTTCATTCTCTACCACTGTCAGTGTAGTACCACAGAGTTGATACATTGCTCTGGGATTGCTGTTTCCCATGTGTAGTACTTTACATTTGTCAATGTTAAACTTCATTTGCCACCTCTCAGCCCATCTGCTCAACCTTTCCAGATCCTGTTGCAGCAGCATAGTGTCAGTAGTGTCCTTGACAACCCTGCCAACCTTTGTATCATCTGCAAACTTGGACATTAAGCTTGATATACCATCATCAATATCATTTATAAATACAGAAAACAATAGTGGACCCAACACTGAGCCCTGAGGGACTCCACTAATAACATTAGTCCACGATGAGCAGTGTCCATTGATTACCACTCTCTGTCTTCTCCCCCTCAACCACCCCTTTATCCATAGCAGCAATTTGCCTCCAATGTCACACTGCTCCAATTTGTGTAGCAGTCTTCCATGTGCAACAGTATCAAAAGCCTTTCTAAGATCCAAGTATATAATATCAAAGTTATTCCCTGCATCCAGTTCTTTTGTGACTGCATCATAGTATCCAATCAAGTTGGTCAGGCAAGACTTCCCCTTAACAAAACCATGCTGTGTCTGAGCTATAACTGAAGTCTTGTCTAAATGATCCTGCAGTGCTTCTTTAACCAGTGCCTCCATTAATTTTCCTGGAACAGAAGTTAAGCTCACAGGTCTATAATTACTTGTGTCAGCCTTTGATCCTCCTTTGTGAATTGGGGTCACATTTGCACATTTCCAGTCTATGGGTACCTCCCCTGAGTCCAAGGAAGCTCTCATAATTATGGCTAAGGGTTTGCTTACTTCCTTTGCTGCCTCCTTTAATATAACTGGATAGATCCCATCCACCCCGGGTGCCTTTCTTGTGTTTATCTTCAACAGTTTCTCCTCCACTTTACGCCCAGTTATTTCAAGATTCTGTAGCTTACTGCTAGAGTTGAATACACCTCTGGCATTCCCCTTGCTGAATAACTCCTCATGTGTGAATGTTGATGCAAAATATTCATTTAGTTTGTTAGCTACCTGAGCAGGATCATCAACAGTTGACCCATCAATATCAAGTGGACCAATCTGATTCATCCCCTTCCTTCTAGAGTTTACATAAGTAAAGAACTCTTTGCTGTTTTTCTTTGCATCCCTTGCCAAGGATTTCTCGTAATCTGCCTTCGCCTGCCTAACCTCCTTTGTAACTTGGTTGCATATCAACTTGTATCTATCATAGGCTTCTGTGTCATGTGTTAATTTGTAAGTATCCCATGCATTTTTCTTCTCTGCCATATGCCTCATTAGTTCATCTGACATCCATTTTGGCCTAAACCTTGAACAATATTTCTTAGTTGGTATGTAAAGCCTAGTAGCTTCCAAGATAAGTTCTTTGAATGCTTCCCATTTTGAATTTGCTGTTGGTAACATCATCAGTTGGTCCCACTGTATAGAATTTAAATACTGTCTCAGTCCATCGTAGTCGCCTTTACGGAAGCAATAACCCTTCCCTTTACCCCTAATGGTAGTTACCTCTTTCAGTAACTCCCACTTCAGCACACTGTGATCACTGCCACCTAGTGGTTCATTTATCTGCAGATTCTTAATGCATGAAGAATCACTGCTGATAATCAAATCAAGAGTATTACTCCCTCTAGTTGCCTCCCGAACATGCTGATGTAGAAAACAATCATCCAATAAATCCACAAAAGCCCTGCTAGTGTGTGAGTAACCAGCCCCCAAATTCCAGTCAATATCTGGGAAATTAAAATCTCCCATTATAAGACTCTCTGATTTACTGGCCCACTCTATTTCCCTGTACAGTTCCTTATTATACTCATCAGAGTCATTAGGCCTATAGCACACTCCTACTCTCAATTTTGATCTCCCAATGCTTATGTCACACCAAACTGACTCAACACTGCACTGTCCAGCGATTGTGACCGGCTTCACTTCCTTGGTTTTTATGTGTTTCTTAACTAATAGCATAACCCCTCCCCCCTTCCTATCCTGTCTATCCTTTCTGTAGACGTTGTACTCCCCAAATTGCAGTTCTGCATCCCTTATATCTGTGTGACACCACGTCTCTGTTATCCCAACAATATCTGCCTTTGATGTTTTGAGCAATACCTCAAATTCATCAAATTTATTTACTAAACTCCTAGCATTGGTGTACACGCAAGTATACCTGCACCTGTTTCTATTCTTAGCTACCCGAACACAACCCATGTGTTTACTTGTACCGCAATGGCTCCCAGCAGTCTGTGAAATACCATGCATCTTGTTTTTCAGGCTTCTGCTCATTCTAATAGAAGCAGTGCAAGAATCTCTTTCACCTCTGCCAGTGGCTACTGTCAATCTATTGGTCTTTGTCTCCCCCCAGTTGGGGGGGATACAAGGACTAATAGATTAACAGTAGCCACTGGCAGAGGTGGAAGTGATTCTTGCACTGCTTCTATTGAAATGAGCAGAAGCCTGAAAAACAAGATGCCGGATATTTCAGAGACTGCTGGTAGTCATTGCGGTACAAGTAAACACATGGGTTGTGTTAGGGTAGCTAAGAATAGAAACAGGTGCATGTATACCTGTGTGTACACCAATGCTAGGAGTTTGGTAAATAAATTTGATGAATTTGGGGTATTGCTCAAAACATCAAAGGCAGATATTGTTGGGATATCAGAGACGTGGTGTCACACAGATATAAGTAATGCGGAACTGGAATTTGGGGAATACAATGTGTATAGAAAAGATAGACAGGACAGGAGGGGAGGAGGGGTTATGCTATTAATTAAGAAACACATAAAGTCCAAGGAAGTGAAGCCAGTCGACATCGATGGACAGGGCAGTGTCGAGTCAGTTTGGTGTGACATAAGCATAGGGAAATCAAAATTGAGAGTAGGAGTGTGCTATAGGCCTAATGATTCTGATGAGTATAATAAGATATTGTACAGGGAAATAGAGTGGGCCAGTAAATCAGAGAGTCTTATAATGGGGGATTTTAATTTCCCAGATATTGACTGGAATTTGTGGGTTGGTCACTCGCACACTAGCAAGGCTTTTGTGGATTTATTGGATGATTGTTTTCTACATCAGCATGTTCGTGAGGCAACAAGAGGGAGCAATACTCTTGATCTGATTATCAGTAGTGATTCTTCATGCATTAAGAATCTGCAGATAAATGAACCACTAGGTGGCAGTGATCACAGTGTGTTGAAGTGGGATTTACTCAAGGAGGTAACTACCATCAGAGGTAAAGGGAAGGGTTTTTGTTTTCGTAAAGGCGATTATGATGGTCTGAGACAGTATTTAAATTCTATACAGTGGGACCAACTGATGATGTTACCAACAGCAAACTCAAAATGGGAAGCATTCAAGGAACTAATCTTGGAGGCTACCAGGCTTTACATACCAACTAAGAAATATTGTTCAAGGTTTAGGCCTAAATGGTTGTCAGATGAACTAATGAGACATGTGGCAGAGAAGAAAAATGCATGGGATACATACAAATTAATGGGTGACATGGAAGCCTATGATAGATATAAGTTGGTCTGTAACCAAGTCACAAAGGAGATTAGGCAGGCAAAGGCAGACTACGAAAAATCCTTGGCAAAGGATGCAAAGAAAAACAGAAAAGAGTTCTTTACATATTTGAACTCGAGAAGGAAAGGAATGAATCAGATTGGTCCACTGGATATTGATGGTTCAACAGTTGAGGATCCTGCCCAGATGGCTAACAATCTAAACGAGTATTTTGCATCTACATTCACGCATGAGGAGTTATTCAGGAAGGAGAATGATGTAGGTAAAGTAAACATGGGCAGTGAGCTGGATGATTTTGTAATAACTGAGAGGAAAGTGGAGGAGAGATTGTTGAGGATAAACATAAAAAAGGCACCTGGGGTGGATGGGATCTATCCAGTTATATTAAAGGAGGCAGCAAAGGAAGTATGCAAACCCCTAGCCATAATTATGAGAGCTTCTTTGGACTCAGGGGAGGTACCCATAGACTGGAGAAGTGCAAATGTAACCCTAATTCACAAAGGAGGATCAAAGGCTGACACAAGTAATTATAGACCTGTTAGTTTAACTTCTGTTCCAGGTAAATTAATGGAGGGACTGGTTAAAGAAGCACTGCAGGATCATCTAGACAAGAATTCAGTTATAGCTCAGACGCAGCATGGTTTTGTTAAGGGCAGGTCTTGCCTGACCAATTTGATTGGATACTATGATGTAGTCACAAAAGAACTGGATGCAAGGAATAACTTTGATATTATATATTTGGATCTTAGAAAGGCTTTTGATACTGTTGCACATGGAAGACTGCTGCACAAATTGGAGCAGAGTGGTATTGGAGGCAAATTGCTGCTATGGATAAGGGGATGGTTGAGTGGCAGAAGACAGAGAGTGGTAATCAATGGACACTGCTCAACGTGGACTAATGTTATTAGTGGAGTTCCTCAAGGTTCAGTGTTGGGTCCGTTGTTGTTTTCGGTGTTTATGAATGATATTGATGATGGTATATCAAGTTTAATGTCCAAGTTTGCAGATGATACAAAGGTTGGCAGGGTCGTTAAGGACACTACTGATGCTATGCTGCTGCAACAGGATCTGGAAAGGTTGAACAGATGGGCTGAGAGGTGGCAAATGAAGTTTAACATTGACAAATGTAAAGTACTACATATGGGAAACAGTAACCCCCGAGCAACGTATCAACTCTGTGGTACTACACTGACAGTGGTGGAGAATGAAAAGGACCTGGGGGTAATTGTGCAGGCAGATATGAAGTTCTCTGAGCAGTGCAGACGGGCTGCAAGAGTAGCTCATGGTGTCTTGTCAATGATATACAGGAATTTTTCTAGCAGGGATAAGGATGTGATTATTCCCTTGTATAAGGCAATGGTCAGGCCACACCTTGAGTACTGTATACAGGTCTGGAGGCCTCATTTCAGGAAGGATGTAGAGCTGCTGGAACGGGTACAGAGAAGGGCAACAAGATTAGTGAATGGAACAAAGGGTTGCTCTTACGAAGAAAGGCTTAAGTTTTGCAAATTACAGAGTCTGGAGACTAGGCACCGGCGAGGTGATCTGATAGAGGTGTATAAGGCTTTGAATGGTTTGAGCATGCTCAATGCCAATGGGATTCTTCATCTTGCTCAGAATAATCACCTCAGAGGGCATAAATTCAAATTGCGGAAGGACGGATGTCGGATAGATGTGCGGAAATTTGCCTTTGGCCAGCGGGTGGTTGGTTGGTGGAACCGACTTCCATCACTTGTTGTTGAAGTTGATAGCCTAAACAAATTTAAAGCTCAACTGGACAGGTATTTCGAACGAACGGAGGGGTGAAATGGGAGTGGGTTTTTTTTTTTTTTTTTTTTGCTGATGCTGAATAAGCTTGCTTTCTTGCATCATATGCCTCTACTAATGCTAATGCTAATGCTAGATGATCCTGCAATGCATCTTTAACCAGTGACTCCATTATTTTACCCGGAACAGAAGTTAAACTAACTGGTCTGTAATTACTCGTGTCACCCTTCGAACCTCCTTTGTGAATTGGGGATACATTTGCACATCTCCAGTCCGTGGGAACCTCCCCTGAATCCAAGGATGCTCTCATAATTATGGCTAAGGGTTTGCTTAGTTGCTTTGCCGCCTCCTTTAATATAACTGGATAGATCCCATTCATCCCAGGTGCCTTTCGTATGTTTAACTTCAACAATTTCTCCTCCACTTTGCTCTCAGTTATTACAAAATCATTAAGCACACTGCTACAATTTGATAACCTTCTTCCATTTTCAAACTGTAATAATTCCTCACGTGTGAATGTAGATGCAAAATACTCATTCAGTTTGTTTGCTATCTGAGCAGGATCATCAACAGTCGAACCATCGATGTCAAGTGGACCAATCATATTCATCCCCTTCCTTTTAGAGTTTATATAAGTAAAGAAATCCTTGCTGTTTTTCTTAGCATCTTTTGCCAAAGATTTCTCGTAATCCGCCTTTGCCTGCCGAACCTCCTTTGTGACCTGACTACAGACTAGCTTATATCTGCTACAGGCTTCTGCGTCGCCTGATAATTTATATGCATCCCATGCATTTTTCTTCTCTGTCACGAGTCTCATTAATTCATTTGATAACCATTTAGGCCTAAACCTTGAACAATATTTCTTCATCGGTATGAAAAGTCTAGTAGCTTCCACGATTAATTCCTTGAATGCTTCCCACTTAGAATTTACTGTTTGTAACATTGTCAGTTGATCCCACTGTACAGAATTTAAAAACTGTCTGAGACCACTGTACTCCCCTTTACGGAAGCAAAAACCCTTTCCTTTACCCCTGACGGTAGTTACCTCTTTGAGTAAATCCCACTTCAGCACACTGTGATCACTGCCACCTAGTGGTTCCTTTATCTGCAAATTCTTAATACACGAATGATCACTGCTGATAACCAGATCAAGAGTATTACTTTCTCTGGTTGCCTCTCGAACATGCTGCTGCAGAAAACAATCATCCAATAAATCCACAAAAAAATCTGACTAGTGTGTGAGTGACCAACCCACAAGTTCCAGTCAATATCTGGGAAGTTAAAATCCCCCATTATAAGACATTCTGATTTACTGGCCCACTCTATTTCTCTTTACAATTGTTCATTGTACTCATTCGAGTCATTAGGCCTATAACACACTCCTACTCTTATTTTTGCTTTCGCAGTGCTTATGTCACACCAAACTGACTCAACAGTGCACTGTCCATCTATATCAACTGGATGCACTTCTTTTGATTTTATGTTTTTCTTAATTAACAGCATAACACCTCCTCCCTTTCTGTCCTGTCTATCCTTTCTGTACACATTGTACTCCCCAAATTCCAGTTCTGCATTCCTTATATCTTTGTGACACCACGTCTCTGCTATCCCAACAATATCCGCCTTTGATGTCTTGACCAACACTTCAAATTCATCAAATTTATTTACTATACTTCTAGCATTGGTATACATGCAAGCTTACATGCTCCTATGCCTATTCCTTGTTACCCTAACACATCCCATATACCCAACTATTCCAGGATGACTGCCATCCGTCCCTGAAACCCCCAACACCCCTCGCTCCAGGTCGCTTCTTATTCTAATAGAAGTTGTGCAAGAATCACCTTCACCTCTGCCTGCGGTTACTGTTAAACTATTGGTCTTTGAATCCCCCCAAGCTAGCAGTTTTCCGACCCACCTAACACTGCCTCGATAGCATCAGCAAATATTCTTGCACCCTTTCTATTTAAGTGTATCCCATCCCTGTAGAAGCAATCTCTCCTGTTAACAAGTACAGTCCAGGCTGAAAAAAATTCTACCCCTTGAGCCTTGCACAATCTTTCCAGGGCCGAATTGATCGACAAGGCTCTCATCATATACTCCCTCCTATCGTGTCTGGGTAGAATTGCAGACACTTTCAAATTCAACCCTATTTCACGGCTTTTTTTCAACAGTGACCTGTACTTGTTGAGTAATTCTGCCGGTCTCCTACTCTTAATATCATTAGTGCCAACTTGTACAACTATATCACCTTTTGTGCCCTTGAAAGATGATATCCGCTCTACAACGTCATCAACCTTTGCCCCTGGCAGACATACCCTGGTCCTGTTCCACCTATCCTTTTTACATAGCATGTTCCCCGTTTCCCTGACAATAGAGTCACCAACAACTAATAGTTCCTGTGGGACCAGCGCATTCTGCCTTGGGGTTTGCCGCTGTGTTGCGCGATGACCAAGTGCAAGCTCTGGCGTTGATGTGGGCAGCTGAGAGCTTGATGGGCCCCTCAATTTATTTCCTTCGAGGGCATCCACCCTGTCCTTCAAACTCTCATATAGGCCCATAACAACGCTGAGTTGTCGCCTGATTTCCTTACACTCCTTACATCGCGCACACACAAAGACATCCCCCATGGCAATATCATGTTCCGTTCCAGAGAGTTCGGCAAACATTTCACAAGTTGCACATTTTTTTAGGCTTTGACGCATTGGAGAATCGCCCCCCTCAGTTCTCCCCCGAGTCACAGCACTCCTGCCACTTTGTGCCCGTTGCTTTGCTGCTCTAGTTCGGGGCATGGTAGTTTAAATTAATAAAATCAATAAATTAAATGTCAGTAGTATTTGAATAGAAACTATGAAATAGAAACAGTGAAGCGTATTACTATATAATTATGCGCTAGAGCTACCTAGCTACCTCAATTAAAAAATTTGAATTCCCTATATACAAAAACAATGGCTACAAAAATCGAACAAAAATAACGGTTTTACCTATCGTAAGTAAAATCCACAAAAACTCTTTATCTAAATTAAAATAAAAAATAACCAGCGTAACTATAACTATATGACTACGTATTAACTACAATATAAAACAACAATCATGTAAATAAAAGGCAAACACTTATCGTTTTTGCGGAGCTTGTAACTGACAGCTGTAACTTTTAAATAGAGTCAGCGCCCTCTATAAGTGGAAGGATCCCATCAGAATTCAGCGTGCTCAATCCATTCAAGGCCTTATAGGTTATAACTGCATTGGGATATAAGATAAGGGTTATAATTTTGTACTGAAATTGAATTTTATGGAAATTCAATCGAAATCATGACTCAGAGCAGCAAAGCAAAAGGCTCAAGTTAATGGGAGTGCTGTGACTCAGAGGAGAACTGAAAGGGGCAGTTGCCCTCTGAATCACAGCCTTTTAAAATGCACTGCCTGCTTGCTTGATGTTTGTGGAGCAATCAAGTACAGGACATGATATTGCCAAGGAGAATGTCTTTGTGTGTGTGTGCAATGTAAGGAGTGTGAGGAAATCAGGCGACAACTCAGCGTTGTTATGGGCCTATATAAGAGCTTGAAAGACAGGGTGGATGCCCTCGAAGGATCTAAATTTAGGAGTCCATCAAACTCTCAGCTGCCCACATCAACGCCAGAGCTTGCACTTGAACATCACGCAACAGAGCAGCAACCCCAAGGCAGAATGCGCTAGTCCCACAAGAATTAGTAGTTGAAGGTGACTCTATTCTCAGGGAAACGGGGAACATATTGTATGAAAAGGATAGGTGGAACAGGACCAGGGTATGTCTGCCAGGGACAAAGGTTGATGACGTAGAGCAGATATCCCCTTTTTGCCCTTAAAAGATGATGATATTAAGATTAGGAGACTGGCGGAATTACTAAACAAATACAGGTCACTATTGAAAAAAAAAGTCGTGAATTAGGATTGAATTTGAAGATGTCTGCAATTCTGCCCAGACACGATAGGAGGGAGTATATCATGAGAGCCTTGTCAATCAATTCGACATAGGACAGATTGTGCAAGGCTCAAGGTGTAGAATTTTTCTCAGCCTCGTCTGTGCTTGATAACAGGAGAGACTTCTTCTACAGAGATGGGATACACTTAAATAGAAAGGGTGCAAGTATATTTGCTGATGCTGTGGAGGCAGCGTTAGGTGGGTCGGAAAACTGCTAGATTGGGGGCGATACATGGACTAATAGATTAACAGTAGCCACTGACAGAGGTGAAAGTGATTCTTGCACTACTTCTATTGGAATGAATAGCAGCCTGGTGATTGTACCAGGGAATTTCAGAGACTACTGGGAGTCATTGTGGTACAAGTAAACACATGGATTGTGTTAGGGTAGGAAAGAATAGGAACAGGTGTATTTATACTTGCATATACACCAATGCTAGGAGTTTGGTAAATAAATTTGATGAATTTGAGGTGTTGGTAAAACTATCAAAGGCTGATATTGTTGGGATATCACAGACGTGGTGTCACACAGATATAAGGAATGCAGAACTGGAATTTGGGGAGTACAATGTATACAGGAAGGATAGGCAGGATAGGAAGGTAGGAGAGGGTTATACTATTAGTTAAGAAACACATAAAATCCGAGGAGATATAGCCAGTCGACATCGCTGAACAGTGCAGTGTCGAGTTATTTTGTGTGACATAAGCAATGGGAAATCAAAATTGAGACTAGGAGTGTATTATAGGCCTAATAACTCTGATAAGTATAATAAAAATCTGTACAGGGAAATAGAGTGGACCAGTAAATCAGAGAGTCTTGTAATGATGGATTTCAATTTCCCGTATGTAGACTGGGATTTGTGGATTGGTCACTCACACACTAGCAAGGCGTTTGTGTATTTATTGGATGATTGTTTTCTACATCGGCATGTTTGGGAGGCAACTAGAGGGAGTAATACTCTTGATCTGATTATCAGTAGTGATTCTTCATGCATTAAGAATCTGCAGATAAAGGAACCACTAGGTGGCAATGATCACAGTTTGCTGAAGTGGGATTTACTCAAAGTGGTAACTATCATCAGGGGTAAAGGGAAGGGTTTTTGCTTTCATAAAGGCGACTACGGAGGTCTGAGACAGTATTTAACTTCTATATGGTGGGACCAACTGACGATGTTACCAACAGCAAATTCAAAATGGGAAGCATTCAAAGAATTAATCTTGGAAGCTATTAGGCTTTATATACCAACTAAGAAATATTCTTCGAGGTTTAAGCCTAAATGGATGTCATGTGAACTAATGAAACATGTGGCAGAGAAGAAAAATGCATGGGATACAAATAAATTAATGGGTGACATGGAAGCCTGCGATAGATACAAGCTGGTCCGTAACCAACTTACAAAGAAGGTTAGGCAAGCAAAGCAGATTATGAGAAATTTTTGTCAGAGGATGCAAAGAAAAACAGCAAAGAGTTCTTCTTTACCCATGTAAACTCTAGAAGGAAGGGGATGAATCAGATTGGTTCACTGGATATCGATGGTTCCACTGTTGATGATCCTGCTCAGGTGGCTAACAAACTAAAGGTGTATTTTGCATCTATATTCGCACACGAGGAGTTATTCATGGAGGGGAATGCCAGAGGTGAACTAAACTCTGGCAGTGAGCTAGATGATTTTGTAATAACTGAGAGGAAAGCGGAGGAGAAATTGTTGAAGATAAACATAAGAAAGGTACCTGGGATGGATGGGATCTATCCAGTTATATTAAAGGAGGCAGTAAAGGAAGTAAGCAAACCCTTAGCCATAATTATGAGAGCTTTCTTGGACTCAGAGGAGGTACCCATGGACTGGAGATGTGGAAATATGTCCCCAATCAACAAAAGGGCTTAAAGGGTGACACGGGTAATTACAGACCTGTTTGTCTAACTTTTGTTCCAGGTAAATTAATGGAGACACTGGTTAAAGAATCCCTTCAGGATCATCTAGACACAACTTCAGTTATAGCTCAGACACAGCATGGTTTTGTTAAGGGGAAGTCTTGTCTGGCCAATTTGATTGGATACTATGATGTGGTCACAAAGGAACTGGATGCAGGGAATAACTTTGTTATCTTATATTTGGATCTTAGAAAGGCTTCTGATACTGTTGCACAATGAAGACTGCTGCACAAATTGGGGCAGTGTGGCATTGGAGACAAATTTTTGCTAAGGTTGGTTGAGTGGGGGAAAACAGAGTGGTAATCAATGGACCCTGCTCTTCTGCGAGGGTTGGTTGAGTGGGGGAAAACAGAGTGGTAATCAATGGACCCTGCTCTTCGTGGACTAATGTTATTTGTGGAATTTCGCAGGGTTCAGTGTAGGGTCCATTGTTGTCTTCTGTATTTATAAATGTTATTGTTAATGGTATATCAGGCCTAATGTCCAAGTTTTCAGACGATACGAAGGTTGTCAGGGTTGTTAAGGACACTAATGACTGTACACTGCTGCAATAGGATCTAGAAAAGTTGAGCAGATGGGCTGAGAGGTGGCAAATGAAGTTTAACATTGACAAATGTACTACATATGGGAAGCAGTAATCCCAGAGTAAAGTATCAACTCTGTGGTACTACACTGACAGTGGTAAAGAATGAAAAGGACCTGGTGTAATCGTGAAAGCAGATATGAAGTTTTCTGAGCAGTGGAGACGGTTTACAAGAGTAGCTCATGTTGTCTTGTCAATGATAATAGAGGAATTTTTCTTTCAGGGATAAGGAGTTGATTATCCCCTTGTAAGGCAATGGTCAGGCCACAATTAGTAATGTATACAGGTCTGTAGGCCTCATTTTAAGAAGGATGTAGAGCTTTTGAAACGAGTACAGAGATGGGCAACAAGATTAGTGAATGGAACAATGGGTTGCTCTTATGAAGAAAGGTTTAAGTTTTGCAGATTAGTGTTTGGAGACTAGGCACCTGCGAGGTGATCTGTTTGATGTATAAAACCTTGAATGGTTTGAGCTTGTTCAATGCTGATGAGATTCTTTGTCTTGCTTAGAATAATCACATGAGTGGGCATAAATTCAAATTGAGGAAAGACGGTTGGAGAATATATGTGTGGGAGTTTGCCTTTAGCCAGCGGGTAGGTGGTTAATTGCTGGAACAAACTTCCATCTGTCGTTGTAGAAGTTGATAGCCTAAATAAATTTAAGGCTGATCTGAACAGGTATTTGGAACGAACAGAGCTGTGAAATGGGGCGGGGTTTTTTTTTTTTTTTGGCTGATGCTGCATAAGATTGCTTTCTTGCATCATATGCCTCTACTAATGCTAATTCTAATAAATCCCACATCAGTACACTGTCACCTAGTGGTTCTTTACTTGCAGTTTCTTATTGCCTGAAGTCAGTTAATTAGCTAAGGTTTTGCTTTTGCTTCTTGCCTTTTAACATTCCCGCATAAAAAGCAATCCTCCAAAACAGTCTCCACATTCATATTCCTGTACCTGACTGGCATCGTGACTGATATCACTGTAATGTCTACATTTGATGACCTGGTCGGTACGTCAAATTGCTCAAATTTGAATTACTACTCCTAGCATTAATACACAAGCACATATATGTGCATCTGTTTTTGCTCCCAGTAATCTAACTAATTTATTCAGTAATCCCTTGTAATTGCTTGTCCCATGAAGATATTTTGCAGCTTCAGTTCCAAATTTTTTAAAGGTTCAAAAAAGTTTAAGCTGTCTATGTTCTATGATAGTTTATCAGCTGTCAACCTTTATGCTTCAAAATATTTCAAAATTTGTTAATTTTCATGTAAAAAATAGATGACATCTTTTAAAATTTTTATATTCTTTTTTATTGTTGGTTATTTTTTCTGTAGTATCTCGGTGTACTGTGTTTAATATTTATGCATTGAGTTTTTATGACATAGTAATAGTAGTGGCATGTGATGCAAGAAAGCGTGTGTATGAGCTTATGCAGCATCAGCCAAAAAAAAAAAAAAAATCACACCATTCTCTCCAAATGCCTGTCCAGTTCCTCCTTAAATTTATTCAACCTATCAACTTCCACAACGACAGATGGAAGTTTGTTCCAGCAGTTAACCACCCGCTGGCTAAAGGCAAATTTCCGCACATCTATTCTACATCTGTCTTTTCTTAATTTGAATTTATGCCCTCTTAGGTTCGTAATCTGAACAAGTGGAAGGATCCCATCAGAATTCAGCGTGCTCAACCCATTCAAGGCCTTATACACCTCAATCAGATCACCGCGAACTTAAGCAGAACTTAAGCCTCTCTTGGTAAGAGGATCCCTTCATTCCCCTCACCAATCTTGTTGTCCTTCTCTGTACACGCTCAAGTAAATCTACATCCTTCCTAAAATGAGGCCTCCAGACCTGTATGCAGTACTCAAGGCGTGGCCTGACCATTGTCTTATACAGAGGGATAATTACCTCCTTTTCCCTGCTAGCAAAATTCCTATATATCATTGACAAAACCCCATGACCTGCCCTGGCAGCCTGTCTGCATTGCTTCGAAAACTTCATATCTGCCTGCACAATTACTCCCAGGTCTTTTTCATTTTCTACCACCTTAAGTGTAGTACCACACAGTTGGTACGTTTCTCTGGGGTTACTTCTACCCATATGCAGTACTTTGCATTTGTCAAAGTTAAACTTCAGTTGCCACTTCTTAGCTCATCTGCCCAAATTATCTAGATCCTGTTGCAGTAGCACACTGCCATTACTTTGTATCGTCTGCAAACTTCGACATTAAGCCTGATATACCTTCATCAATATCATTGATAAATATACAAAACAACAGTGGACCCAACACCGAACTCTGTGGGACTCCACTAATAACATTAGTCCGCGAAGAGCAGCACCCATTGATTATCACCCTCTGTCTTCTCCCACTTAACCATCCTTTTATCCATTGTAACAACTTACCCTTAATACCATTCTGCTCCAATTTGTAAAATTGTCTTTCATGCGCAACAGTGTCAAAAGCTTTCCTGAAGTCCAAATAGATGATATCAAAATTATTTTTTACCTGCAGTTCCTTTGTAACCACATCATAATATCCTATCAAATTTGTCAGACAAGACTTTCCCTTACATCCCTTAAAAATTAAATTACATCCTGTAATTTAATTTTTAATTTTATTACAGTGTTTTGTTTTTTATATCTCCATGCATTATATACAATGCATGAAATAAAATACAAAACATTGTGATTTTTTCTAATTGTACGAATAAAAAAAAATCTAATAAAATATAATTGCAGTCAGATAGATGGGATGACAAAGTGATCATTTCTTTATTCAAATGTGAAAAAAGATATTAAATTAAGATGACTAATCAGTATGTGGAATACACAATGGGTATTGTGTATACGTGTGGGGAAGAGGGAGCAGTTGATGTCATATTCACTATTCCCATTTATAATAATATTATATTAAAGTATTTGTAAATATGTTGTTGGATTTTATATTTCTCCGTACTGGTACACCCCCCCCCCCCCCAATTGAAATCTGGATCTGCCCTTGGGAAGTGGAGTGCTGGCTCTAATCACAAGGTTCCTACAGCTCATACTTGGAAAAAAAAGTATATTAAGCATTAGTGATGAGTGTAAGCAACCGAAATGGAATATTTTAGTATTAGAAAGGCAAATGATTCAAGAAAATAAGCTTATATGGCATCATTTGGGGAAGAAAAAAAAGCTTCCTGCTACTCCTAGTAGTGTGTCTAGTTTTTCAATAAATTTATTCAAACTACCCACTTCCACAGCAGATGGAATTTTGTTCCAACAGACAACTACCTACTGGCTGAAGGCAAACTTCTGCACATCTGTCCTGCACCATCCTTCCTCAACTTGAATTTGTGTGCATGCATGTAATCTGAGCAAGAGGAAGAATGCCATCTCTGTTTCCTCACTCTGTTCAAAGACTTAAAAACATCAATCACATCTCCTTACAAATGCCTAGTTTCCAAATGCTGCAATTTGCTGAACTGAATCTTTTCTTGGTAAGACCCCATTTTTCTACCCCCCTCCAATCTTATATTTCCTTCCCTGCACCTCTTCCAGCAGATCTGCATTCTTCCTAAAATATGGCCTCCAGACTTTTATGCCATACTGAAGATGCAGTCTAACCATGACGTTATAACCAAAGGGATAATCACTTGCTTGCTGGCAAAGTTTCTCTATATCATTGACAAAACACTGAAGTTGTCCTGGCAGCTTGTCTGCACTGCTCATAGTACTCCATAACTGACTACACTGTTTCCTCCATGTCTTTTTCATTTTCCACTACCCTGAGTATGTAGTATCATATAGTCGGTATGTTAAACTGCAACTGCCAATTTCTCTGCCTAATTTTTCTAGCTTTGTTGCGGTAGCGTACCTGGATTACGGCCATTAACTACCCTGCCAACTGTTGCACCCTCAAACTTAGACATTAAGCCTGATATATTTTCAACAATATCATTAATAAATATAGAAAACAATAGTGGGCCTAGCACTGAACCATGGGAGTTTCCATTAATAACATTAGTCAGTAAAGATCAGTGTCCATTAATAACCACTCTCTGTCTTCTCCCACTCATAGCAGTAACTTGCCCTTAATGCCAAACTACTCTAATTTATGCAGCAGTATTTTATGTGCAAAGTTTATATTTTAAAATTTGTGTTTTCAAAATGTATATTTTTTTATTATATGCTTGAATAAACTGAATAGTTTTATAGTACATTTCTGTCAGTTTGCTGCATGAATAGAACCCACTAATGATTTTCTGCTTTAATCACCTATTCATTTGATGTTGCTCCTTACTTGGTGTGTTTGCATAGTGAGTCAGTAGCATAACCCCAGGGATGGTGAGTTTGTGCTTGGCACACCCAGGGTCCTGAGCTGGATATCATCATTTATCTCTTTCTTGGTCATTCCCTTCTACTTTTCTCTCTCTCTCTCTCTCTCTCTCTCTCTCAGGGTAACTCAGGAATTTTTTTTTTCCCCTGATGCAGCATAAGCCTCAGGCTTCCTTGCACCGTATGGCTATTAATAATAATAACCATTATTTATCTAATACCTAGACCTAAAAGCTCCCCCCCCCCAGTTATTTCGTGTGTATCAGTGCACTACACAAACTCTTTTATTTATAAAAAGTTACTTGTCATTTCCCTTAACAACTTTGAGTCTGTTAGAAATTCAGTGACTGAAATCAGTGATTCATTTACATTGCACACTCTGTGCTCATAACTGATTAAGCTTGATTATCTGGGTTTCCAAATAATTGTAGAGGCGATTTTTAATAGGTGGCAGTAAAATAATAGCTTTAAAGTTGGAATAAAAACTTTAGCATTAGCAAGGGCATATGATGCAGGAAAGCAAGCTTATATAGCATCAGCCAAAAAAAAAAAAAAAAAAAACAGACCCTTCTCATTTCACCCATCCACTCACACCAGATGTTTGTCTAGTTCTGCCTTGAATCTTTTTAAGCTATCAACTTCTACAATGACAGATGGAAGTTTGTTCCAGCAATCAACCACCTGCTGGCTAAAGGCAAACTTCCACACATCTATTCTGCAACTGTCTTTCCTCAATTTGAATTTATGCCCTCTCGGGTGATTATTCTGAACAAGAGGAAGAATCCCATCAGCATTGAGCATGCTCAAACCATTCAAGGCTTTAAACACCTCAGTCAGATTACCTTACAGGGGCCTAGTCTCCAGACACTGTAATTTGCAAAACTTAAGCCTTTCTTCATAAGAGCAACCCTTTTTTCATTCACTAATCTTGTTGCTCTTCTCTGTACTCATTCCAACAGCTCTACATCCTTCTTAAAATGTGGTCTCCAGACCTGTATACAGTACTCAAGGTGTGGCCTGACCATTGCCTTATACAAGGGGATAATCACCTCCTTATCCTTGCTAGAAAAATTCCTATATATCATTGACAAAACACCATGAGCTTACAGTATGCAGTGGTTTTGATGTAAATTAGAAGAAATTTTAGAATACCCGATGTTTCATAAATTCCAAAATCTATTTGGATAGGGCTTTTAAATATTTGATTTATTTAGATATTGTTGGATTATTTTGTTATAGGTTTTCCTGTAACAGTTTGATTTTAATTTTATAGATATAATTTTTTAAAGTTAACTTTCCTTGATATTTATTTAATTTTATAATGGTAGTTATGAGATCTGCCTTAAATACGTCACAGGATATCGTGACTCACACGGAAATAGCTGATGGCGATTTATATGTGAGTCATGATTTAATCCATTGTGGAATGTTTTCCAAGGTCGACCTGGTGACTAATCCTAGCTCACCTGGGGATTCTTTTCTTTGTGATCGATGTAAGGAGTTCACCGATCTTAAATTACAATTTGGTGCGCTGATGGAACAATTTGAGTCCTTGAAAAAACGGGTGCTTGCCCTCGAGAATAATGCATCTGGGAGCTCGTCAGGGACTCAAGACCCCAGCAATCTACCAAGTGATGCACACCCGATTCGAGCCTCAAAACAGAAAAACCAAGTGCAAACTACTCTGGTTAAAAAGGACATTGTTTTATTAGGAGACTCCGTTGTCAGGGAAACGGGGAATATTTTTTGTAATAAGGATAGGTGGAGTAGATCCAGGGTATATCTGCCGGGAGCAACTATTGATGATGTCACCAACAGATTGTCAGATTTTAAAGGGGGTAAAGAGAATATTATTATTATTGTGGGGACTAATGATATTAAGCGTACACGATCTGACGATTTGTTGGAAAAATACAGGACCATGCTGAGGAAATGCCGCGAGCTAGGCCACAATGCTTGTCTGCAATTCTGCCCAGACACGATAGGAGGGATTATATATTAAAAGCCTTGTGGATTAACTCAAGACTTGAAGGACTCTGCAAGGCTTTAGGGGGAAAATTTCTATCAGCATGGCCCACATTTGCAGGTAGAAGGAATTTGTTTTGTAAAGACGGGATACACTTAAACAACGGTGGTGCAAAAGTTTTTGCCAGTATTATTGAGGATACCTTAAAGGTTCAGGGAAACTGCTACCTGGGGGGGGGGGGGGATGTGGGTAATACTGACACGCGTTTATCTGATAATATTGGTCAAAGTAACTCTTGCACATACCTTAAGAGTTCTTATCTGCTACCCCAACTGGACGTATTATCTAGATGTTCTGGGGGCAGAAACATTTCACGTGAGCGGGTAGCTTATACCAGGGAAGAGAGCCTAAAAAACCTAAAGGGTTGTGTTAGGGTTGTTAAATATACAAGAACAGCAAGTCTTCATTGTTTATACAGTAATGTTAGAAGTGTCATCAATAAAATGAGCAAATTTGAACTGCTGGTTAAAACAAGTAAGGCGGACATAATAGGGCTTACTGAGACGTGGTGCCACCCGGAAATTGGGGATGATGAGTTTCAATACGGCTTGCATAATGTATTTAGGAAGGATAGGGTAGATAGAAAGGGTGGTTGGGTAATGCTTCTTATCAGAAGCAGCCTGAGTGCGACGATAGCTTTCCCGGATTGAGACGTTCCACACGCTAGTACAGAATCTGTATGGTGTGAGATAGTTGGAAACAAATGTATAATGCGAGTAGGAGTAATCTACCGACCAGGTGATTGTGAAAATTATGACGAAAGCCATTTACATGCAAATGGAATGGGCAAGTAAGCGTCAGTGTCTTATTATGGGTGAATTCAATTTGCCTCTAATTGATTGGAGTAAATGGGAAGGAAACTCGACATGGGGAACAAAATTTTTAAATCAACTAGATGACTGTTATTTGTATCAACATGTCAGGGAAAGTACTAGAGAAAAGAATATCCTAGACCTCATCATCACCCATGAATCAGATGACATAACAGGGCTGACAGTAGAGGAACCAGTAGCAGGAAGTGATCACGGAGTTCTATGGTGGATGATGACGAGAGAGGTAGCAGCAGTAAAAGCAGCAGTATACCCTATAATCTTAAGGGAGGCGGCAAGTGAGTGCATTGAACCATTGAGGCTAATTATGCGAGCATCACTAGACAATGGGGAGATTCCCTTGGATTGGAAAAGTGCAAATGTATCTCCCATACATAAGGGTGGCTCTAAAAGTGAAGTTGGAAATTATCGACCTGTCAGTCTGACTTCAGTAGTAGGGAAAATCAAGGGTGGAATTCAGGATCATTTGGATCGAATTGAAATTCTCAAGGATACTCAGCATGGTTTTGTAAAGGGAAAATCATGTTTAACAAATCTGGTTCACTATTTCGAAAAGTCACTCACGAGCTGGATTTAGGGAATAATTTCGACATTGTTTATTTAGATTTCAGCAAAGCTTTTGACTCAGTCCCACATGAGTAAAAACAGTAATTAAACTTTATTGAAATTTTATGCTCAGTATATTTGAACCTATACAAACTGGCTAAGAGCAAACAGAAACAGATGACCTCAGCCAGTTATAATTATTGATGGGATATATTGAGTGGAGCTAGCCCTAGTTACGTTCCATTTAAATTTCTCCAGTTGTATAGTTCCCTTTGGTTTAAGTTTTAAAAAATAATATAATATAATATAATATAATATAATATATATATATATGTATATTTTATTTTATTTTATTTTTTTTTTTTTTTACTAACCTTACTTTATCCCTTCCATTTTCTGTAAATCTATCTTGGTATTGTATTCAATATTAATTACTATATACAATATTTTATACACATTATGATCGTAATGCATCATTGCTGTTTCAAGTGCGTTGGCCCATAAGTATTAGTTAGTTTGTTATTAATTAACTTTCTTTCCATATTACTCAATATATAAATATATATATATATATATATATATATATATATACAGGGTGATTCCCTACCAGTGCGACAAACTTGCAGGAGGTGTAGGGGGCACAAAGACGAATCGGAATCACATAGCATTGCAGTGTCCGAAATGCCTTCGTCATGCGGTAGAGGACGTTGAACGGGAGGTCGCGTGAACGGCGATCCCGCTGGAAGTCAGCATTTGCGAACCGTTTCTGTTGAAGAAACCAAGTAGCAAAAGTCCTCCGGAGTGGATAATTCACAGGCTCCAATGATTGGACGTGTTGCAGATGGTATGAACTCATTTGGTTTGTTGACAGTATCCTCCATACAGTGGATTGGGAAATACCCAATCGTTGGCCTATCGCTTCAGTACTCGAGTACTTTTCTCCATTTCTTCCCCAATCTACTTATCTATATATATATATAATCCAATTAATTCAAAAATTAAATAGAGAGATAGAAATTAATAAAAATAAATAAGAAAAAATAGCAGGAAAGCTAACATCAGTGGCAGCAGAAAAGCACAACCTACTACATGATGCTTATAATAAGCTAAATTAAAATAGGATATTTTCCAGTAGCATGGCAAACCAGTAGAGTGAAAAAGAACTTAGCCAGATAAAATAACATAACAATAACAGAAAAATATATAGGGGTGGGATAAAGAAGAAGAGGGTAGTGTTTAAGCAACGTTCCTAAAATAATTTAGAAAATTAAGCCAATTAAAAGAAATTTAGTGGTGCCCCCTTGATGGCATCCATTTCTGAATTATGTGAAATCTCACTAAGGTGGAAACATGGACTAACAACATCTCATCACCAAATAAATTGAAAATAATAATAAAATGAAATAAAATAGAGTGACCATTATGCCCCATCTCGACAGAGGATCACGAGGCCAATAACAGTCAGGGAATCACTACATTTCGAATTTTTTAATTAATTTGATTATATTTACATGGGGTTAGTGTGACAATGTGCTAACACTGCATTCCTACCGCCATCTGTAGCCTAATTTGTTTCTATATATTTTCAGTTCAACTATTGTTTTGTCAGTGGTGTGGTTTGGTCATGTGAGTATTAGGCTTTCTGTTTTATTATTTTTCACTGCATAAGGACCACTGCTAAGCAAATCTATTGCATCGGCGGTCTGATTTTAGTATCATTCCGTCGTTGCATGGATTTCTTTAGCATTCGAAATGCAGTGATTCCCTGACTGTTATTGGCCTCGTGGTCCTCTGTCGAGATGGGGCATAATGGTCAGTCTGTTTTATTTTATTTTATTAATTATTATTTTCAATTTATTTGGTCATATAATGTTTCCCACTTTAGTGAGATTTCACATAATTCGGAAACTGGTGCCATCAAGGGGGCGCCACTAAATTTCTTTTAATTGGCTTAATTTAGCATTAGCATTAGCATTAGTAGAGGCATTTGATGCAAGAAAGCAAGCTTATGCAGCATCAGCCAAAAAAAAAAAAAAAAAAAAAAACAACCCACTTCCACTTCACACCTCTGTTCGTTCAAAATACCTGTCCAGCTGAGCCTTAAACTTATTTAGGCTATCAACCTCCACTACAAGGGATGGAAGTCTGTTCCACCAACCAACCACCCGCTGGCTAAAGACAAATTTCCGCACGTCTATCCTACATCTGTCCTTCCTCAATTTGAATTTATGCCCTCTCAGGTGATTATTCTGAGCTAGAGGAAGAATCCCATCAGCATTGAGCATGCTCAAACCATTCAAGGCTTTATACACCTCTATCAGATCACCTCGCTGGTGCCTAGTCTCCAGACACTGTAATTTGCAAAACTTAAGCCTTTCTTCGTAAGATCACCCCTTTGTTCCATTCACTAATCTTGTTGCCCTTCTCTGTACTCGTTCCAGCAGCTCTACATCCTTCTTGAAATGAGGCCTCCAGACCTGTATACAGTACTCTAGGTGTGGCCTAACCATTGCCTTATACAAGGGAATAATCACCTCCTTATCCCTGCTGGAAAAATTACTGTATATCATTGACAATACTCCATGAGCTACTCTTGCAGCCCATCTGCACTGCTCAGAGAACTTCATATCTGCCTGCACAACCACCCCCAAGTCCCTTTCATTCTCTATCACTGTCAGTGTAGTACCACAGAGTTGATACGTTGCTCTGGGGTTGCTGTTTCCCATGTGTAGTACTTTACATTTGTCAATGTTAAACTTCATTTGCCACCTCTCAGCCCATCTGCACAACTTTTATACATCCTGTTGCAGCAGCATACTGTCATTAGTGTCCTTAACAATCCTGCCAACCTTTGTATCGTCTGCAAACTTGGACATTAAGTTTGATATACCATCATCAATATCATTTATAAATACAGAAAACAATAATGGACCCAACACTGAGCCCTGAGGGACTCCACTAATAACATTAGTCCACGATGAGCAGTGTCCATTGATTACCACTCTCTGTCTTCTCCCCCTCAACGACCCCTTTATCCATAGCAGCAATTTGCCTCCAATGCCTAAAATAATTTTCTAAATTATTTTAGGAACGTTGCTTCAACACTACCCTCTTCTTCTTTATCCCACTCCTATATATTTTTCTGTTATTATCATTAGCATTAGTAGAGGCATATGATGCAAGAAAGCAAACTTATGCAGCATCAACCATAAAAAAAAAAAAACAAGCTCCCATTTCACGCCTCTGTTCGTTTCAAGTACTTGTCCAGCTCAGCCTTAAATTTATTTAGGCTATCAACTTCCACAACAACGGATGGAAATCTTTTCCACAAACCAACCACCCGCTGGCTAAAGGCAAACTTTCGCACATCTATACTACATCTGTCTTTCTTCAATTTGCATTTATACCCTCTCAAATGACTATTCTGAGCAAGTGGAACAATTCCATCAGCATTGAGCATGCTCAAACCATTCAAGGCTTTATACACCTCAATCAGATCACCTCGCAGGTGCCTAGTCTCCAGACACTGTAATTTTCAAAATTTAAGCCTTTCTTCGTAGGAGCAATCCTTTGTTCCATTCACTAATCTTGTTGCCCTTCTCTGTACTCGTTCCAACAGCTCTACATCCTTCTTAAAAGAGGCCTCCAGACCTGTATACAGTACTCAAGGTGTGGCCTGACCATTGCCTTATATAAGGGGATAATCACCTCCTTATCCCTGATAGAAACATTCCTGTATATCATTGACAAGACACTATGAGCTACTCCTGCAGCCCGTCTGCATTGCTCAGAAAACTTCATATCTGCCTGCACAGTTACTCCCAGGTCCTTTTCATTCTCTACCACTGTCAGTGTAGTACCACAGAGTTGATACGCTCTGGGGTTACTGCTACCCATATGTAGTACTTTACATTTGTCAATGTTAAACTTCATTTGCCACCTCTCAGCCCATCTGCACAACTTTTATACATCCTGTTGCAGCAGCATACTGTCATTAGTGTCCTTAACAATCCTGCCAACCTTTGTATCGTCTGCAAACTTGGACATTAAGCTTGATATACCATCATCAATATCATTTATAAATACAGAAAACAACAATGGACCCAATACTGAACCCTGAGGGACTCCACTAATAACATTAGACCATGATGAGCAGTGTCCATTGATTACCACTCTCTGTCTTCTCCCACTCAACCATCCCTTTATCCATAGCAGCAATTTGCCTCCAATGCCACACTACTCCAATTTGTGCAGCAGTCTTCCATGTGCAACAGTATCAGAAGTCTTTCTAAGATCCAAATATTTGATATCAAAGTTATTCCCTGCATCCAGTTCCTTTGTGACAATATCAAAGTATCCAATCAAATTGGTCAGGCAAGACTTTCCCTTAACATAACCATGCTGTGTCCGAGCTATAACTGAAGTCTTGTCTAGATGATCCGGCAGTGCTTCTTTAACCAGTGCCGCCATTAATTTTCCTGGAACAGAAGTTAAACTAGCAGGTCTATAATTACTTATGTTGCCCTTTGATCCTCCTTTGTGAATTGGGGTCACATTTGCACATCTAAAGTCCATGGGTTCCTATCCTGAGTCCAAAGAAGCTCTCATAATTATGGCTAAGGGTTTGCTTACTTCCTTTGCTGCCTCCTTTAATATAACTGGATAGGTCCCGTCCACCCCGATGCCTTTTTTTATGTTTATCTTCAACAATTTCTCCTCCTCCTCTTTCCTCTCAGTTATTAAAAATTATCCAGCTCACTGCCAGAGTTTAACTCACCTCTGGCATTCCCCTCCCTGAATAACTCCTCATGGGTGAATGCAAATGCAAAATACCCATTTAGTTTGTTAGCCACCTGTGCAGGATCATCAACAGTTGATGAACCTTCTCAGGATCAACAACAGTTGAACCATCAATATCCAGTGGACCAATCTGATTCATCCCTTTCCTTCAAGAGTTTACATAGGTAAAAAACTCTTTGTTGTTTTTCTTTGCATCCTTTGCTAAGGATTTCTCATAATCAGCCTTTGCCTGCCTAATCTCCTTTGTGACTTGGCTACAGACCAGCTTATATCTATCATAGGCTTCCATGTCACCCATTAATTTATATGTATCCCATGCATTTTCCTTCTCTGCCTTGTGTCTCATTAGTTCATCTGACATCCATTTAGGCCTAAACCTTGAACAATACTTCTTAGTTGGTATGTAAAGCCTAGTAGCTTCCAAGATAAATTCTTTGAATGCTTCCCGTTTTGAATTTGCTGTTCGTAACATCTTCAGTTGGTCCCACCGTATAGAATTTAAATACTGTCTCAGACCACCGTAGTCATCTTTACAAAAGCAAAAACCCTTCCCTTTACCCCTGATGGTAGTTACTTCTTTGAGTAAATTATTATTATTAGCCATATAGTGCAAGGAAGCCAGAGGCTTATGCTGCACCAGGCAAAAAAAAAAATAATTCTCAATTACCCAAAGAGAGAGAAAGAAAAGTAGAAGGGAATCACCAAGAAAGAGAAGAATGATGATATCCAGCTCAGGACCCTGGGTGTGCCAAGCCCATACTCACCAGATGTGAGCCCCTTCCCACTTCAGCACTGTGATCACTGCCACCTAGTGGTTCCTTTATTTGCAGATTCTTAATGCATGAAGAATCACTACTGATAATCAGATCAAGAGTATTACTCCCTCTAGTTGCCTCCCGAACATGCTGATGAAAAAACAATCATCCAATAAATCCATAAAAGCCTTGCTAGTGTATGAGTGATTAACCCACAAATTCCAGTCAATATCCGGGAAATTATAATCCCCCATTAAAAGTCTCTCTGATTTACTGGCCCACTCTATTTCCCTGTACAGTTTCTTATTATACTCATCAGAGTCATTAGGCCTATAGCACACTCCCACTCTGATTTTTGATCTCCCAGTGCTTATGTCACACCAAACTGACTCGACACTGCACTGTCCAGCGATGTCGACTGGCTTCACTTCCTTGGATTTTATGTTTCTTAACTAATAGTATAACCCCTCCTCCGTTCCTATCTTGTCTATCCTTCCTGTACACATTGTACTCCCAAAATTCCAGTTCTGTATTCCTTATATCTGTGTGACACCATGTCTCTGATATCCCAACAATATCTGCCTTTGATGTACTGAGCAATAGCTCAAATTCATCAAATTTATTTACCAAACTCCTAGTATTGGTGTACATGCAAGTATACATGCACCTGTTCCTATTCTTAGCTACCCTAACACAACCCGTGTGTTTACTTTTACCGCAATGACTTCCAGCAGTCTCTGAAATACCTTGCATCTCATTTTACAGGCTGCTGCTCATTCCAATAGAAGCAGTGCAAGAATCACTTTCACCTCTGCCAGTGGCTACTGTTAATCTATTAGTCCTTGTATCCCCCCCCCCAAGCTAGCAGTTTTCTGAACCACCTAACACTGCCTCTATAGCATCAGCAAATATTCTTGCACCCTTTCTATATAAGTGTATCCCATCCCTGTAGAAGCAATCTCTCCTGTTAAGAAGTACAGACGAGGCTGAAAAAAATTCTACCCCCTTGAGCCTTGCACAATCTTTCCAGGGCCGAATTGATCGACAAGGCTCCCATCATATACTTCCTCCTATCATGTCTGGGCAGAATTGCAGACACTTTCAAATTCAACCCTAATTCACGGCTTTTTTTCAAGTGACCTGTACTTGTTAAGTAATTCTGCCAGTTTCCTATTGTTATGTTATATTTTATTTGGCTAAGGTCTTTTTTTGTTACTCTACTGGTTTGCCATGCTACTGCCAAATATCCTATTTTAATTTAGCTTATTATATATATATATATATATATATATATATTTTTTTTTTTTAATTCCCTTTTCTCTCTCTGTTATATGTATCTGTGCACTAGGAACACCACATTCACACTAGTCTTACATAACAGTACATGTGAAGTGCGCATGGGCTGTCTGAAGCTAACAATATTAAATTTAAAACTTCATTTAATTTATGAATTTCTTTTTTGCATACAAATTGTATAAAAAAGAAACAATAAATTACTGCTGGATTTCAATTTGTCCGATTTTAATAAAATCTAGAATGGCTTGAAAAATATTTTTAAAAGGCTCAAGTATAAATTTTTGTGAAAATCTGTTCAGGTTGGGAGTCGAGTTGTTACATGTGGATGGACTGACATGGTAAAGACATTAGGTGCATATATATGCAAATTCACCTAAAAATGAACTATGTTACATTAATTTGGCATGATATGCCAGGGTAGGAAAAATAAATGTATATGTGATATTGCTAAATTTTCATAGAAAATAAATTTCATCTGAGTGGAAGGCATGAACAATTTCAAGAAATAAGACAAGAAAAGTGAAACGGCTTACCCAAGTTCAGCTATAAACATCTCAGTCCATAACTTTTGTCCTAGAGTAAGATAAGTTTAAAAGAGTTTTAAAAAAATTTCTTATGAAAGTTGTCAAAAAGTTGTTACAGAGTTATACCACTGTGGTTGCTGTGAATATTTTAAGAAAATTAAAGTATGTCTTTTAATGTTGTTTTAACTTCTATTTAAAATGTTATATTACTACTATATCTTCCTCTATTTACTCAGAGTCTTCTTTCCAATGTTGCTTTTGGGTTTGGCTGCAGCTACATTGCACATTATGAAGAAGAGGGAATAGGTGCACAGTGGAATAATATTGCTCAAAGTCCAATTCCTGGTGATCTATATAGTATGGCGCAAGTAATGATGATGTTACTTTTAGATGGTGTTGTCTATGTAGTGTTAACATGGTATGTCGAAGCTGTCTGGCCTGGTAAGTGAATTAATAATTTTAAGTAATTTAATGAAACAGTTTTATAGTTGATAGGAATAGTTATTTGTTAGAATAGCAATTATTTAATATAACTAGGATTTAAAGAAGATTCCTAATAAATGAGTCATAGTCTGCATTGATTTAAAATTATATGACATTGAAGGATGCTAGTGTATCATTACCTTACATACATGTTGGTAATGGTGTCATGATTATTCGATGTTCGTAACTCTAAACTTGTCTCTGATTCAGCAGAAGATTCTCTCTCTCTCTCTCTCTCTCTCTCTCTCTCGTAATGAAACATAAGCAACGCTCAATTTGAATATGTGGAGTACAATGTATACAGGAAGGACAGATAGCACAGGAGGGGATAGGGAACGTTGTACTCTTACTTAAAAAACATATTAAATAATGCAGTGCATCCAGTCACCATGGGTAACCAGTGCTATGTTGAGTCAGTTCAGTTCAGTGCACTGAAAGAAGAAGATGCCAACACATAAAATGGAGCATCAAAATGAATATGTTCATCATGAGAGTATACTACAAAGTAACCAAGCTGCAGACAAACATGACAATGTATAGGAAGAAACTACACACCAAGTGGTTGGAATGATTCCCTACTATTCAGGTCACCAAACAGCAAATATCAGACCAGAGACAGATCACTGTCATGAAGAACCTGATAGCTCCTGCAGTCCTGGGAAAAAATCAAGCAGGATACGTGTGACCAACTACAAAGAACAATAAATACAGAAACAACTGAACCGAATTGGAGGAGAAACACTGAGTACAAGAACTACAACCCAGATCATCCAAAGTGGAAATAGATGAGGTCACAACATTCAGAATAGAAGAAGAAGAAGAGTCTAGCAGAATTTGAGGGAATGGACCCCACAAAACCTACACCATACCAAAGCAGAGACCTACAGAATCATTTGGCAAATCACAGACCACCTCAGTCGACAAGTAATACCAGATTACCTCAGACAACAAAGTAACACTAGACACAATCCTCGCACCCATTTATTGTGTCTGTCACTGTAACAGCTACCAGAATGAACAGAAGAGAAACCAGAGACAACCTAGAAAACAAAACTCAAAAACAAGAAACCAACAGCCTGGGAAGGTAGGCTACAGTAGAAGATAGAAGAAATAAGAATGAGAATTGGCCAACTGACCTAGTACCAATTGGGTAAGAGAAATAAGAAGCTGATCAGAAAAGACAACATCTGCAGTATATGCATAATCAGAGAATCAAAGAATACCTTGACACCCTCAAGCAGAAACTCCTGGCACTCGGCAAGAGACTTTGCCATTACAGGGAGAGTGTTCAGAGGAAAACAGACAACAGGATATTTCATGGAAACCAGAGAAACTCTACTGGATAATCAGAAAAGAGGAGAAGAAAGGCAAGTGTGTGTGTGTGTGTGTGTGTGTGTGTGTGTGTGTGTGTGTGTGTGTGTGTGTGTGTGTGTGTGTGTGTGTAGTGGTAATATGTCTTATGGAATGAATTTTGTTAGTTTACTTCAATGTTCTGAGTGCAGTTGGCAGATGTTAACAAGTTTCATCACTTGAAATTTATTTTATTGGAATAAGGTGTATATATGGCCTTTTTTCTTCTCCCTCTTCTCCCGTTTTTTTTTTTCCTGCATTGCATGTTTCTTTCACTTCTGTTTTAGAAGTTTTTGAGAAACACTTTCAGTGAAGGGAATAGAAAAGCATTTAGAAAACATCACTATGCGGGCAGAACTCTCACGTGATGGACAACAGTTTACAATACATAATTTGCATATATGCAAATCCATAGAACGAGAGACAATTAAAATAAAAGAAATTAATCTTTGATGTACATCAATACTTTTGTTTAGGTGATTACAGTTTTAGTGTCTTTTCTATATGCATTTTCTTTTGTAAATATAAACACACCAAATTTTTGATATTTCAAAATTAATCTTCATTTCTTTCACTTTTCACAGGACAATATGGAGTTCCTAAACACTGGTATTTTATTTTCACTAAGTCATATTGGTGTGAAACAGCTGTCAGAGATCGTGGAAACACTTTAGAAGAAGGCATTGACAATCCCCATAGTAAGCATTTATTTGTAGTATAGTTGTGATTTAAATAAATAATCTCATAAGTTTAGGATAAAATAATAGTGTTATAATGAATATGATAATTTTTTTTCATATTCTGATAAACTGAGTCATGATGAGAAAACAGCACCAAAAAGTTCCTGTTTGTTTTCAAAGAAATAGGAGGAACTTTTAAAGGAATTTGTCACACCATTTGATTTAGCATTGGCATTAGTAGTAGCAAATGATGCAAGAAAGCAAGCTTATACAGCATCAGCCAAATATAGAAAAAAAATCCATTTCACCTATCCATTCTCTCCAGTAGTTTGTCTAGTCCTTCCTTGAATTTATATCAGCTGACAACTTCAACAGAGTTTGTTCCAGGAATCAACAACTCCCCTGGCTAAAGGCAAACTTCTGCACATCTATTCTGCAACTAACCTTACTCAATTTGAATTTATGCCCTCCTCAGGCACATAGGCTGAGCAGGAGGAAGAATCCCATCAGCATTGAGCTTGCTCAATTCACTTGAAGCCGGACCATCTGTGACAGCCAAATCCTCTGCTTGCACCTTCATGATGATGGGACTGTTAGTAATCCTGGGTATAATCTCCATGCACAAGCACCCTGTAGGTGACCACCCAGGTGTGAACCAACATAAGCAGGGCTCGAGATGTGCTGCCCACACCACATGGAGGAATGCCGCCCCTCTGTGTTACCAGGCAATACTAGGTGGTAGATGACTCTCATCAACCGGTGAAATACCACCACTTTGCTTTTTGGAGGCTTGAAGTGGTGGAACCCCTGTTTATTCTGCAGAGCTAAGTTCCGGTCAACCCTTCCCCATCACTTCAATCATGCAGTATGACTGATGACTTTTTAGGTTATGATGAACATCATGACAAGATCCATTCTTCCTTACATTTCGAGGGTACAGCTCTAAAACAGTGTTCGCAGGCTGGCCGCTAGTTAATACACCAGACCGAACCTATTGGTAACTCTCTAGGAGGCTTCCGGATCAGCTAGTGTATAATCTTTGCACTATATAGTGTAATACTCTGCCAGATAGTGACTGGAGGAAGTCCGAGTAGTGTGTATGTGGGGGCATTGTCGAGTCCACGTTATGTCAAGGATCTGGGTATATTCTTACCATGTGTACGCCATATCCAAAAATTTCATTACTTCATACAGCATGTCCCACCTACTTTTCTTACCATTGAATACACCATGAATTGTCAAGCTAATAGAGTAAGCTTATCTGCAAAAAGATCTAAACCTCCCATACACTTCCTAATTCATTTCATAATTATACGTAGCCTCAATTCTAATCCCAACGATGTCCATTTCCACTTGCAGTCTGCCAAACCCCATGTACTTTTTCTGACAGAATCTCAGTTATCGGTTGATTCAACTACTGCTCATCTCAGATGCCCAAATTATTCGCTGTATGATTCCTTTCGTCTCAAAGGTGGTACTTGTGCATATGTCCATTCTGATATTTCCTGTCAGAGATTTGGCAATTTGGAATCTCCTCTTTTTGATCTTCTTTGGCTTAAAATCTCTCTACCTCATTGTATTAGTATTAGTATTAGTAACGGCCGTATGGTGCAAGAAAGCCTATGGCTTATGCTGCACCAGCCAAAAAAAAAAAAAAAAAAAATCCGAACAAAACAATGATATAAACAAAAATTAAATAAATAAATAAATAATAATAATTAATAAATAAATAAAAATAATAAAATGAAATAAAAAATAAATAAAAAGGAAATTAATCCTATCATCCTATGCGCTTCCCTTACCCGAAAGTACTATCCAGATGACCTTTGAATTTCCCCAAACTGTCGGCCTCTACCACCCATGAAGGCAACTTATTCCAATAATTTATAACTCGCTGGCTAAAATAAAACTTCCTGCAGTCCAATCTAAACATTTCCCCCCGTAACTTGAATTTATGTCCCCTAGTTCTAGCATCATTTATAATCTTGAAAATTTTGTCCTCATTCATTTTACTGATGCCTCTCAGAGCCTCAAACACCTCAATCAAATCTCCTCTAAGGTGTCTAGTTTCCAAACTCTGCAACCCACATATTCGAAGTCTTTCTTCATAAGGACGCCCTTTTGCCGATCTCACCAGGCGAGTTACCCTTCTCTGCACCCTTTCAAGAAGCTCGATGTCTTTCTTTAGGTGCGGTCTCCATACTTGAACACAGTATTCCAAGTGTGGTCTAACATAAGCCTTATATAATGGGATTATCACGTCCCTATCTCTACTTGCAAAAGTTCGATAGATCATCGATAGGACACCATGGGCCTTCCTTGCAACCTGTTTAAAATTGTGTCAAATTCATCTGTTGTCTCTACCATTCTCCCAACTCCACTAATCACTTGGAACTCTTTGAATTCCTCTCTTTGCAACTTTCCTTTCTCAAGTCCAAATTTCCTAACAGTGAGGTAATTTTCCTTGGTTATTTTAATGTTCACAACTCCGGCTGGCTTCCGTTTTCTAGTCACACCGACCCAGCTGGCCGAGACGCTGAGGCTTTTGCAATTACTAATAACCTTGCACAGATTGTTCATTTACCTACAAGAATACTAGAAAATCCTAATCATACAACCAATACGCTTGATCTTTTTCTCACAACCAACCCTTCTAAATACATGGTCGAAGTGAGTGGTCCTTTAGGCCCCTGAGATCACAACTTGGTGATTGTCTCTTCTCCAATGGAGCCTTTATCTCATGGCTATTCCCAACCTCGTATTGTTTGGCATTATAAGAATGCAAAATGGGATGACCTGTGAGATTTCTTTTCTTCTTTTCCTTGGTCGGATTACTGTTTCAAAACTGCTGATGTCAATGTTTGCTCAGATCGTGTCAGTGTAATTATTCTTGTAGGAATGGAATCCTTTATTCCACACTCCACTTTAAACTCTCATCCTTTACTAAACCTTGGTTTTTCAATAAATGTGCTAAGGCTGTTCAAGAGAAGTATATCACATATCGTAATTGGCTTGTTTCCAATTCTTCAGTTTCATTTTCTGCCTACAAAAAAGCTTGCAACAATTGTAAAGCAGTTATTAATCAGTCCAAACTAGATTGTGAATATTCTAAGAGTAGAAAACTTCCTTCTTGCCCTAATGGTAGCCGAGCATTCTGGTCTCTTGCCAATGGAGAGATCTATTGGCCGCAACTTTTGCAAATTTCTGCTCCTACCTCTATCAAAACCAGATGGTTCTGTTGTCACTTCAGCCAAGGATAAAGCTGACCTGCTAACATCACATTTTTCTTCCAACTCGTGTATTAATGATCTTGGTAAAAAAACTCCCACCATTCCCAACATACTCCATTCAATGCCTCCAGTGGTCTTCCATCAAAAGGATGTCAGAAGGATTTCGATGAATCTTGATGCTAATAAAGCTCCAGTTCCTGATGGTTTTCTCCACTTGTTCTCAAAACCTGTGCTCCTGAACTTACTCCTGTTCTTTGCCACCTTTTTTTCACTTTCTTATTCCAAAGGTGTTTTTCCTTCTGTTTGGAAATTTGCTCATATGCAATCAGTTCCTAAAAAGGTTGACAAATCCCTCCCATCCAGTTATCATCCCATTGCAATTACTTCTACTCTTTCTAAAGTAATGGAGAGACCAATTAACAATTAACAGACCAATGCAACTGGAAATTGTTTTTATTGTTTTATGGTAGTAACCCCCAGAAATGTGCTTTAGTAAAATGTGAGGTGTTAATAGTGTATCTCTGCCTTTACAGTGTTGTTTATTCAGTTGCTAAACGTGCGCAGCTTTGTTTATGTGTATCAAGTGTGCCTCCTTATTTTGTAATTGTGCTTTATTCCCTAAAAATGAGTAAAATACTTTAAAGGTGTGAAAAGGAAGTGTCCTTGTGAAGATACTACAGATTCAGAGAGAAAAAGAAAAGCAATATCGATAAACAGAGGCAGACTGGATCAAGAATTCTTACCCAGGAAAATTTGTGATAGCCTCATTTGTGATACCTTGAAGAGTATTTCTTAGTTGTAATGAAAAGTCTAGTAGCCTCCAAAATTAAGTCCCTGCAGGCTTTCCATTTAGAATTCAACATTGGTAACATCATCAGTTGATCCCACTGTACAGAATTTAAATACTGTCTCAGACCATCGTAGTCACCTTTACGAAAGCAAAAACTCTTCCCTTTACCCCTGATGGCAGTTACCTCTTTGAGTAAATCCCACTTCAGCACACTGCGATCACTGCCCTAGTGGTTCCTTTATCTGCAGATTCTTGATGCATGAAGAATCACTACTGATAATCAGATCAAGAGTATTACTCTCTCTAGTTGCCTCCCAAACATGCTGCTGTAGAAAACAATCATCCAATAAATCCACAAAAACTTTGCTAGTGTGTGAGTGATCAACCCACAAATTCCAGTCAATATCCAGGAAATTAAAATCCCCCATTATAAGACACTCTAATTTACTGGCCCACTCTATTTCTCTGCACAATTGCTCATTATACTCATCAGATTCATTAGGCCTATAACACACACCTACTCATTTTTACTTTCCCAGAGCTCATGTCACACCAATATATGCAATGCAATGTTGCAATATTGTCAGTATTGGATAATGCAATGTTGTCAGACTCAACATTGCATTATCCACCAACATCAATTGGATGCACTTTCTTAGATTTTGTGTTTCTTAACTAACAGCATAGTCCCTCCCCCCTCCTGTCCTGTCTATCCTTTCTGTACACATTGTACTCCCCAAATTCCAATTCTGCACTACTTATGTCTGTGTGACACATGTCTCTGATATACCAACAATATCTGCCTTTGATGTCTCGACTAGCACTTCAAGCTCATCTAATTTATTAACTATACTCCTAGCATTGGTGTACATGCAAGTATACATGCACCTGTTTCTACTCTTAGTTACCCTAACACAGCCCATGTATTTACTGGTTTCGCTATGACTCCCAGCAGTTCTGGTAATTCCCATTATTCATCATATTGAGTTGTGTTTTCTGCAAGTTTGTACAAGTGTGTTGTAAAAAAAAAAATAATTAAATAATGACTGAAAGAAAATTACTAAAATAAGAGAAACTGGGAGAAATTGCTGGAATTTACAATTAAGCAGAGTTAAACTTCTCACAGGACACACCGCTGTCAATTTTTTTCAGAAGTTTAACTTTATCTGTTATGAACAATGTATGGTGTTTGCGCTTTGCACCACAAGAGGCACTTCCTTTATGCATTGGAACAGTGGCTGCGGCTAAATGTGAGCAGGTTATAATAATAATAAATGCAGAAAAACAAGTGAGAATGGCTTGCCAGTGTTTACAAGTTCGTGCCAACAGCTGATGCTGCAACCAACGCTACCAAAACAGTAGTGGCAGGTCTGTGCGCCGACTCGGGAAATTTGAAATTATGTATGTGGAAATTATGTACGAATTAGCGGTGGAACCGGATTAGTGATGGTCGACCTGTAATTGGTTATCCAGTTTTCTCTCTGATCGCTCACTGAGGGTGATGGTAGATGGCTCTCTGTCTTCTAACTTCTCCACTAATGCTGGTGTTCCCCAAGGTTCAGTTCTTTCCCCCACTCTTTTCCTCTTATATATTAATGACCTTCTTCCATTGACTGGAAATCCTATCCATAGTTTTGCCAATGATAGCACATTGCATTCCACTTTCCATTTTGAGAAACCTTGCCCTGCTCAATCAGCTTCAACTGCTCAAATATCTGCTACCAATTCCTTAAATGCCGATCTCCAGGTAATTCTCCAGTGGGACAAAAACAACTTAGTTGATTTCAATCCTTCTAAAACTCAGTCTTGTCTTATATCTCACAAAGAGGATTCTTCTGCTCCTATGCTTATATTTGGTGACACTCCGATTTCTAGGCAAGTTGATATATCTCTTTTGGGGATTACCCTGACTTCTAATCTCTCTTGGCACAAGCACATTACAAATATTTCTTCAACTGCATCTAAAAAACTTGGTTTTCTCTTTCGCTCTCGGCGTTACTTTTCTTCCAACAACTGTTCACTCTGTACAAATCGCAAATCCGCCCTACCATCGAATATTGTTCCCACATCTGGGCGGTGCCCCCAAACCTCCCTCAAGCTTCTAAATTCCATTCAGAAGAGGGCAGTTAGGTTAATTAATGACTCATCTCTAACAGAGTCTCTCCACTCACTGTCTCATGGACATTCTGTTTCTGCTGCATGCCTTTTCTACAGATACTTCCATGGGCACTGTTCTTCTGAATTGGCTTTTTTAATTCAAGCTCTCTCTTACAAAACAGTCCAAACATGTGTCGCCAACATCTATTTACTGTCCAACTTCAAACTCACAGAACTAACTTTTCATTTTCCTCGTTTATTCATTCAACTGCTGTTTTCTGGAACAACATTCCTTCATACATATTTCCTGAAAATTACAGTCTACAGAAGTTCAAGTCTAATATCAACAAATATCTTCTTTAGTCTTCGCAAGCATGGTACTAAGTACTATAGGTTCTAATAGTAATTCTGCACGATAGGAGGGAGTATATGATGAGAGCCTTGTCGATCAATTCGGCCCTGGAAAGATTGTGCAAGGCTCAAGGGGTAGAATTTTTTTCAGCCTGGACTGTACTTGTTAACAGGAGAGATTGCTTCTACAGGGATGGGATACACTTAAATAGAAAGGGTGCAAGAATATTTGTTGATGTTATCGAGGCAGTGTTAGGTGGGTCGGAAAACTGCTAGCTTGGGGGGAGACAAAGACGAATAGATTAACAGTAGCCACTGGCAGAGGTGAAAGAGATTCTTGCACTGGTTCTATTGGAATGAGCAGAAGCCTGAAAAACAAGATGCAGGATATTTCAGAGACTGCCGGGATTCATTGCGGTACAAGTAAACACATGGGTTGTGTTAGAGTAGCTAAGAATAGAAATAGGTGCATGTATACTTGCGTGTACACCAATGCTAGGAGTTTAGTAAATAAATTTGATGAATTTGAGGTATTGCTCAAAACATCAAAGGCAGATATTGTTGGGATATCAGAGACGTGGTGTCACACAGATATAAGGAATGCAGAACTGGAATTTGGGGAGTACAACGTCTACAGAAAGGATAGACTGGACAGGAAGGGAGGAGGGGTTATGCTATTAGTTAAGAAATACATAAAATCCAAGGAAGTGAAGCCAGTGGACATCGCTGGACAGTGCAGTGTCGAGTCAGTTTGGTGTGACATAAGCATTGGGAGATCAAAATTGAGAGTAGGAGTGTGCTATAGGCCTAATGACTCTGATGAGTATAATAAGAAACTGTACAGGGAAATAGAGTGGGCCAGTAAATCAGAGAGTCTTATAATGGGAGATTTTAATTTCCCAGATATTGACTGGAATTTGGGGGCTGGTCACTCACATACTAGCAGGGCTTTTGTGGATTTATTGGATGATTGTTTTCTACATCAGCATGTTCGGGAGGCAACTAGAGGGAGGAATACTCTTGATTTGATTATCAGCAGTGATTCTTCATGCATTAAGAATCTGCAGATAAATGAACCACTAGGTGGCAGTGATCACAGTGTGCTGAAGTGGGATTTACTCAAAGAGGTAACTACCACTAGGGATAAAGGGAAGGGTTATTGCTTTCGTAATGGCGACTACGACGGACTGAGACAGTATTTAAATTCTATACAGTGGGACCAACTGATGATGTTACCAACAGCAAATGCAAAATGGGAAGCATTCAAAGAACTTATCTTGGAAGCTACTAGGCTTTACATACCAACTAAGAAATATTGTTCAAGGTTTAGGCCTAAATGGATGTCAGATGAACTGATGAGGCATATGGCAGAGAAGAAACATGCATGGGATACATACAAATTAACACATGACACAGAAGCCTATGATAGATACAAGTTGATCTGTAACCAAGTTACAAAGAAGGTTAGGCAGGCGAAGGCAGATTACGAGAAATCTTTGGCAAGGGATGCAAAGAAAAACAGCAAAGAGTTCTTTACTTCTGTAAACTCTAGAAGGAAGGGGATGAATCAGATTGGTCCACTTGATATCGATGGGTCAACTGTTGATGATCCTGCTCAGGTAGCTAACAAACTAAATGAATATTTTGCATCGACATTCACACATGAGGAGTTATTTAGCGAGGGGAAAGCCAGAGGTGTATTCAACTCTAGCAGTAAGCTAGAGAATCTTGTAATAACTGAGAGTAAAGTGGAGGAGAAATTGTTGAAGATAAACACAAGAAAGGCACCCGGGGTGGATGGGATCTATCCAGTTATATTAAAGGAGGCAGCAGAGGAAGTAAGCAAACCCTTAGCCATAATTATAAGAGCTTCCTTGGACTCAGGGGAGGTACCCACAGACTGGAGATGTGCAAATGTGACCCCAATTCACAAAGCAGGATCAAAGGCTGACACAAGTAATTATAGACCTGTGAGTTTAACTTCTGTTCCAGGAAAATTAATGGAGGCACTAGTGAAAGAAGCACCGCAGGATCATTTAGACAAGACTTCAGTTATAGCTCAGACACAGCATGGTTTTGTTAAGGGGAAGTCTTGCCTGACCAATTTGATTGGATACTATGATACAGTCACAAAGGAACTGGCTGCATGGAATAACTTTGATATTATATACTTGGACCTTAGAAAGGCTTTTGATACTGTTGCACATGGGCCGACCGGGCTAGCCGAGTGGGTAAAGTACCTACCCTGCAACCCAAAGGTCGCGGGTTCGATTCCCGCCTCGGGCTTGGATCAAAGTACTGCAAAAACCTTGGGAGGTGCAATATGGCCACAGAAGCCGATGCGCCAACAACTACCAAATCAAATCAATCAAAAGTTGCACATGGAAGACTGCTGCACAAATTGGAGCAGTGTGACATTGGAGGCAAATTGCTGCTGTGGATAAAGGGGTGGCTGAGGGGGAGAAGACAGAGAGTGGTAATCAATGGACACTGCTCGTCGTGGACTAATGTTATTAGTGGAGTCCCTCAGGGCTCAGTGTTGGGTCCATTATTGTTTTCTGTATTCATAAATGATATTGATGATGGTATATCAAGCTTAATGTCGAAGTTTGCAGACGATACAAAGGTAGGCAGCGTTGTCAAGGACACTACTGACACTATGCTGCTGCAACAGGATCTGTGAAGGTTGAGCAGATGGGCTGAGAGGTGGCAAATGAAGTATAACATTGACAAATGTAAAGTACTACACATGGGAAACAGCAACCCCAGAGCAACGTATCAACTCTGTGGTACTACACTGACAGTGGTAGAGAATGAAAGGGACCTGGGGGTGGTTGTGCAGGCAGATATGAAGTTCTCTGAGCAGTGCAGACGGGCTGCAAGAGTAGCTCATGGTGTATTGTCAATGATATATAGGAATATTTCTAGCAGGGATAAGGAGGTGATTATTCCCTTGTATAAGGCAATGGTCAGGCCACACCTAGAGTACTGTATACAGGTCTGGAGGCCTCATTTCAAGAAGGATGTAGAGCTGCTGGAACGAGTACAGAGAAGGGCAACAAGATTAGTGAATGGAACAAAGGGGTGCTCTTACGAAGAAAGGCTTAAGTTTTGCAAATTACAGTGTCTGGAGACTAGGCACCAGCGAGGTGATCTGATAGAGGTGTATAAAGCCTTGAATGGTTTGAGCATGCTCAATGCTGATGCGATTCTTCCTCTAGCTCAGAATAATCACCTGAGAGGGCATAAATTCAAATTGAGGAAAGACAGATGTAGGATAGACGTGCGGAAATTTGCCTTTAGCCAGCGGGTGGTTGGTTGGTGGAACAGACTTCCATCCCTTGTAGTGGAGGTTGATAGCCTAAATAAGTTTAAGGCTCAGCTGGACAGGTATTTTGAACGAACAGAGGGGTGAAGTGGAAGTTGGTTGTTTTTTTTTTTTTTTTTGGCTGATGCTGCATAAGCTTGCTTTCTTGCATCAAATGCCTCTACTAATGCTAATGTTAATGCTAATTCTCAGGAACTGATTTATCAACCTGGGGGCTCACATCTGGTGAGTATGGGCTTAGCACACCCAGGGTCCCTACCTGGATATCATCATTCTTCTCTTTCTTGGTGATTCCCTTCTACTTTTGACTCTCTCTCTCTCTCTCTCTCTCTCTCTCTCTCTCTCTCAGGGTAACTCGGGAACTTTTTTTTCCTGGTGCAGCATAAGCCTCAGGCTTCCTTGCACCATATGGCTATTAATAATAATAATAATAATAATAATACCTCTTGTGTTTGGGGTTTCCATAAAAAAAAAGTAGACAGGATATACGGAGATCCTCTGAACAAACAAGAATATTCTCTGGATGAAAGAATAACGGTGAAGAATATATAAGGATATACTAAGTACTAAAGGTTCTAATACCCTCTCGTGTTTGGGGTTTTCATAAAAAAAAAAAAAAAATCGCTTCAATCAAATCACCGCAAAGGTGCATCAGTTAGTCGCAGTGCATAGAATTTAAAAAATTGTCTGTGACAATTGTAATACCACCCTTACAAAACAAAAGCCCTTCCCTTTACTCTTGCCAGTAGTTATGTCTTTAATTAAATTCCACATTAATACACTGTGATCACTGCCACCCAGTGGATCATTTTCATAATGCTTGAAGAATCGCTGCTGATAACCAGATCAAGAGTATTGCTTCCTCTTGTTGCCTCTCTAATATTCTGCTACTGCTGTAGAAAACAGTCATCCAATAAGTCTACAAAATTCTTGCTAGTGTGCAAGTGACCAACCACAAATTCCAGTCAGTTTCTTGAAATTTAAAATCCCCCATTATAAGACATTCTGATTTACTGGCCCACTCTATTTCTCTGTATAGTTGTTTTGTATACTCATCATAGTCAGGTCTATAGCACACACCTAATTCATTTTTGTTTTTCCAGTGCTTATGTATCACCAGACTCAACATTGCACTGATCACCCATGTAAACTGAATGCACTGCCTTTTATTAAATATGCTTCTTTACTAAGTGTATAACCCCTACCCTTCCTGTCCTTTCTTTCCTTTCTATATACAGTACATTTTACTCCCCATATTCAAATTCAGCATTGCTGTGTTGAGTGACACCATGTCTGATATCCCTAAACTGCATTTGACGATGTAATCAGTAATTCAAATTTATTTATAATGCATGTGTTCTTACTCTTAGTTCTATTAACACAGGCTGTGTATTTACTTGTTCCATGATGACTCACAGCAAGACCTGAAATTCCCAACCCCTTACTTTCCAGGCTGCTGCATGTTCCAATAGATAGCACTGCAAAAATCATTTATGCCTCTGCCTGCAGCTCTAGTTAATGTGTAGCCAAGTTAGCAGTTTTCCAACCTTTTTATCTTTGCAGAAGATTAGAAAGAATAAGGCATTAATTATACCCATATAAAAAAAGAAAAAATTGCAACCAGGTAAAATTGTATGCAAGTATCTTATAGAAAAGGCTTAGAATTGTTGTCAAATATAACCATGAGAAAAAAGAATAAAGGCTCCTCTGCCATTTGGATTAAAACATTATTTTAATCCAAATGGGAAAGGAAAAACAAAAAATGGGGAATAACAGAGTTTGTTTAGGATTTGTTAATTTTGAAAAAGCGCTTAGGTTGAAGTACCTGAAGATGTGAACTTTCCGATTTTAGAAAAATATGACAAAAAAAGATCTTTTAAGAGGAATAAGTGGAAAGTTTTTAAGAGGAATAAAATATGGCAAAAAAATGTACAAACAAAATTGTAGAAATATGTCAAAAGTACATAAAGATTTATGAAAAATGGTTTATGGAGTGAGTCAGGGTTGCACCTTATCACCACTTTTTTTTTTTTTTTTTTTTTTTTTATCCATTTAAGAGAAGAATGTTAGTTTCTACAAAGCTTAATGTGCGAAATGTGAATATTGAACCATTGTTATATGTAGTTGATATTGTACTGTTAAATAGTAGTCTACAGAGTCTTTTATTATTTTTTATATTATTTATTTTTATTTTTTTATGAACTAGTTCAAAGTCTGATGAAGAATTCTAATTTTCTTTTTTTTTTTTTTTTTTTTTTGTTTTAATGAAGCTCGAGATTTTGAAGCCGAACCTAGTGATCTTCCGTTAGGAGTCTCTATCCATCATCTCTCTAAAAGATATGACAACAAAAAATTGGCTGTTGATGATCTTTCCCTAAATTTTTATGAGGGACAAATAACTTCCTTTTTAGGTCATAATGGTGCTGGAAAAACTACAACGATGTAAGCAGTTTATACTTAAAGATTAGCTGCAAAGATTACTAGTATTTATATATTATATATTTATTTAAAAGAATAAGAGATTACCTCAATCTTTTGGGTAGAATGCTTCCAGTCAATGCTCTCCAAATGTAAACGAATAAGATAAATGGATAAAATAATTTTAATGAATTCTTTCACTCATACAGACATGACCGATTCGATGCACAATGGAGCTGAGAGCCCCAATTGACCCTAAAACACATCAAACTAACCCAACGATACTGTGTATGAGAAGACATTGTGTCAGAATAATTAAAATAGTTAAAAACGGAAAACCATATACTAGAATAAATAATTAAAATCACAATTATAAAATTTAGCATTAGCATTAGCAAAAACACATGATGCAAGAAAGCAAGTTTATATAGCATCAGCCAAAAAAAAAAAAAAAAAACCCTTATTTCACCCATCCAGTTGCTCCAAATGTTTGTCAAGTTTTGCCTTGAATCTATTTAAGCTATCAACTTCTACAACAACAAATGGAGGTTTGTTTCAGCAATCAACCACCCCTCTGGCTAAAAGCAAACTTCCACACGTCTTTCTTCGATTTGAATTTATGCCCTCTCAGGTGATGATTCTGAGCAAGAGGAAGAATCCCTTCAGCATTGAGTATGCTCAAACCATTCAAGGCTTTACTCAATCAGATCACCTCGCAGCAAAAAAGCATTGCCTTACTTTCCAGGCTGCTGCTCAATTACATTTCAATAGAAGCAGTGCAAGAATCACTTTTGCCTCTGCCAGGGTTACTGTTAATCTATTAGTCCATGTATCCCTCCCCCATGCTAGCAGTTTTCCGACCCACCTAACTCCGCCTCGAAAGCATCAGCAAATATTCTTGCACCCTTTCTAATTAAGTGTATCCCATCCCTGTAGAAGCAGTCTCTCTGGTTAACAACAAGACCAGGCTGAGAAAAATTCTACCCCTTGAGCCTTGCACAATCTCTCCGGGGCCAAATTGATCGACAAGACTCTCATCATATATTCCCTCTTATCGTGTCTCGGCAGAACTGCAGACACTTTCAAATTCAACCGTAATTCACGGCTTTTTTTCAACAGTGACCTGTACTTGTTTAGTAATTCTGCCAGTCTCCTACTCTTAATATCATTTAGTGCCAACGTGTACAACAATATCACCCTTTGTGCCCTTGAAAGATGATATCTGCTCTACAACATCATTGGCCGACCGGGCTAGCCGAGTGGGTAAAGTACCTGCCCAGCAACCCAAAGGTCGCGGGTTCGATTCCCGCCTCGGGCTTGGATCAAAGTACTGCAAAAACCTTGGAAGGTGCAATATGGCCACAGAAGCCGATGCGCCAACAACTACCAAATCAAAAAAAAAAAAAAAACATCATTAACTTTGCCCCTGGCAGACATATCCTGGTCCTGTTCCATATATCCTTTTTGCACAATATGGTCCCCATTTCCCTGACAATAGAGTCACTTGCAACAACTAGTTCCTTTGGGACCAGTGCATTCTGCCTTGGGTGGGGGGGGGGGTTGCTGCTGTGTTGCATGATGTTCAAAAGCAAGCTCTGGCATCGATGTGGGCAGCTGAGAGCTTGATGGACCCCCTCAATTTAAATCCTTCGAAGGCATCCACCCTGTCCTTCAAGCTCTGATATAAGCCCATAACAATGCTGAGTTGGCACCTGATTTCCTCATACTCCTTACATTGCGCACACACAAAGACATTCCCTTTGACAATATTGTGTCCCGTTCCTGATTGCTCCACAAATGTGTTCATGTGTTTAATGTGTTCATTTGGATGAACACATTAAACCTACAAATGAAACAAAATTTACTGTACTTTCCTTCCTTAAGTATAGACTTAGCTTTTCAACTTGTTTATTCGGTACCACACAATTTGCTCTGCTTCAAATTAAATAACATAGGGATATAAACATCTTTACAACAGGAAAAGCAGAGTTCTTTTTGATGGAAGCTACTCCTCCACTTTTCCTATCCCAAAGGGAGTCCCACAGGGTTCTCCTCTTGGTACTCCTATTATTTGAAATATACATTAAGGACGTACAAGATTGTATGCAACATGTAGACATCAAAATGCTCTCATATGCAGATGACCTCAAAATATACAAAAACCATTAAATCAACACAAGACTGTGAAATACTGGAAGAAGCATTAGCCACTATCACCCTGTGGATTAGAAATAATGGCCTAACACTGAACTTAGACAAATGCTGCATCATCTCTAGTGCAGACTATCATAAAAAACAAAATCAGTTATCCCTACAAAACCAATAATCATGAGATAAAGAGAGGACAAGAGGTTTCAGATTTGGGTGTATAGTTCTCTGCCAAGGGAAACTTCAATACACATAGCAATAAGACTACAACAAAGGCCTCCAAATCTCTTGGACTACTTAAGAGAATCTGCTTTGACTTTTCCAACATACTACTCATAAAAACAGCATGTATATTGATCATTAACCTGATACTTGAATATGCTCACAGATCTGGAATTCTCACACCAAAATACTCATAAAACAACTGGAACATATTCAGAAATCCATAAGTTAGATTTTTAGTGTACAAATCTAGGTTGGAAATGGACACAAAATCTTATAATGAATGGTGCACTCACTTCAGGATGGTACACTCTCCCAAAGAAGGGCTGTGGCAGACTGCAAATTCCTGATGCATCTCATGGCTGGAAAGCTGGATGCCCCCGAGCTGCTCTGTCTAATCAGTTTTAGCTGCCCTTCAAGTGCTTTGAGAAGACACAATCTGCTGGCACCAGAGCCATTCAGAACTGATAATCTAAAATTCAACTATTTCAATATAACTGCATGATTTCTCAATGAATCCAAAATTGATATTTTAGCTGACGATATCAGTATCAAAAAAGAATTACAAAGATTCTACAATCAAGAAACTAAAAAATGAGAATAATAAATGATTAGATAAATAAATAAAAATATATATATTAACTTTAAATAATTAAATAAATAAATATATATTAACTTTAATTTGATAGTATGAATCAGAGCTGTAATACTCAATATGTTCTACGTTGATAATAATAGTAGTAAATAGTTGTCGATTTTTTCGTTTTTTTCGTTTTAATTTCTGGAGGGTATCATACGGAAGTGTTCCACGTACCATATTGAGGTAAACTCCTCTTATTAATTTACTAATATTAACTTTAAATAATTCAATAAATTATCAAAAAAATGGATAATAATAATAATATAATATGCTAATCAATCAGAGTAAACTATAAATTATGATAAAACAATAAAGTATAATTTTTGTTAGAAATACACAAATCTCTGTTATCCCATCTTTGCCTAAATGCAAATTGCTTGTAATATATGATATTCTGTTGTATATGCTGTATTATATCCCAGTAATTTATTGACTATAAATAGATCTATACTATTATTGTTATATTCCTCATCTGTAAGGCTTAGGCTGTTCTGAAATAATAATAATAATTAAAAATAGCTTACTAGGTTAGTTAAACATGATTTTCTCTTAACAAACCATGTTGCATATCCTTCAAAATGCTATTTCTATCAAATTGTCCCTGGAATGCACTTTTGTCTCTAAGATCTTAGAACTGTCTTTATATATTGCTGATACATTGGTACATGTTGAATCTAAAGGAATCTCTCCCAAGTCCAACCGGTGCCTCTGCAGCCAGGTGGGAAGGAGCAGCAGTGCGTAGCACACGCTTCTTGATTAGACCGGGGTTCAAGCCCGTCACCACCAAATACGGAGGATGCGAAAAGGTCAGGGAATGACCACCACATATCCCGGAGCAATATGGCCTTAGTTGCTAATGCTCTTAAAAAAAAAAAAAAAAAAAAAAAACCAAACCATCCCAAGTCCAATGATGCCTTCATAATTAACTGCAATTGTTCAATGTGCTCTCTGGCTGCCTCCCTCAAAATTACTGCCATCAACTCCAGGAGCCTTACTTGACTTTAGGCTTAACTTTATCTAATGAACAGTCATCTCTAATTTTGAAATCAATAATTTCATATGGCTCAGCCTCTCCTTAGCATAAAGGGTCATTTTGTCAGTAAAAAACGGTGCAAAGTATTTGTTCAATTCATCAACAACATCAGCTGGTTTATATGAGACTCCCTACATCTAGTATATAAAGGTCTGATTGATCTGATTTCCTTTTTTCCTCTTTGTATTCATATACATGAAAAACTCCTTGTCCCTGTTCTTTGCTCTCTTAGCCAATGATTTTTCATACTCAGCCTTGGCCTGCCTAACCTTATCCGTGGTGCTAAACTTGTAGCTGTTGTAAGCTTCAGTACTTTTCATAGCTCTGTAACTTTACTGCCTGTCATTTTTTCTGCTCTGTTAGACTGGCCATCTATCTCTGTATTCATCCATTCTAGCTTCCTGGCTATATTTTCCTAAGGGTATATTAAGTGTAAATCATGTGTTCATGGTTTCCGTGATTTTTGCTTTAATGGTATTCCTTGATTTTTGCTTTAAATTTTTTCCATGATTTTAATGTATTTGCCATCCCTCTGCAGTCCACCCAATTAATAGATTCTATGTAGTGCCTTGAACTGCCATAGCTCCTTTTTCTGAAATTAAAACCTATGGCTTTACCTTTAACTACTGAAACATCGAGGTAGGATGGGATGGGATGGAAGGAAGGCAACATTTTGAAAGGATGGTTGCAGATTAGATGTACAGAAGTTTTCATTAGCATTAGCTGTGGCATATGATTTGCCTTCAGCCAGCAGGTGGTTCATTGTTGGAACAGGCTTCCCTTTTGTTGTGGAAGTGGATGGTTTGAATAAAGTCAAGGAAGAACTGAACAAATTCTTGGATGGTATGAATAGGTGAAATGCGTAGGTGTTTTTTTTTTTTTTTTGGCTGATACTATATAAGCTTGCTTTCTTGCATTGTTTGCCACTATTACTACTACTATTACCTTTCTTAATCTTCCAATTAACCACTGTGTGATCATTTAGTTTATTTAAAAATTTTGTTCCCATGGCAGGTTTCCCTCACACTTATTTCAATCAGTTAGAAGCAAATTGAAGTCACCCATAATAAGATATTAACACTTATTTGCCCATTCCATCTCCTTCTAGAGTTGTCATACTCTTCACAATCTTCTGGTGAATAGATTCTTCCCTCCCTTATACCTTTACTTCCAATTAACTCACATCATACAGATTCTGTATGGGCAGAAGTAACTAAGTGAAAGCTCTTTTCATGCTCAGGCTGCTCTTAATAAGCAGGACCCCACTACCCCTTCTATCTTTCTTAAATATTATTATACATACCAAACAGAATTCATCATACCCAATTTCCAGTGGCAATTTCTATCTTTCTTAAATATTATTATACATACCAAACAGAATTCATCATACCCAATTTCCAGTGGCACCACATTTCTGTTAGCCCAGTGATGTCACCATTAATTGTCCTAACCAGGAGTTCCACTTCACCCATTTTGTTGACAACATTCTAGATATTACCATAGACACAATTAAGACTAATTATTCTTCTATATTTTGCTCTGTGACACACCCTTTGAAGTTATTTAGGTTTGTTTCCCCTAGCTTTATCTTCCCACTCATTTGAAAACATTGCCACTCTCAGAAAATCTTGCCATCAGAGATGTGTGTAAGCATTACTTTGACCCATATCATCAGATAAATGCATGCCAATATTACTCCCCCCCCCCCAATTAGTATTTTTCCTGAACACTTACAATATCTTCAGTGATACTGGCAAAACCCCTGCACCACCTTAGTTTAATTAATATTTTAGTATGACGTAAGCACTGGGAAAGCAAAAATAAGAGTAGTAGTGCGTTATAGGCCTATTGACTGATGAGTGCAATGAACAGTTGTACAGAGAACAAGAGTGGGCCAGTAAATCAGATGGTCTAATAATGGTGAATTTTAACTTCCCAGATATTGACTGGAATTTGTGGGTTGGTCACTCACACACTAGAAAGATTTTGTGGATTTAATGGATGACAGTTTTCTACAACAACACATTAGAGAAGCAACCAGAGGGAGTAATACTCTTGATCTGGTTTTCAGCAGTGATTATTGTGCATTAAGAATTTGCAGATAAAGGAACCAGTAGATGGCAGTGATCGCAGTGTACTGATGTGGGATTTACTTAAAGATGTAACTACTATCAATGGAAAAGGAAGGGATTTTCCTTTTGTAAAGATGACTACGGTGGTCTCAGACAGTTTTTAAATTCTATACTGTGGGACCAACTGATGATACTACCCAGCAAATTCTAAATGGGAAGCATTCAGGGAAGTAATTAAATTTTCATACCGATTAAGAAATACTGTTCAAGGTTTAGGCTTAAATGGGTGTCACATGAAACAATGTGACTCATGGCAGAGAGAATTAAAATGCATGGGATGCATATCAATTATCAGACGACACAAAGCCTATGGTAGATATAAGCTAGTTTGTAATCAAGTCACAAAGGAGGTTAAACAAGCGAAGGCAGATTACAAGAAATCTTTGGCAAAGGAAGATAAGAAAAACAGCAAGGACTTCTTTACTTATATAAACTCTAGAAGGAAGGCGATTCCTTCCTTCTAAGGGGATTAGCATTAGTAGAGGCATATGATGCAAAAAAGCAAGCTTATGCAGCATCAGCCAAAAAAAAAAAAAAAAAACCGCTCCCATTTCACCCCTTCGTTCGTTCCAAATACTTGTCCAGCTCAGCCTTAAATTTATTTAGGCTATCAACTTCCACAACAAAGGATTGAAGTCTGTTCCACCAACCAACTACCTGCTGGCTAAAGGTAAACTTCCACACATCTCTCCTACATCTATCTTTCCTCAATTTGAATTTATGCCCTCTCAGGTGATTATTCTGAGCAAGAGGAAGAATCCCATCAGCATTGAGCATGCTCAAACCATTCAAGGCTTTATACACCTCAATCAGATCACCTTGCAGATGCCTAGTCTCCAGACACTGATTTTCAAAATTTAAGGCTTTCTTCGTAAGAGCAACCCTTTGTGCTCTATATGCTCGTTCCAACAGCTCTACATCCTTCTTAAAATGAGGCCTCTAGACCTCTATACAGTACTCAAGGTGTGGACTGATCATTGCCTTATACAAGGAGATAATCACCTCCTTATCTCTGCTAGAAAAATTCCTGTATATCATTGTCAAGACACTGAGCTACTCTTGCAGACTGCCTGCACTGCACAGAAAACTTCATATCTGCCTGCACAATTACCCCCAGGTCCTTTTCGTTCTCTACCACTGTCAGTGATATACCACAGAGTTGATACGTCACTTTGGGGTTACTGCTTCCCATATGTAGTACTTTACATTTGTTAATGTTAAACTTCATTTGCCACCTCTCAGCCCATCTGCTCAACTTTTCTAGATCCTGTTGCAGCAACATACTGTCATTAGTGTCCTTAACAACCATCTCAACCTTCGTATCAACTGCAAACTTGAACATTAAGCTTGATATACCATCATCAGTATCATTTATAAATACAGAAAACAACAATGGACCCAACACTGAACCCTGAGGGACTCCACTAATAACATTAGTCCATGATGAGCAGTGTCCATTGATTAACACTCTGTCTTCTCCCATTCAGCCATCCCTTTATCCATCGCAACAATTTGCCTGCAATGCCGCACTGCTCCAATTTGTTCAGCAGTCTTCCATGTGCAACAGTATCAAAAGCCTTTCTAAGATCCAAATATATGATATCAAAGTTATTTCCTGTATCCAGTTCCTTTGTGACCACATCATAGTATCCAATAAAATGGGTCAGGCAAGACTTTCCCTTAACAAAACCATGCTGTGTCCGAGCTATAACTGAAGCCTTGTCTAGATGAATCAATGGTTCGACTGTTGATGATCCTGCTCAGATAGCTGACAAACTGACTGAGTATTTTACATCTACATTCACACATGAGGACTTCTTTAGGGAAGTGGAGGACAGAAGCTTATTAAATTCTAACAGGGAGCTTAATGATTTTTTAATAACTGAAGGCAAAGTGGAGGAGAAATTGTTGAAATTAAACATAAGAAAGGAACCTGGGGTGGATGAGTTTGATTCAGTTATATTAAAGGAAATGACAAAGGAAGTAAGCAAACCCATAGCCATAATTATAAGAGCATCCTTGAGTTCAAAGGAGGTCCCCCACAGACTGGAGAGATGTGCAATTTTATCCCCAATTCACAAAGGGGGATCAAAGTGTGACACGAGTAATTACAGACCTATTAATTTAACTTCTGTTCCGGCGAAAATAATGGAGTCTCTGGTTAAAAAAGCATTGCAGGATCATCTAGACAAGGCTGCAGTAATAATTCAGACACAGCATGGGTTTGATAAGGGAAAGTCATGTCTGACTAACTTGATTGGATACTATGATGTGACAAACGAACTGGACACAAAAAATAAATTTGATCCAAGTATCATATTCTTGGAGTTCAGTAAAGCTTTTGATACTCTTGCACATGGAAGACTACTGTACAAATTGAAGCATTACAGAAAAAAAGCCAAATTGCTACAATGGATAAAAGGGTGAATTAGTTGGAGACGACAAAGTGGCAATCAGTGGACCCTACTCTTCATGGACTAATGTTATTAGTTGAGTCCCCCATGGTTCGATGTTGGGCCCACTGTTGTTTTGTGTATTTATCAGTGATATTGATGAAGGTATATAAGGCTCAATGTCGAAGTTTGCAGATGATGCAAAGGTTGGCAGGGTTGTTAATGACAGTAATGGCAGTCTTGCTACTGCTAAAGGATCTAGAAAAGTTGGGCAGATGGCCTGTGAAGTGACAACTGAAGTTTAACATTGACAAATGCAAAGTATTGTATATGGGTAGAAGTAACCCCAGAGAAATGTACAAATTGTGTGGTACTACACTTAAAGTGGTAGAAAATGAAAAGACCTTGGGGTAATTGTGCAGTTAGATATGAAGTTATCTGAGCAGTGCAGACAGGCTGCAAGAGCAGGTCATGGGGTATTATCAATGATATATAGAAATTTTGCTAGTAAGGAAAAGGAGGTGATTATCCCTTTGTATAACGAAATGTTCAGACCACACCTCAAGTACTCTGTTCAGGTCTGGAGGTCTCATTTTAGGAAGGATGTAGAGTTGCTTGAGTGACAGAGAAGGGCAACAAGACTGGTGAGGGGAATGAAGGGATCCTCTTACCAAGAAAGGCTTAAGGTCTGCAAATTGCAGCTTCTGGAGACTAGGCACCTGCAAGGTGATCTGATTGAGGTGTATAAGTTCTTGAATGGTTTGAGCAGCCTCAATTTTTATGCGATTCTTCTGCTTGCTCAGATTGCGAACCTGAGGGGCATAAATTCAAATTGAGGAAAGACAGTTATAGAATAGATGTCCTGAAATTTGCCTTTAGCCAGTGGGTAGTTGAATGCTGGAACAAACTTCCATCTGTTGTCGTGTAAGTTGATAGCTTAAATAAATTCAAGGAGGAACTGGACAAATATTTAGAGGGAATTGATGTGTGAAATTATTATTATTTTTTTTTTGGCTACTGCTACATTAGCTCATATGCTTGCTTTCTTGCATCACATGCCTCTACTAGTACTACTACTACAAAATAAACTCTTTCTACCTAGAAGTGTGGGCCATGCTGATAAAAAAAATTTTTACCCTTGAGTCCTACCGAATTCATAAAATCTTGAGTTAATACACAAGGCTTTCAGCTTATAATCCTTCCTGTCATGTCTGGGCAGTATTGCAGACACATACGCATTCTGACATTGCAGCATTTTTTTTAGCTTAGTCCTATATTTATTCAACAAATTGTCAGGTCATTTTTGGTTAATATTGTTAGTCCTTACTTGAATAATAATGCTCTCTTTACTTAAAATCTGATTATTATCAGTTGTTGCTCTTGGCAAACACACCGTGGTTCTGTTCCACCTGTGTTTATTACAAAAAAATTTGTTACCCATTTCTCTTATACGATAGAATCTCCCAATAAAACCAAATCTCCTTCAACCGCATCAGTATGCCCTTGCCTGTTCTGTTCTGTTATGGGATCCAAATCCAGGGTGTATCACTTGACGGAGAACAAGATACTTAATTCCCTGACATACACTCCTAGTTACATTTGTTTATAGGCAAACACTCATTTCTTCAGTGATGTGCAAATTCTTCTTGTAATGCATCAAGTTGTAGTTTGAGATCAGTACACTCCTTATATCCAGAGCAATGAAAGAAATGTCCACCAGCATTTCTGTCTAGATTGTGATGTATTGAAAGTGGATGTATTGTATTGTATTGAAAGTGTATTTATTGTATTGTATTGAAAGTGGATCTTCTAACAACCATTATTTAGGTAAAATTGTAATTTAAGTAAAAATTTCAGAATTTAAATTAACAACGTGCAGGTTGACCGTCACTAATCCGGCAGCGTTGGGACCTATGAGGGTGCCAGATCACCAGTGGTTATTTTAGCACGTACAGTTTACCCACCAGCTAACCAGTTGACTGCCAAGCTAGTTTAAGAAAAAAATTCCCCAGGGGCAAAAATATTTAGCAAATAATTTGATTAGTAATTCTAAAATAAATATTGTAATGTCAGTGTTGTCATTTTTTCGCTTAAAATATTAAAAAAAAAAAAAAAAAAGTCTTCTTTTTTTGTGTTGCATATATGTGGCTGACGTGGCCCATTAGGTTACTTTATTTCTTGAGATCATATTGTGTTGTGTTTTTCCACAAGTTTGTACAATTGTGTTGTAAAAAAAAAATCTAAAAAGGAATGGCTAAAAGAAAATTATTAAAATAAGAGGAACTGAGAGAACAACAAAACAGAGTTAAACTTGTCACAGACACACTACTGTCTAGTTTTTCAGAAGTTCAACTTTATCTGTTATGGACAATGTACGGTGTTTGTGCTTTACACCACAAGAGGCACTTCCTTTATGCATTGGAACCATGGCTGGGGCTAAATGTGAGTTATAATAATAAATGCAGAAAAAAAGTAGGAATGGCTTGCCAGCATTTATGAGTTCACGCCAACAGCTGATGCTGCAACCACCGCTACCAAAACAGTAGCGGCAGGTCAGTGCGCCGACCCGGGAAATTATGTCTGAATTAGCGGTGGAACCGGATTACCGGTGGCCGGATTAGTGATGGCCGACCTGTATTACAGAAATTAAACTGTTACCAAAACTTTATCCACTAGTGAATTTAAAATTAAGCTACCAAACTTACCAGAAAGAATTTAACTTAGCAGAATTACTTTAGAAAAGTTAAGGATTAAATTTAAAAAATATTGTAGAAATTAATATCATAAAATTACTGCAAATAAATATATAAAATTACTGAAATCAGATTTATAAAATGCAGAAATTACATTTAGGCAAATTTTCAATAAAAATTTTGTCTACCAGATACCTGATGTTAATCCCCTTCAGTTAAGCTGGTGGACCCGACTTAAATCACATCTCCTCTCTTTGGCTGCATACAGCCAATTGTAATTACAATTCTTTGTAAGATTATTTAAACAGTTGTATATCTAACACTGCAAATGACGTGACATGCTTGTGAAGCTTGAACAATGGAGGAAGCTAACCCACTTAATTTTCTGAATGAGACTGCTGTGATAAAAATCATTTAAAAAGGATGAAAATATTCCTGTAATGACCAATTAAACAAAATTGATTTATTTGTTACTTGAAGATAATTACAAAAAAAAAAAAAAAAAAAAAAATTCCAGGATGACCTCTTTGCACTAGGATAAAACTATGCCAAAAAATATTTTTTTCTGAAAACTGGAAAGAGGGGACGTGGGATTGAATTGTAAATGAGGAAAATATAAGTAAATGTGGCTAAATAAATATTACATTAAATTTATTATATAATACTTTTATTTTAATTAAAATGATTTACTTGCTATTCTGATCTAATTCATAAAAAAGGTCAGTGTTATGCTGTAAATATATTTCTTTATATTGTTTTCTTATGTAAAAATGCTGTGGTTTTTTTTTTTTTTTCTTTCAGCTCTATCTTGACTGGTATGTTTCCCCCTACATCTGGCACTACAAAAATATATGGATTAGACATTAGGAATGATATGGACATCATCAGACAAAACTTAGGAACTTGTCCTCAGCATAATGTTCTCTTTGATGAGTAAGTTCTTGTGAAAAATTTAATAGTTGAAGGAATGAGATTCAGTCCTGTTATATTCTCTTAGCAAAACGTCTTGTATCAGACAAAAAAAAAAAAAAAATTCAGAATGTATTTATTATTAAAAATATACAAGTAAAATCTAAAAATATATACTAAACTGGAAGGAAGTCCATGCCCACCCTGCCAATAGTGCTTAGCTATTGCTGATTGGACCAAATCAGCATTCTCAGTGGATGTAAAGTGGTTGTCTGAAAGGCTACATTACATAAAGCCAAAAGTTCCTTTTGGCTTTATGTAATGTAGTGTTTTTAGATTTTATTTATCCTGTGTTTTTAGATTTTATGAGTATACTTCATTATAATTTTATAAATTCTAATTCATTTTATATTTTAAGCATTTTACAATAATATTTTGTTGTACGGTTAAACAGTTATTTCAGTTTTATTTGTATATATTTAATAATATATAAATAGATTCTAAAATCTGGTCAGACTAATCAAGAATTATTCATGTATCTGTTCCCAACCTCCAAGTGTTTTTTGCTCATTAGATTTCTAAAAATTTGAAATATTTTGATTCAATAACACTAGTTAATATTGTGACGAAATTTTAAACAGAAAATGATGGATGTGGCAACTTCTCTGTATACACTCCTTTATATCATCCTTGTGCAGTTTAATCTTTTCACTATGGATGTTCACTTGATATAAATAAGCTGGAAGCAGTATACACAAGCATAATTAAATAAGCTTCTCTTTATTAAAAATTACCCAATGAGTACTTAATAATTTATAAATTAATACAATTTTTTGTTTTATATCACAGGCTAGATTTTATATATTTATCCCTAGAGGATGTGGTTTATATATGATAGTGCACCAGCCCACTTTTTCTGTGATGTTTATGATTTTTTAAATATCAAGTACAGTAATTGATGATTTGGTCAGAACAGCTCTGTACGATCACCCTACCTCATATCCTTAAATCATTTCGGGTGAGGTCTCACAAAATTTGTGGTTTATTCTATGCATACTATCATGCAAGACAAACTGCATTTTGGAAAAATGCAGTTTGTCTCACATTTTTCCAAAATGCATTGTGCATTTTGGAAGCTGCTGGAACTATTAAGAATAGTCCTGAAATGATAAAGCATCAGTAAATCATGGATCGCTCACGTTGAGTGTTGCATTGATCAGAATGTAGGTTGCTTTGAAAGTTGCCATAGATGTTTCCCTTTTCAAAGCTTGGCTAAGTTAAAGAACACGGGAAAACTATGGGAAACTTACCTGACAAAGTGGTTTGCTACCGTCGCAATTTCTCCGTGCATTCTCGGTAAACAGTAGCAGCAATGCATGGACTGCCGCTACCAATAACATGCACTGTTAGTAAACAGGCGACGTGTGTTATCGGTCTGGAGTAGAAGTTGAGAATGATATATTGATTGACATGCAGGCATGATGGACTATGTACTGATTGGTGCATGAACAGAACAGAAAATGACATCATAGCGTTAAGTGATTAATTGACATTATGATACATATATATATAATCTTTCTTTCTTTTCCTATTATTTCCTAACCTAACCTTTGAGGTTTTGCTATTAACCTTTAAGTTTGGAGTTAATAGCGAAGAGAGGGCGCTGACTCTCTTTAAAAATTACAGCTGTGAATTACAGGCTTCGAAAAAGCGATAAGTGTTTGCCTTTTTATTTACCTAATTGTTATTTTATATTGTACTTTATACGTAGTCTTATAGTTATTGTTACGCTGGTTATTTTTATTTTTAATTTAGATAAAGAGTTTTTGTAGATTACTACTTAATATACTTAAAACCGTTATTTCGTTTGAATCTTGCAGCCATTGTTTTTGTGTAGAGTAGTAGGGAAATTTTTAATTGTGGTAACTAGGCAGCTCTAACGTATAATTATATAGCGTAATACGCATCACTGCATTTAGGATTCTATTAGATAGCTTAGTATTAACAATTAATTAATTAAATTTATTGATCTTATTACAGGAAACCCTTGATTAGTGCGGTTAATGAATCCTTGAAATATACCGCACATATTAAAACTGCACTAATCAAACTTAAGAAACAATGGGAATAATTATAATGAATCCTTGAAAATTATGAAATTGTAAAAACATATTTTTTCTTACTCAATACGTACCTATAATGCACTGCATAGTTCTTAAATTATTAAGGAATAAATTTAAAAAAAGATAGTATGATTTAAATTTTATTTTTTGCAAAAAAATTTATCTAACTTCAATTGAACAGTGGTAGCTTTCTTCCTTTCCTCCTTGATTTTGCGATAACAATCAATTTGCTTATCTAACCCTCGACGAACGTTCATGCTTCTCTCTGCATCTGGATCAATCTCTAGTATGAGTTCTTTTGCTTTTTAAAGTGTATTAAATAGTTCAAGTTTTTTGAATGAAATTTCTTTGGGAGCAAATTGCTTTTCTTCTGCTTCATTTTCGTCTTCTTCTTCATATGCATGTTGATGCTCAATTTCAAGAAGATCGTCGTTACTTAAGTCTTTTGAATGAGATTCCAATAATTCTCTAACATTTTCTGAATCTACTTCCTCAAAACCGAGGTCTTTTCCAATTGTAGTAATTTCATCAATAACTTTGTTGACAGGATTAATGAAACCGCAAAAATCATTTGCGCATTCAGGCAAAAGATTCTGCCAGACTGCTCTCATGCAGCTGTTCGTCATTTCTTCCCACGATTTGTGTATGTTCTCAACTGCTTCTTTAATATCGTAATATTAAAGAAGTTTAATATTAATAATAAAAGAATATGAGTTACCAGAGCAAATTTCAATTTCAGAGTGGTATGGGGTGCTGCTGTCAAGCGTTTTGGAGTCGATTCCCATTTATTTAAGTTAGAAGACCCTGGTGAGTGCGTGTCACGTATTTGCTGCTTCAGGCGCCGTTGTGAGTTGCCAAGCACTGCAAGAAAAAAACAGCGCACTAATCAAATTTGATAACGCATATATTAAGGGGATAGTATCAAAAAAATTTTGCGCACTAATTAAAACCGCATTAATCAAAGGTTTCCTGTAATTTAAAATATCATGCCCCAGACTAGAGCAGCAAAGCAATGGGCACAAAGTGGCAGGAGTGCTGTGACTCGGGGGAGAACCGAGAGGGACAATTCTCCAACGTATCACAGCCTAAAAAAATGTGCAACTTGTGAAATGTTTGCCGAACTCTCGGGAACAGAACATGATCTAGCCAAGGAGGATGTCTTTGTGTGTGCCAGGTGCAGAGAGTGTCTAGAAATTAGGCATCAACTCAGCGCGCGTTCTACTGGGCGTCTATGAGAGCTTGAGGTGTAGGGTAGATGCCCTCGAAGAAATTAATATGAGGGGCCCGTCAAGCTCTCAGCTGCACAACTCAATGCCAGAACTCACTCCTGGGCGTCAGGCAACACAACTGCAATCTCCAAGGCAGAATGCGCTGGTCCCAAAGGAACTAGTTATTGTTGGTGACTCTATTGTCAGGGAGACCAGGAATATATTGTGTAAAAAGGATAGATGGAACAGGACCAGGGTATGTCTGCCAGGGGTAAAAGTTGATCTTGTTGTAAAGCATATATCATATTTTAAGGGCACAAAAGGTGATATTGTTGTACACATTGGCACCAATGACATTAACAGTAGGAGATCTGCTGATTTACTTAACAAGTACAGGTCAATGTTGGAAAAAAGTTGACAGTCAGGGTTAAATTTGAAAGTGTCTGCAATTCTGCCCAGACACAATCGGAGGGAATACATGATAAGAGCCTTGTCAATCAATTCGGCCCTGGAGGGAATGTGCAAGGCTCAAGGGGTAGAATTTTTTTCAGCGTGGTCTGTGCTTGTTAACAGGAGACACTGCTTCTAAAGGGATGGGATACACTTAAATAGAAAGGGTGCAAGAATATTTGCTGATGCTATCGAGGCAGTGTTAGGTGGGTCAGAAAACTGCTAGCTTGTGGGGATTCACAGACTAAAAGGTTAAAAGTAGCCGCAGGCAGAGGTGAAGGTGATTCTTGCACAACTTCTGTTGGAATAAGTAGCGACCTAGAGCGAGGGGTGCTGGGGGTTTCAGGGACTGATAACAGTCATCGTGAAACAGGTGGGTATATGGGATGTGTTAGGGTAACTAATAATAAGGATAGGTACATGTATACTTGCATGTATACCAACTTGAAGTATAGAAAATAAATTTGATGAATTTGAAGTGTTGGTCAAGACATTAAAGGCGGATATTGTTGGGATAGCAGAGACGTGGTGTCACACAGATATAAGGAATACAGAACTGGAATTTGGGGAGTACAATGTATACAGAAAGAATAGAAAGGATAGAAAGGGAGGAGGTCTTATGCTGTTAATTAAGAAAAACATAAAATCAAAAGAAGTGCATCATCCAGTTGATATAGATGAACAGTGCACTGTTGAGCCAGTTTGGTGTGACCTAAGCACTGCGAAAGCAAAAATAAGAGTAGGAGTGTTTTATAGGCCTAATGACTCGAATGAGTACAATGAACAATTGTACCGAGAAATAGAGTGGGCTAGTAAATCAAAATGTCTTATAATGGGGGATTTTAACTTCCCAGATATTGACTGAAACTTGTGGATTGATCACTCACACACTAGTAAGACTTTTGTGGATTTATTGGATGATTGTTTTTTGCAACAGCATGTTCGAGAGGCAACCAGAGAGGGTAATACTCTTGATCTGGTTATCAGCAGTGATCATTCTTGTATTAAGAATTTGCAGATAAAGGAACCACTAGGTGGCAGTGATCACAGTGTACTGATGTGGGATTTACTTAAAGATATAATTACCATCAAGGGTAAAGGAAAGGGTTTTTGCTTCTGTAAAGGTGAGTACAGTGGTCTCAGACAGTTTTTAAATTCTGTACAGTGGGATCAACTGACGATGTTACCAACAGTAAATTCTAAGTGGGAAGCATTCAAGGAAGTAATTTTGGAAGCTTCTAGGCTTTTTGTTACAACTAAGAAATACTGCTCTAGATTTAGCCCCAAATGTCACGATGCACAGGTTGGAAACCCGCGATCTAGAAGGAAAGGGATGAATCAGATTGGTCCACTTAACACAGATGGTTTGACTATTGATGATCCTGCTCAAGTAGCTGATAAACTGAATGAATATTTTTTTGCATCTACATTCACACATGAGGAGTTATTGAAGGAGGGTAATGCCAGAAGTTTATCAAACTCTAACAGAGAGCTACGTGATTTTGTAATAACTGAGTACAAAGTGGAAGAGAAATTGTTTTGAAGTTAAAAATAAGGAAGGCACCTGGGGTGGGTGGGATTTATCCAGTTATATTAAAGGAGGCAGCAAAGGAAGTAAGCAAACCCTTAACCATAATTATGAGATTTTCCTTGGACTTAGGGGAGGTCTTCGTGAACTGGAGGTGTGCAAATGTATCCACAATTCACAAAACAAGTTCAAAAAGTGACACAAGAAACTATAGATCTGTTAGTTTAACTTGTGTTCCAGGGAAAATAATGGAGTCACTAGTTAAAGAAGCATTGCAGGATCATCTAGACAAGACTGCAGTAATAGTTAAGACACAGCATGGGTTTGTTAAAGGGAGGTCTTGTCTGACCAATTTGACTTGATACTATGATGAGTCCATTGTTGTTTTCTGTATTTATAAATAATATTGATGATGGTATATCAAGCTTAATGTCCAAGTTTGCAGACGATACAAAGGTTGGCAGGGTTGTTAAGGACACTACTGATGCTATGCTGCTGCAACAGGATCTGGAAAGGTTGAGCAGATGGGACGAGAGGTGGCAAATGAAGTTTAACATTGACAAATGTAAAGTACTACATATGGGAAACAGCAACGCCAGAGCAACGTATCAACTCTATGGTACTACACTGACAGTGATAGAGAATGAAAAGGACCTGGGGGTAATTGTGCAGGCAGATATGAAGTTCTCTGAGCAGTGCAGACGGGCTGCAAGAGTAGCTCATGGTGTCTTATCAATGATATACAGGAATTTTTCTAGCAGGGATAGGGAGGTGATTATTCCCTTGTATAAGGCAATGGTCAGGCCGCACCTTGAGTACTGTATACAGGTCTGTAGGCCTCATTTCAAGAAGGATCTAGAGCTTCTGGAACGAGTACAGAGAAGGGCAACAATGTTAGTGAACGGAACGAAGGGTTGCTCTTACGAATAAAGGCTTAAGTTTTGCAAATTACAGAGTCTGGAGACTAGCACCAGCGAGGTGATCTGATTGAGGTGTATAAGGCCTTGAACGGGTTGAGCAAGCTCAGTGGTGTTGTTATTATTCCTCTTGCTCAGATTACGAACCTGAGGTGGCATAGATTCAAATTGAGGAAAGTAAATAGATGTGTGGAAATGTGCCTTTAGCCAGCAGGTAGTTGATTACTGGAACAGACTTCCATCTCCTGTTGTGGAAGTTGATAGCTTAAATAAATTTAAGGCTGAGCTAGACAAGCATTTGGAGTGAATGGTTGGGTGAAATGGGAGGAGGTTTTTTTTTTTATTTTATTTTATTTTTTTGCTGATGCTGCATAAGCTTGCTTTCACATTGTATTCCTCAGCTAATGCTAATATTAAATATTCATATCCAAAGAATTATATGCCCTAAAGAAGAAAAACTATTTAATTCATAACTATTTGAACTCTTGGTGAACAGCTGCTTCTTACAATGGAGAATCTGTTTTTTTTGTTACTTGTTTCGACCCTTCTCCATCTCATCATCATAATACAGTTAGTGACAAAAGGTTGTCTTTTTGCAAAAACTTTTCACAAAATACTACATAAAATAGATTTTTTTTTTTTTTTTTAGTTTGTAAAATTTCTGCTTATTTTCTGTAATGAATTTGCCATCAGATGTTCTGTGGTTGTCTGGTTTCAAAACTGAAACACATGATATTAGCATTGTTCTCTGTATGTGCAGTAATTTCAATATTTATGTAGTGCAAAGCTCATCAGCCTTTTTTGGCTGTTGCTCTGTAAGCTCACTTTCTTGCATCATATGCCTCAACTAATTCTAATTAAGAATGCCTTTCAATAATATGTCAAAGAAGTGTGAAAATAATTCTTCAATCCAAGTTTCCTCACATCCATGTGAGAAACCTTGGATCGAAGAATCGTTGAATTATGTTTTAAAATATTTCTTTTAAAATTCTTTAACATGGAGTAATAACTATGGCCAATACTTCTAAATATGTTGAAAAATTTTGTGTAAAAATATTTTACCAACAGTTTTAAAATCTTCCACTTTAGAAATTGATCATCATAACAGGCTAAATCAGGAGGATGATTCTGACATAGTCATAAGCATTTCTTCTGTCAAGGTTGTGGAGAGTCTAAATAAAGAGAAGATTCTTGTTATGGTGTCCTCAAGTTCCCATTGAAAAATTATGTTTTTATAAATGCTAAGGTAACACAAATTTCATCAATTTGCAGTGCATTGGTTCCAGTTCAAAGCTTTTTGTGGGAAGTTTCCAGTTCTTGTTTTCATTAAAAGATAAAAGAAATAGATTTTTCAGTAGATCATCATATTGAGTTTCTCAGTTTCATGAGGACCAGCTGTTATTATGAAAGAAGAAAGAATCGATGTACAGCATTCCTTAGTTGGGGACTTACACATTTACAAAGAACTTGAAATATAACAAATTATCCCAAATCATGCTTGACATTTTAATAATTCCTCATAACAGTGAAAATAGCCAGCAAGGTTAGAAAAAGAATAACTGAGTTCAGGTCTTCTCTTTCTGCTGAAGCTTATGAAATTTGGATACTTCCAATCAACCGGTGAAATACCACCACTTTGCTTATTGGAGGCTTGAAGTGGTGGAACCCATGTTTAGTCTCTAGAACTAAGTTCCGGCCAACCCTTCCCTATCTCTTCCATCATGCAGTATGATTGATGATTTTTGAGGTTATGATGAATGTCGTGGCAAGATCCAATATTCCTTACATTTCAAGGGTACAGCTCTAAAACGGTGTTCGCAGGCCGGCCGCTAGATAGTACACCGGACCAAACCTATTGGTAACTCTCTAGGAGGCTTCCGGATCAGCTAGTGTATAATCTTGCTACCTCTACTCTGCCAGATAGTGACTGGAGGGAGTCCGAGTAGTGTGTATGCGGGGAGCATTGTCGAGGCCACGTTATGTCAAGGATCTGGGTATATTCTTACCACATGTACGACATATCCAAAAATTTCATTACTTCATGCAGCATGTCCCGCCCACTTTTTCTTACTATTGAATACACCATGAATTGTCAAAATAATAGAGCAAGCTTATCTGCGAAAAGATCTAAACCTCCCAAGGACGTCCTAATTCATTTCACAAATATACGTGGTCTCAATTCCAATCTCAACGATGTCCATTTCCGCTTGCAGTCTTCCAAACCCCATGTACGTTTTCTGACTGAATCTCAGTTATCAGTTCATTCAACTACTTCTCATCTCAGATGTCCAAATTATTTGCTGTATGATTCCTTTCGCCTCAAAGGTGGTACTTGTGCATATGTCCGTTCTGATATTCCCTGTCAAAGACTTGGCAATTTGGAATCTCCTCTCTTCGATCTTCTCTGGCTTAAAATCTCTCTACCTCATTGTGTCAAATTCATCTGTTGTCTCTACCGTTCTCCCAACTCCACTAATCACTTGGAGCTCTTTGACTTCCTCTCTTTGCAACTTGACTTTCTCCAGTCCAACTTTCCTAACAGTGAGGTAATTTTCCTTGGTGATTTTAACGTTCACAACTCCAGCTGGCTTCCATTTTCTAGTCACACCGACCCAGCAGGTCGAGATGCTGAGGCTTTTGCAATTACTAATGACCTAGCACAGATTGTTCATTTACCTACAAGAATACCGGACAATCCTAATCATACAGCCAATACGCTTGATCTTTTTCTCACAAACAACCCTTCTAAGTACAAGGTTGAAGTGAGAGGTCCTTTAGGCACTTCAGATCACAACTTGGTGATTGTCTCTTCTCCAATGGAACCTTTATCTCATGGCTATTCCCAACCTCGTATTGTTTGGCATTACAAGAATGCAAAATGGGATGACCTGCGAGACTTCTTTTCTTCTTTTCCTTGGTCTGATTACTGTTTCAAAACTTCTGATGTCAACGTTTGCTCAGATCGTGTCAGTGAAATTATTCTTGCAGGAATGGAATCCTTTATCCCACACTCCACTTTAAAATCTCGTCCTTTATCTAAACCTTGGTTTTCCAATAAATGTGCTAAGGCTGTCCAAAGGAAGAATGTTGCATATCGCAATTGGCTTGTTTCTAATTCTTCAGTTTCATTTTCTGCCTACACCAAAGCTCGCAACAATTGTAAAGCAGTTATTAATCAGTCCAAACTAGAGTTTGAACAGGCTAAGAGTAGAAAACTTGCTTCTTGCCCTAATGGTAGCCGAGCATTCTGGTCTCTTGCCAAAGCTATTGGCCGCAACTTTTGCCCATCTCTGCTTCCACCTCTGTCCAAACCAGATGGTTCTGTTGTCACTTCAGCCAAGGATAAAGCTGACCTGCTAGCATCCCATTTTTCTTCCAGCTCATGTATTAATGATCTTGGTAAAACACCTCCTACCATTCCTAACACGCTCCATTCAATGCCTCCTGTGGTCTTCCGTCAAAAGGATATCAGAAGGATTTTGATGAATCTTGATGCTAAGAAAGCTTCAGGTCCTGATGGTATTTCTCCACTTGTTCTCAAAACCTGTGCCCCTGAACTTTCTCCTATTCTTTGCCGCCTTTTTTCACTTTCGTATTCCAAAGGTGTTTTTCCTTCTGCTTGGAAATTTGCTCATATCCAGCCAGTTCCTAAAAAGGGTGACAAATCCCTCCCATCCAATTATCGTCCCATTGCAATTACTTCTACTCTTTCTAAAGTAATGGAGAAATCAATTAACCGCCAACTCTTAAACTACCTAGAAACCTTCCGTCTGATCAACGATCGCCAGTATGGATTCCGTAAGTGTCGATCCACTGGTGATATTCTGGCTTATGTTACCCATTTATGGACTAATTCAATGGAAAGGTTCGGTGAAACACAAGTAGTTGCTCTTGACATCTCAAAGGCTTTTGATCGTGTTTGGCATAAAGGTCTTCTAAACAAGCTTCCATCTTATGGTTTGCCAACTGTTTTTAGTAATTGGTTATCCAGTTTTCTCTCTGATCGCTCACTGAGGGTTATGGTAGATGGCTCTCTGTCTTCTAACTTCTCCACTAATGCCGGTGTCCCCCAGGGTTCAGTTCTTTCCCCCACTCTTTTCCTCTTGTATATCAATGACCTTCTTCCATTGACTGGAAATCCTATCCATAGTTTTGCCGATGATAGCACATTGCATTCAACTTTCCATTTTGAGAAACCTTGTCCTGCTCAATCAGCTTCAAGTTCTCGAAAATCTGCTGCCAATTCCTTAAATGCCGATCTTCAGGTAATTCTCCAGTGGGGCAAAGACAACTTAGTTGATTTCAACCCTTCTAAAACTCAGTCTTGTCTTATATCTCGCAAAAAGGATTCTTCTGCTCCTATGCTTATCTTTAGTGACACTCCGATTTCTAGGCAAAATGATATATCTCTTTTGGGGATTACCCTGACTTCTAATCTCTCTTGGCACAAGCACATTACAAATATTGCTTCCTCTGCATCTAAAAAACTTGGTTTTCTCTTTCGCTCTCGGCGTTACTTTTCTTCCAAACAGCTGTTCACTCTGTATAAATCGCAAATCCGCCCTGCCATGGAATATTGTTCCCACATCTGGGGTGGTGCCCCCAAAACCTCTCTCAGGCTTCTTGATTCCATTCAGAAGAGGGCAGTTAGGTTAATTAATGATTCATCTCTAACAGAGTCTCTCCACTCGCTTTCTCATAGACGTACTGTTTCTGCTGCATGCCTCTTCTACAGATACTTCCATGGGCACTGTTCTTCTGAATTGGCTTCTATAATTCCCGCTCTCTCTTTCAAAACTGTCCGAACACGTGCCGCCACCAGCCAACATCCATTTACTGTCCAACTTCAAACCCACAGAACCAACTTTTCATCTTCCTCATTTATTCATTCAACTGCCGTTTTCTGGAACAACCTTCCTTCATACGTATTTCCTGAAAATTACAATCTACAGAAGTTCAAGTCCAATGTCAACAAATATCTTCTTTCGTCTTCTCAACCTCCAACCCCAGCACGGTACTAAGTACTATAGGTTCTAATACCTCTCGTGTTTGGGGTTCTCATAAAAAAAAAAAAAAAAAAAAAAAAGCTAAGTCTAGACCACAGGGCCATCATTATGAACAAAACATTGTCTTGACATTTCTAAAGAGGGTAAAGTATCTTTTTTACAGCAATTAAAGTCAGTTGATGTCTAATATAATATCCAAACAGAAATCCACAGACAGAATAATGCTATGGCTGATTTTATTGTAAGATATGTATCTTTTTTGGTAAATTTAATTTCTAGTACAGCGGATATTTAAAAAAAAAAAACTCCTGTTTTTTTTTTTTTTTTCTGTTTTGTCCAAAAACACCTTGTTTTTTTCCTCTGCTTGCAATTGTCTCATCTTCAGCTTAAGTAAAAATTTGGCAGCTGTGTACTGTTGTGGCCTCATGAACTGCTGATCATCTATAGCTGTTTCTGTTTATGTAGGACTGTTGTAGTAGACACTGTTAATATATACAGTGTTGCCCCTTCTTTATCATAAAACCACAAACCATAAAAGCAATGAATTTATTTCATGCAAATCAAGTTTCGGTTTAAGATTGTTTTTTATGCACTCCAAACTAGACTTTTATAGTATATTAAGTTTTTACACAGCAGGCTGTTTGTGTACTGAATGCTGATGGGGTGGGGGGGGGGAGTTTCTGTGAATCACTTCTGAATTTCACTAATATGGGGGGGGGGGGGAAATAGTGAAGTTTTAAATGTGTTTTCTTTTATACATTTACTAAATTTGTTTTCAATGATAAATTTAATGATACTTCAGTAAAACTTATAGCTTATTAAAAAGTTGAGCAAATGAATTTTTGATTTGTGCAGAAAACTGTCTGGCCATTTTTAAATAAAATTGTTTGACTTAATGAGACAGTAAATGATGTGATTTGGTCCAAATTACATGATATATGATTACATCCAAATCACATGATGTTGTGATTTGGATATAAGATCCTTTATTGTTGACTCAAGGACACTTATTTATGTAATTAGAATATAGTCTTGATATATTCTGTATCCTATTAGAAGCTAAAATACAGAATGTATCAGAATATTTATCGGAACCTCAATTTGATTTTCAGAAAAGCATGGCTCCGATAAATCATTTTTACCTTGTTCTTGCAAATACAACTCCTGTTTAATCTATTCTTAATCACATTATCATCCACCAATATATAGATATATATATATATATATATATATATATATATATTTTCTATAAATCTTCTAATAGCATACAAAACACTCCTTTTTCCTATATTACAAATAACTATATGAATCTGAATATTTTGGGTAGCTTGACTGTAATGGAACATCTATGGTTCTATGGTCGTTTAAAGGGAACTCCAGAGGCAGATGTTATGAGGGAAAGCCAAAAGATGATTGAAGATATTGGATTATCTCATAAAAGAGATGAATTATCTAAGAACCTTTCTGGTGAGAATTGTTATTTTTAAGTTAAGTTATTTTTAAAAGGAGTGAGCCTTAATATCAGAGTGAATTATTATTAATAATATACATCTAAAACCTTTGTCTCTCTCTGAGTTAACACAAAATTTTATACAGATTGAAACAAAAGTTTTAATTTTCTCTCTTTGTTTTTTAATGCAGGAATACCAATTCTAAAAAAAAAAAATTTTTCTTTATTGCAGTGAGTAGCTTATAATTAAGTGAGCACAGTTCGCATGGATTCTGAGGTGCCATTTATTTCAAGAGCCTTGATGAATTTTTTATAGAAGATGTGATCATATAAGGATTTCATCAGTAAGTCCCAGAACTTAAAAAAGTTCTGGGTCTGACAGTTTATCTTCAAATTGTGGAATTAATTCACAACATGTATGGGAATTTTTCTGCACCTAGTGCAGAATCATTTGTCTGCAGTAAATCTGAATTAGTGTGCTTTGAATAGAAGGTGTTTTATGTATCTCATTGCGTTTTAAAATGAGCAATTTTACTAAGAAGCGAATTTTCTTCTAATTTTAATTAGATTTTCATTAAATTGCACAAAAGTGCAACCCCAAAAAATGTGAAAAATAGCTTTGAGAGAGAATTCGCTGTGCGTTCGAACAACTTTTCAATGATTCACAATGAAAAGAGGATATTTTGTAATGAATTTGATGGACAAGCAGCTTATCCACTAAATTCATCCTCATTCTGGTTGCCCTTCAACTTCAAACACAATCAGTCTATCACTCGTATTCATGATCTGTTCAGGAGGGATTGACATTTAACTATCCACAAAGTTGCTAATAAAATTAGTAATTCTTTTAGGATTTATCAGTCAATTTTAATAAACGATTTGAAAATATGACAAGATTCACACAAGTTTGTGTCTCATATCCTCACTGATGATCACATAGAGCTGTTAGTTGCTGCTGCCAACCCACACTTTGTTTTTCTCATCATTACTGGAGACGAGCCATGGGTTTATTGCTGTGGTCTGGAAACACAAGGCGCTTCTGTAGCCAGGTGGGAAGGAGCAGCAGTGCGCAGCACACGCTTCTTGATTAGACCGGGGTTCGAGCCCGTGACCACCAAATACGGAGGATGCGGAAAGGTCATGGAATGACCACCGCATATTCCCGGAGCAATATGGCCTTAGTTGCTAATGCTATTAAAAACCAAATAACAACAACAACAACTGGAAACACAGGCTCTCAAGGGAAGGCTTCATCTTCAGCAAACCCGAGAAAAACAAGGAAATCTTGATCAGATGTGTGTGTATCGTGCCATGCTTATCATATTTTTGACACATAGGACATTGTTCATTATGAATTTTTCGCATATGATCAAATAGTGAACCAGGAATACTAAAAATAGTTGTGCGTTGATTTCCCAATGCTGTAAGGAGAAAACATAAGAAAGGCACCTGGGGTGGATGGGATCTATCCAGTTATATCAAAGGAGCATCCTTGGACTCAGAGGAGGTCCCCACGGACTGGAGATTGCAAATGTATCCCCAATTCACAAAGGAGGATTGAAGGGCGACACAAGTAATTACAGATCAGTTAGTTTAACTTCTGTTCCGGGTAAAATAATGGAGTCACTGGTTAAAGATGCATTGCAGGATCATCTAGATAAGACTGCAGCATTAATTCAGACACAGCATGGGTTTGTTAAGGGAAAGTCTTGTCTGACAAATTTGATAGGATATTAAGATGTGGTTACAAAGGAACTGGATGCAAAAAATAATTTTGATATCATATATTTGGATTTCAGGAAAGCTTTTGACACTGTTGCGCATGGAAGACTATTGTGCAAATTGGAGCAGAATGGTATTAGGTGTAAGTTGCTACAAGGGATAAAAGGATGGTTGAGTGGGAGAAGACAGAGGGTGGTAATCAATGGGTGCTGCTCTTCGTGGACTAATGTTATTAGTGGAGTCCCACAGGGTTCAGTGTTGGGTCCACTGTTGTTTTGTATATTTATCAATGATATTGATGAAGGTATATCAGGCTTAGTGTTGAAGCTTGCAGATGATACAAAGGTTGGCATGGTTGTTAATGACATTAATGGCAGTGTGCTACTGCAACAGGATCAAGAAAAATTGGGCAGATGCGCTAAGAAGTGGCAACTGAAGTTTAACCTTGACAACTGCAAAGTACTGCATATGGGTAGAAGTAACCCCAGAGAAACGTACCAACTGTGTGGTATTACACTTAAGGTAGTAGAAAATGAAAAAGACCTAGGAGTAATTGTGCAGTCAGATATAAAGTTTTCTGAGCAATGCAGACAGGCTGCCAGGGTAGGTCGTGGGGTTTTATCAATGATATATAGGAATTTTGCTAGCAGGTAAAAGGACGTGATTGCCCCTCTGTATAAGGCAATGGTCAGGCCACGCCTTGAGTACTGCGTACAGGTCTGGAGGCCTCGTTTTAGATAGGATGTAGATTTGCTTGAGTGTGTACAGAGAAGGGCAACAAGATTGGTGAAGGGAATGAAGGGATCCTCCTACCAAGAGAGGCTTAAATTCTGCAAATTGCAGTGGCTGGAGATTAGGCACCTGCGCGGTGATCTGATTGAGGTGTATAAGGCCTTGAATGGGTTGAGCACGCTGAATTCTGATGGGATTCTTACACTTGTTCAGATTATGAACCTAAGGGGGCATAATTCAAATTGAGGAAAGACAGATATAGAATAGATGTGCGGAAATTTGCCTTTAGCCAGCGGGTGGTTAATTGCTGGAACAAACTTCCATCTGTCGTTGTGAAACTTGTACTGCAATGACCCCCAGCAGTCTCTGAAATATCCTGCATATTGTTTTTCAGGCTTCTGCTCATTCCAATAGAAGCAGTGCAAAAATCACTTTCACCTCTGCCAGTGGCTACTGTTAATCTATTAGTCCTTGTATCCCCCAAGCTAGCAGTTTTCCGACCCACCTAACACTGCCTCGATAGCATCAGCAAATATTTTTGCACCCTTTCTATTTAAGTGTATCCCATCCCTGTAGAAGCAGTCTCTCCTGTTAACAAGTACAGATCAGGCAGAAAAAAAATTCTACCCCTTGAGCCTTGCACAATCTTTCCAGGGCCGAAATGACCGACAAGCTCTCATCATATACTCCCTCCTATCGTGTCTGGGCAGAATTGCAGACACTTCAAATTCAGCCCTAATTCAACAGTTTTTCAACAGTGACCTGTACTTGTTAAGTAACTCTGCCGGTCTCCTACTCTTAATATCATTAGTGCCAACGTGTACAACTATATCACCATTTGTGCCCTTAAAAGATGATATCCGCTCTACAATATCATCAACCTTTGCCCCTGTCAGACATACTCTGGTCCTGTTCCACCTATCCTTTTTACAAAGTATGTTCCCCGTTTCCCTGACAATAGAGTCACCAACAACTACTAGTTCCTGTGGGTTATGGTGAATTATGGTCAGTGATAGATTTTTCACTACATTTTCTATTATTATATTGGCGCCTCCGTAGCCAGGTGGGAAGAAGCAGCAGTGTGTAGCACACGCTTCTTGATTAGACCGGGTTTCGAGCCCGTCACCACCAAATACGGAGGATGCGGAAAGGTCATGGAATGACCACCGCATATCCCGGAGCAATATGGCTTTAGTTGCTAATGCTCCTAAAAACCAAATAACAAACAAACATAACATTTTCTATTGTTCTTTTGAAGATGTTGAAGTACAGAATGCTGAAGTACAGAATGCTGAAATTTGATCCATATATTCTGTTTATAGAAAGGTCACTAAAAAGCCTGATGAAGAAAGCCTCCTTGAAGGTTCTGTTTTTTAATTTTGATCAATGTTGAATACTGTTTTATCTCCAAATTCTCAAAGATTCCTGCATTGGAAGGCATGGTAGGCTGTATCTGATTTGTTGGACATATCATGTGATTAGCATTAGTAGAGGCATACGATGCAAGAAAGCAAGCTTATAAAGCATCAGCAAAAAAAAAAATTCTCATTTCACCCATCCATTCACTCTAAAAGGTTTTTTTCAGTTAGTCCCCTTGAATTTATTTAAGCTATCAACTTCCACAACTAGTTTGTTCCAGCAATCAACTACCTGCTAGCTAAAAGCAAATTTCCGCACATATATTATTCTACAACTGTTTTTCCTCAATTTGAATTTATGCCCCCTCAGGTTAGTAATCTGATCAAGAGGAAGACTCCCATCAGCATTGAACCTGCTCAAACCATTCAAGGCTTTATACACCTCACTCAGATCACCTTCCAGGTGCCTAGTCTCCAGATGCTGCAATTTGCAGAACTTAAGCCTTTCTTGGTAAGAGGACCCCTTTGTTTCCCTCACCAATCCTGTTGCTCTTCTTTGCACTCATTCTAGCATCTCTACATCCTTCCTAAAATTAGGCCTCCAGACCTGTATGCAGTACACAAGGCATGGCCTGACCATTGCCTTATACAAAGGGATAATCACCTCCTTTTCCCTACTAGCAAAATTCCTGTATATCATTCACAATACCCCACGACCTGTGCTGGCAGCCGGTCGGCACTGCTCAGAAAACTTTATATCTGATTGCACAATTCCCCCCAGGTCTTTTTCATTCTCTAACACCCTGAGTGCCACACAATTGGTAAGCTCCTCTGGGGTTACTGCTACCCATATGCAGTACTTTGCATTTGGAACCATATATCCTTTTATTCATTCAGTCTGGATTGAAGCTGCCAGTAGGATTCTCCAATGTAGGCAACTCCACAACCACGCCTTATGTGGTATACTAGTCCTCTGGGATTGTCTTTGGGTAATTTTAGGCATTGTTTGGGGAATTGATGAGCTAAAGTAGAATGTGGGCACACCTTGTGTTTTGGCAGTTTTTGCCAATGCCTGGGACATATGGGATGTAGATGTGTGAGAGGTCCTTCCTTTTACTGCTGGTGTCTTTGATCCCTTTGGTGGCTTAGTTTATGATTTTCTTTATCATGAGGAGCAGTTAACCATTGTTGAGGGCTAGTTGAATTATAGCTGAGATTTTGACTCAGCTATAACTGAACTTTCCACAGAGCTGTAGGTATGCAATGTTTTAATGGTTACCAAAAGGAAGCCAAGAAATGTATCTTGTGTTTTTATCTTGATTATAGTTTCTTTCTACATGCACATCCTATTGTCTTATAACATAATCTAAAAATGAAAGGTTTTAGCTGTAATTACTTCTCATTAATTGTCTATCAATTTATTTTAGACAGCTGTTAAATGTTCTTCAATTTCTTCTCCGTAACATTTATGGTCTGATGATAAGGTTCACTAAGAATCCTGAAACATCACCTGCTAATAATTTTGTGTAGAAATTAAACTTGTATTCTATTTGAGTTTAATGAAACCTATTTTGTTAATATCACATGGTATAATAGTGTCATTCTTATTATTATCAATATTATTATATATAGTAAATAATTCACTGTTAAAATTTCCGTGCCGAGTGGTCAGGAGCGGGAGTGTAGTAGCACACACTCTTTTAGTAGACCGGGGTTCAAACCCCAGAGTGCTGAATACGATCGATCTGCCTACCCGCACTGGACCAGCGTGGCAGATTATGGTCCATTTCCCTCAGCATGAATTCTTGAGGAGGCTTCCATCCTGCAGTGGGTTGATAATGGCTGCAATTTACTTTTTTTTTTTTTTTTATGTTGTTAAAATTTTAACAATTATAACAGTTTTTTTGAGTGACTGTTTGTTTGTTATTTGGTTTTTAAGAGCATTAGCAACTAAGGCCAAATTGCTCCGGGAATATCCGGTGGTCATTCCCTGACCTTTCCACATCCTCCGTATTTGGTGGTGACGGGCTCGAACGCCGATTGAGTGACTGAAGCAAGGAAGTGAATATTACATATAATATCAAGTTGCAACCAACACATCATCAGGAAAAAGTTCTGTTTCATTTTATTGTTGGGGCCAAATATGGAAAACTCAAATTCGCCATGCTTTCATGGCAAATTTGCTACTTATGGTGACAGGGTTGCCCACAACAAAGACAGACATCCAGCAACAAAGAATTTTCACAGTATCTTCTCAATCAGTGCTGGATTAAGACCATTGTAGACCTTAAGGTGTGATGAAATTTTTCAAAAATGTTGTAGAAAGAAAGAAAAAAAAAATATGGGGGGAAAAAAAAGAAAAATATATATAAAATATTTCAGTTCTCTACATGATGTTAGTTGCTTTCAGGATAAAACATTGGGAGTGGGCCAGGCCACTTCCAAAGGTTTTGGCCCCATCTGTATCACTTATGTCATGACTATTCAGTAACTCAAATTTATTGTTAGCCCTGGTAGCAATTACTGCTTAACCTCAAGCTGTTGGTTTGAGGTTAAGCAGTAACTGCTACCAGCTTAACCTCAAACCCTTGGTTTGAGGTTAAGCCTGATTGAATAAACGTTAAATTCAGCTCTTGGTTGCTTTTAATGTTTATTCAATAATAATAATTGTAAAAGAATAAGAGGAGTTTACCTCAGTATAGTACGTAGAACACTTCCGTATGATACTCTCCAGAAATTAAAACAAAAACATCGAAAACTTACATTAGAGTAAAAAATAAATAATTAAAAACGAATTTAACACAATTCAAATCAATTTGATACAATTAAAAATCAATGTAATGCAATTAAAAAGAATCTAACAAATATTCAAAATGATTTTCCTTCCTGAAGCTGACAACACTTTTCGACCGTATGTTGTGATCACAGGAATGAAAATATCTGAAAATGAAAAATATGGTTATAATTATTATTATTTATCTATATAAATTATATATATTCTATATATATAATTCTAAAATATAAAAATATTATAAAAATAAAATTCTATATATAAATAATAATAATTATAATTATTATTATTTATCTATATAAATAATAATAATTATAACCATATCCATTTTTTGCTACGAATCAGAAGGACAAAGCATCAAGTCAACAATTCAATGCAAGATGCATATATTTGGATTTTAGGAAAGCTTTTGATACTGTGGCACATGGAAGTACAAATTGGAGCCATATGGCATTCAGGGCAAGTTGCTACAATGGATAAAAGGATGGTTGAGTGGGAGTAGACATAGAATGGTTATCAATGGACACTGCTCTTCTTGGACTAATGTTATTAATGATATTGATGAAGGTATATCAAGCTTAATGTCAAAGTTTACAGATGATACAAAGGTTGGCCGGGTTGTTAATAACAGCATTGACAATATCCTGAAAGAGGCCTCTGAGGTCGGGAAAACTCATGTCTAAAAAATATATAAATTCATACACCGACCATTGAATAAAATTTAATATGACTACAATCTTTACACAAAAATATTTACAATAAACTATTGCGGAATGCTAAAAACTGTAATAAAAGATCGTTTACAATAAAATTTGCTAAAATATAAAACATTAAAAGCGCTAAAAACCTGAAGCTTTCGGGAGCATCAGCTCCCTTCTTCAACAGTGATATGACTTCCTGCAACATCTCCTTAAATAGCAGGCTCACGGTACCTCCACACGTGGTATTTCTCCACATGGTTCAATCGGCACATGGTCAGAACTGGAAGCGGAAATGTCTCGGGAACGTGGCAAAGAAAATCGTTCATCCGACCTTAATATAATTGTTTCAAAGATAGGATTAATACGTATGCCTCTATCTCTATTCATGGTATTCCTACTGGATGAACTAATCCGTAAACCCTCGAGCCATTTACGCTCCCAGTATCCATGTGCATGATCCAAAATAATAGCGTCCTCCGGGGAGATTTGATGCTGCCTCTCCCAAAAATGTTCGGCCACAGCAGACTTGTTGTATTCAGCGGTTCTTATGGCATTTAAATGTTCCCCCAGACGATCCCTGAGCCGTCGTTTTGTTTCCCCCACATAACACTCCCCACAATCCAGGCATTCTATTCTATAAACCACTCCACTACTAAGATCTTTTGGTATGCGGTCTTTGACCTGAGACACAGCTGTGCACAGCCTCCGCCCAGGAAGCTGTACACAGCGTGTCCCATAACCCCGTAAAATTCTTGCCAGATGTTCAGTAAGGCCCGGATAGTAGGGGATGTATGCGGTGGCTACCGGAACGAACGACTCCCTACGTTCGGACACTCCTCTACTATATCTATCCAGGATCCTCTGGGGGTATCCGCACTTTCTAAGTTCTGCCGTGACACGATTAATTTCTTTTTCTTTATCCTCAGAAGTGGTACAGTGTGATCTTACTCTGTCAAATAAAGCTTTTGCTACACTATTCTTGTATTGTCCAGCTTGTGCTGAATTGAAATGGGTGTATTGACCTCTACACATGGGTTTTTTAAAAACTGACGTCTTAAGTCTAAAACCCACCCTGGAGATCAATACATCCAAAAATGACAGGGTACCACCCGTTTCCACCTCTGAGGTGAATTGTATAAATTGGGAGAAGCTATTAAGCCAGCAAACGGCATCATCCTCCCTCCCCTTCTGGACCAGGGCAAAGGTATCATCAACATATCTTCTCCAATTCCTAATAGGAATTGGAGAAGCTATGTTAACATTTAAATGCCATAAGAACCGCTGAATACAACAACGTCTGCTGTGGCCGAACATTTTTGGGAGAGGCAGCATCAAATCTCCCCGGAGGACGCTATTATTTTGGATCGTGCACATGGATACTGGGAGCGTAAATGGCTCGAGGGTTTACGGATTAGTTCATCCAGTAGGAATACCATGAATAGAGATAGAGGCATACATATTAATCCTATCTTTGAAACAATTATATTAAGGTCGGATGAACGATTTTCTTTGCCACGTTCCCGAGACATTTCCGCTTCCAGTTCTGACCATGTGCCGATTGAACCACGTGGAGAAATACCACGTGTAGTGGTACCGTGAGCCTGCTACTTAAGGAGATGTTGCAGGAAGTCATATCACTGTTGAAGAAGGGAGCTGACGCTCCCGAAAGCTTCAGGTTTTTAGCGCTTTTAATGTTTTATATTTTAGCAAATTTTATTGTAAACGATCTTTTATTACAGTTTTTAGCATTCCGCAATAGTTTATTGTAAATATTTTTGTGTAAAGATTGTAGTCATATTAAATTTTATTCAATGGTCGGTGTATGAATTTATATATTTTTTAGACAATAGCATTGACAGTATGCTGCTGCAACAGGATCTGAAAAAGTTGGGTAGATGGGGTGAGAAGTGGCAGCTGAAGTTTAACATTCACAAATGCAAAGTACTGCATATGGGTAGCAGTAATCGCAGAGAAACGTACTAACTATGTGGTATTACACTCAAGATATTGGAGAATAGTTCAGCCTCCATAGCCAAGTGGTCAGGAGCAGGAGTGCAGTAGCACACGCTCTTTGAGTAGACCAGGGTTCAAGCCCCTGACTGCTGAATACGGTCGATCTGCCAACCCTCACTGGAGCAGCGTGGCAGATTATGGTCCATTTCCCTCAGCATGAATTGTTGAGGAGGCTTCCATCCTGCAGTGGGTTGATAATGGCTGCACTTTACCTTTTTTTTTAGTCGAGAATAAAAGAGACCTTGAGGTAATAGTGCAATCAGATATGAAGTTTTCTGAGCAGTGCAGGTCATGGGGGCTTGTCAATGATATAGAGAAATTTTGCAAGCAGGGATAAGGAGGTGATTATCCTCTTCTATAAGGCAATGGTCAGGCTACACCTTGAGTATTGCGTACAGGTTTGGCATCCTCGGTAGGATCTAGAGTTGCTAGAATGAGTACAGAAAAGGACAACAAGACTGGTGAAGGGAACAAAGGGGTGCTCTTATGAAGAAAGGCTTAAGTTCTGCAAATTGCAGCTTTTGGAAACTAAGCACCTGCGAGGAAATCTGTAACTGCTCAATGGATTGAGCAGATTTAATGCTGAGGGGATTCTTCCTCTGAAGATTACAAACCTGAGGGGGCATAGATTCAAACTGAGGAAAGACAGTTGTAGAATAGATGTGCAGAAGTTTGCCTTTAGCCAGCGGGTAGTTGATTTCTGGAATAAACTTCCATCTGTTGTAGTTGATAGCTTAAATAAATTCAAGGCAGAACTAGACAAACATTTGTAATGAATGGATCAGTGAAATGGGAAGGGTTTTTTTTTTTTTTTGGCTAATACTGTATAAGCTTGCTTTCTTGCATCATGTGCCTCTACTAATGCTTATACTAATTAGTGGTGTCCCCAAGGTTTGGTGTTGGGCCCATTGTTGTTTTCGGTATTTATCATTGATGTTGATAAATGTATATCAGAGTTAATGTCTAAGTTTGTAGACAATACGAAGGTTGGAAGGGTTGTTAATGATAGTACAGTACAATAACGGTATCTGGAAAAGTTGATCAGATGGACTTGAGAGGTGGCAACTGAAGTTTAACATTGACAAATGCAAAGTACTGCATATGGGCAGCAGCAGCAGTGCTTTTTTTGTAAAAAAAATAGGTGTCAGTACTCAGTCTTTGCCATCAGAAAAATGAAAATTAAAAGGATTTTTAGAATTCTAAAAGTACTCAAAAAAATTTCCTGATGTTGTTACTTTAATAGTAACGTTTTTGGATTAAGAACAACAAATTAAGTATATTAACACAGTTTATTAAGCATAAATTTGTTATTTAAGTATATAAAAAATAAGTAAAATGTGAATAAAATAAGTAATAACTAAAGATAATTTCATAATAAAGTTTTTGTAGAATATTCCAAATTTTTATTAAGTTCTCATCCGACGCACTGTGCCGACTTCTTTTCTTTGTTTGTGTCTGTTGCTGAATGACGTTTACGAACCAGCCAGGAATCGACATATTTGCTGGATCGAAGTTTGTCACCAGTGGGTCTACAATTTTAAGAAATAGTAATGAATAAATTGTTTTTTTTTTTCATCAGTGAAGCTCTGGTTGTGCTGTTGATCAGGTTCATTTGTGAAAATCCTCGTTTACATTCATCAATGAAATTGGTATTGTACCCAGAGTGTTCATCAAATGCTTCAGTACTTCCGAAACCGTCTTATCAATTAGGTGCCCCCAAAATCCCCGAATTGTATCTCTTTCCTTTAACTGTAACCTAATTGACAATTTTCTAACTTCATTCTCACCAAATGCCAACATTTCACATTTAGAAAGTTTAATACCTTTGTTGTCCCCATTTTCCTTCTCTCGTCATCGATATTGTCACTAGTTCTTTGAACTAGTTGTTAAATTTGAATTTTTTCTTTTTTTTTTTTCTTTTCAAACTGTCCAAAATGTTGGTGTCATCTGGATATTCAGGTACTGTGTAAACAGAGATAGAAAAAATGTACAGGAAAGTATGGATAAAACACTCCTGCGAAACAACAAATGATTATTTGTTCCCAGATATTGACTGGAACTTGTGGGTTGGTCACTCACACACTAGTCAGACTTTTGTGGATTTATTGGATGATTGTTTTCTGCAGCAGCATGTTCGAGAGGCAACCAGAGAAAGTAATACGCTTGATCTGGTTATCAGCAGTGATCATTCATGTATTAGGAATTTGCAGATAAAAGAACCACTAGGTGGCAGTGATCACAATGTACTGACGTGGGATTTACTTAAAGATTTAATTACCATCGGGGGTAAAGGAAAGGGTTTTTGCTTCCATAAAGGCGAGTACAGTGGTCTCCGACAGTTTTTAAATTCTGTACAGTGGGATCAACTGACGATGTTACCAACAGTAAATTCTAAGTGGGAAGCATTCAAGGAATTAATCGTGGAAGCTACTAAAAGTTTCATACCTATTAAGAAATATTGTTCAAGGTTTAGGCCTAAATGGTTGTCAAATGAACTAATGAGACTCGTAACAGAGAAGACAAATGCATGGGATGCATATAAATTATCAAGCGACTCAGAAGCCTATGGCAGATATAGGTAAATCTGTAATCAGGTCACAAAGGAGGTTCGGCAGGCGAAGGCAGATTACGAGAAATCCTTGGCAAAAGATGCTAAGAAAATCAGCAAAGATTTCTTTACTTATATAAACTGTAAAAGGAAGGGGATGAATCTGATTGGTCCACTTGACATCGATGGTTTGACTGTTGATGATCCTGCTCAGATAGCAAACAAACTGAATGAGTATTTTGCATCTACATTCACACATGAGGAGTTAAGGTTTGAAAATGGCAGAAGGTTATCAAATTGTAGCAGGGTGCTTAATGATCTTGTAATAACTGAGAGCAAAGTGAAAGAGAAATTGTTGAAGTTAAACGTAAGAAAAGCACCTGGGGTGGATGGGATCTATCCAGTTATATTAAAGGAGGCGGCAAAGCAACTAAGCAAACCCTTAGCCATAATTATGAGAGCATCCTTGGACTCAGGGGAGGTTCCCACGGACTGGAGATGTGCAAATGTATCCCCAATTCACAAAGGGGGATCGAAGGGTGACACGAGTAATTACAGACCAGTTAGTTTAACTTCTGTTCCAGGTAAAATAATGGAGTCACTGGTTAAAGATGCATTGCAGGATCATCTAGACAAGACTGCAGCAATAATTCAGACACAGCATGGGTTTGTTAAGGGAAAGTCTTGTCTGACAAATTTGATAGGATATTATGATGTAGTTACAAAGGAACTGGATGCAAAAAATAATTTTGATATCATATATTTGGATTTCAGGAAAGCTTTTGACACTGTTGCGCATGGAAGACTATTGTACAAGTTGGAGCAGAATGGTATTAAGGGTAAGTTGCTACAATGGATAAAAGAATGGTTAAGTGGGAGAAGACAGAGGGTGGTAATCAATGGGTGCTGCTCTTCTTGGACTAATGTTATTAGTGGAGTCCCACAGGGTTCGGTGTTAGGTCCACTGTTGTTTTGTATATTTATCAATGATATTGATGAAGGTATATCAGGCTTAATGTCGAAGTTTGCAGATGATACAAAGGTTGGCAGGGTTGTTAATGACAGTAATGGCAGTGTGCTACTGCAACAGGATCTAGAAAATTTGGGCAGATGGGCTAAGAAGTGGCAACTGAAGTTTAACCTTGACAAATGCAAAATACTGCATATGGGTAGAAGTAACCCCAGAGAAACGTACCAACTGTGTGGTACTACACTTAAGGTGGTAGAAAATGGAAAAGACCTGGGAGTAATTGTGCAGTCAGATATGAAGTTCTCTGAGCAATGTAGACAGGCTGCCAGGGCAGGTCATGGGGTTTTGTCAATGATATATAGGAATTTTGCTAGCAGGGAAAAGGAGGTGATTATCCCTCTGTATAAGGCAATGGTCAGGCCACGCCTTGAGTACTGCGTACAGGTCTGGAGGCCTCATTTTAGGAAGGATGTAGATTTACTTGAGCATGTACAGAGAAGGGCAACAAGATTGGTGAGAGGAATGAAGGGATCCTCTTACCAAGAGAGGCTTAAGTTCTGCAAATTGCAGTGGCTGGAGACTAGGCACCTGCGCGGTGATCTGATTGAGGTATATAAGGCCTTGAATGGGTTGAGCACGCTGAATTCTGATGGGATCCTTCCACTTTTCAGATTACGAACCTAAGGGGGCATAAATTCAAATTAAGAAAAGACAGATGTAGAATAGATGTGCGGAAATTTGCCTTTAGCCAGCGGGTGGTTAATTGCTGGAACAAACTTCCATCTGTCGTTGTGGAAGTTGATAGGTTGAATAAATTTAAGGAGGAACTGGACAGGCATTTGGAGGGAATGGTGTGATTTTTTTTTTTTTTTTTGGCTGATGCTGCATAAGCTCATACATTTGCTTTCTTGCATCACGTGCCACTACTACTATTACTACTACCACTACTATTTGTCGGGGTAAAAGAAAACCACTCTCTCCTAATTCTCGAACAGGGTGCTTACAGTTGATTCACAGCGGTGTCCAACCTACTGCCCGCACGAAAAGTGAACTAAAACAGAATTTTAAATTTTGTTTTAGTTCTAGGCTTCATTTGTTTTAGGCTTCATTTTAGGAAAGATGTATAGCTGCTGGAATGAGTACAGAGAAGGACAATGAGATTGGTGAGTGGAATAAACGGTTGGTGTTACAAAGAAAGGCTTAAGTTCTGCAAATTGCAGCTTCTGGAAACTAGGCACCTGTGAGGTGATCTAATAGAGGTGTATATGACCTTGAATGAACTGAGCACGCTCATTGCTAATGGGATTCTTCCTCTTGCTCAGATTGCTCACCTGAGGGGGCATAAATTCAAATTGAGGAAAGACAATTCTAGATTAGATGTGAGGAAATTCACCTTTAGGAAGCTGGTGATTAATAGTTGGAACAAACTTCCATCTGCTGTAGTGGAGATCAGCAACTTAAATAAGTTCAAGGCAGAACTGTACAAACATTTGGAGTGAATGGATAGGGTGTTTTTTTTTTTTTTTTTTTTGGCTGATGCTATATAAACTCGCTGTCTTGCATCATATGCTCTGCTAATGCTAAGATAAGAAGCACTGGTTTGGTCAGTGTTCTTCTGACTCTCTCTCCCCCCTCTCTTTCTTAGGGTAACATGGGAAATTTTTTTTGTTTTTTTTGGCTGGTGCAGCATAAGCCTAATAATAATAATAATATGCACTCCAGAGCAGAGGCCATGCACAGATATGACATATACTGCAGATAATGACAAACAAACCATGTTCAGAAACAACTGTTCAGCTATAGGGGCTTGCATAGACAATGATTTATAAATTTAAAAAATAAACAATAAAATAATTTGTAATAAAAATAAAAGCATTAAACTAAAACAAAAGTTATCATTTAGCATGTACGTAACCAACAAAAATTTTATTTAATAAAATAAGAAAATTATAGTGTGAAATCTGGGTGAGAGAGATAGAGAGAGAGAGGTTATATAGTATTGGTTGTCTTTGGACTGATTGAGATTCATCTGAATTAGTTTTGCTGCATGCAAAAGAAGAGTTTCATTGTGAATTAATAACACAGTCTAAATTCAAAGAGTAAATAAAGAAAATAAGGTTAAATTGGAAAATATTTCTCAGTCAAATTTGCAGTCTGGTTAATAGAGAGGTAAGTGTTTGTTTATCTCTAGAGGATTTTCTAGGAATTTTCCGAACCACAAATTCCGAAATTTCAGGGTAGCAAATATCCGCGTTATGTAATTTGCAAAAAAGTGAGAGATTATTGTGGCAAATCAAAAAAGCAGTTTCACAATAATTTAAGCAGTTGACCATGAAGGATTACAACTTTTACAGATTCATAGCTGGACTTAAAAAAGAAAAAAAAAAGTCGATCTGAAGAACCAATCAATAAGTTATTTTGAATTTGAAACACCTGTCCAGACTGGTGAAACATAAAGAACGTTATATTATGTTACTAAGGATTAAAACCGCTGTTGTTTTTATTCTAATTTAATTTTAGCAGGGATAGGTGCTTTGGATTTACAGGTCACTTAAATGTATTATAAGTATCTGAAAAATGATTTCTTCCTAGTACTTAAGAACTTTAGAGCTTTAGCTTATTTAGTTTTGCAAATCCCATCATTTTCAGTCCATTCTACAATTAAACTCTTAATTAGTAACCAGAAATCTATGACCAGAATTTTACACTGTTGGTGGATTGATATCAGGGATGAACTGGAAAGATAAGTCCCCTAGAAATAATGAGGCAAATAAAACCCTGTTTTAATCTCTGAGTATGTATACAGAAACTCAGCCTCCATAGCTGAGTGGTCAGGAGCGGGAGGGCAGTAGCACAAATTCTTTGAATAGACCGGGATTTAAGCCCCTGACTGTTAAATATGGTCGATCTGCTAACACGCAACGTGCGGCAGATTATGGTCCATTTCCCCAACATTGAGGAGGCTTCCATCTCAGTGGACAGATAATGGCTGCAGTTTACCTTATATATATATTTATCTGTGTGTATATAGACATACACACAGATAAATATATATATTTATCTGTGTGTATGTCTATATACACACAGATGTCTATATATACACACAGATGTCTATATATACACACAGATGTCTATATATGTCTATATGTCTATATACACACAGATGTCTATATATGTCTATATGTCTATATACACACAGATCTTATATATATTGTGTTCTTACTGAAGACTATCAAAATGATTTTTGGTAAAGTTTACCGTAATAGGTACATGTCAGGTGTGCAACGTTAATGCTATTGTACATGGGCCACTTAGACATTATACGTGCATGAAATTATATTAGTCAATTTTATTTTATGGTATCTATCTGTAGGGACCAAACTAACAGTTAGTAAAAGTAAACTAGCTTTAGTCTCGAAGGTCTATATAAAAATAATAATGAAAAATGAAAATAACAATAAAAATGATAATAAACAATGAAAATGTAAATGTAAATAACATTCTTCCACTTGGTCATCGGTCTGTTACTTCTTCGGGGGCTTTGAGCAGACTGATAGCCAGACTAAAAGAATGTCTCATACCTACCCGTTTCTGTTGTCCCCATTCCAGTTTTGCCTGATTTTAATTTTTAGGTGATTGTATAGAAATTAATGGAAATTAAATGAATAGTGCTAATAAATGAGAAAAGATAATAAGTGTTAAATTTAAATTTTGTAAAAACAGTGTCAGAATCATCAAACTGGGATAGGCAACACAAAGCCCAACGGGTATGTATCAGATTAAATGAGAATAGGTTCTTGCTTACTTCTTGTACTGTGGTGGTCAGACTGAAAAGGGATTAATTCCTACATTCTGGCTATTTTATGTGTGCTGATTAAGTGATAGTGCACAGCCACGCTTTTCATTGACTATGGTGTGATGGTGAAATTGCTGTAGGCAATATGCCCTATGTCAATGCGAATGTTCTGATAGCCTTGAGAGGGTTTTTATTTGAGTTAGGGGCAGGGGGTTTGCCTCTGATGGCAGAAGGAACCTATATGAATGAAATGATGTGTTTATGCAAGCACAAGATTTGTTAGTATGATTAAATACAAGAAGTATGTTAATGAAAAAGTGTTGAGAATATATAGGAAATGCTATTCCCTGGACAAGGGCCGGTATAGCTTTTCTAAGGCATAACAACCCGTGTATGTCCGAGGGGATAACTATATACATATTTACAGCCTCCTACAATGTGAATTTTCACCCTGTTGTCTCTAAGTTTTATACTGTGTTTGTAATTAACTGAAGGGATATGAACGCTATTATGTGTTTAAAATAATACCTTAGGCTGGATTATTGGTGCAAGTTGATAAATTGCCAATTATTAGATTGTCTGTTTTTTGGGGAGGGGGAATTTTTGGTCAGCCGGGTTAGTGCAGTCAGACGACAAGCCTCTTCTGAGCGCAATAAACCCAGGAATCAGAATTGGGAAGTCATTTCTCTAGGCGTTAATCTTTATCTCAGATTGATGAAGGACACTGGTTTTTAGACAGCCAGGCAAAGAAGGGCTAAGGGCCATTTATTGGTGCTATAGTTCTAAACTGGTTCAGTGTATTGGGATTGGTGTTGGGGTGATGAAGGTTGAGGTTTCCAAGTATGGCCGCTTTAATATGATGTCTGCTGTAATTGGCAGGTATATTATTCTTGATGAGAGTATCTATCAGTTTTTTATTTCTTCTGTCAGTGTTATCTTGATTATTATAGATGTGTATTAACCTCTTTGTCTCATTTCTAATAGTGTTGCCATGGATATGTTTAGCCAAATTGCTCTCCCCGTTGGTAAGCTTTATATCTGGGAAGCTAAAATGGTCTCTCTTATCATAATGTCGAGTGTAAACATTGTCATTGGTGATAGTGATTTGGCTCTCAAGATATCAAGCTTGTAGGTTGCTATCCCGGTTAGTGCGTTCTATGGTTAAGTCTGCAGGATAAATTTCCTTGGCTACAATGTTGAAATTATTGAAATTGATAACCAGAACATCATCAATATGTCTGCAGAATATATGTTCTTCTTTGATATTGTTTTCGAAATAATGCAGGTAGAGGTTGGCTATGAAGCAAGAACTACTGGCCCCCATAGCCACTCCCCTACTCTGCATGTAAATGCTGTCTCCCATAAGTACGTACAGTAATAGTTTTTGACACTAAGATTAATAAGGTCGTGCCAATACTGTTTATTACATTCCATTATATTCTGATAAGTTTCATAGTAGTGTATAAGAACTTTTTTTTAAATTGTCGTGTGGTATACTGGTGAAAAGGTTTTTAAAATCGTAAGTGTATAGACTTCTGATTCTATTGCTTTTGATGTAGTCTAAATATTTTCTGTTATTGGAGATAAATTTAGTATTGGTGAGTTAGTTGGCTATAATATTTTATTTGTCCTCCATTAAATTGCTGGATGGTTTTATATAGCTGTTTCTGCCAGAAGTGATGAACGTCTTTCCAATCTGGACTTTATGGAACTTAGGAATCCAATATACAAAAGGGTATTTTGTGTTATTTTTAATTTGATTTTTTTTTGTGAATGGCTATAGCCGACCAGGCTAGCCAGGTGGGTAAAGTGCTTGCCTGGCAACCCAAAGGTCACGGGTTCGATTCCCGCCTCGGGCTTGGATCAGAGAACTGCAAAAAAACCTTGGGAGGTGCATTATGGCCACAGAAGCCTATGCGCCAACAACTACTAAAAAAAAAAAAAAAAAATGGCTATAAGTTTTTTTGGTAATGCAGCTAGGTGTGGAGTTGACAAGCTTATATGTATCACTGTGGTCCATCTCCTCTTTAAGCGTGTCTATGTAGAATTTTTTGCATATAACACTGAAGTTATTATCGGCCTTATCTGTACTTGTAATGACGAATTTATTTTGTAGTTCTTTCATTTTATAATTAATTCTTTTAAGGTTGTATTGTTTAATGTAATTTTGGTGTGGTATGATTTCTTTCAATCTAGCCAGGATAAGTTTGGTGGAAGTATTTATCCAACTTTGAAATGCTTCTACTGGTGTGTTGAATTTGTAGGCGGTTTTAAAGGCGAATTGTAGAAGATCCATGTAAATAGATTTGCATGTGTTTTTTAGGTTGGCTTGGGTGCTGGGTCTGAATTTAGTTGCCTTTTTCATAATCTCTCTCTCTCTCTCTCTTAGGATATGGTCCTCTCTACTGTTAAGGTTCCCCTGTAATGATATGATTGTAATGAGGTTCTATGTATTTTTTTATATTTGTTTTTGTGGCAGTAACAGGATTGATCTGTGGTGTTCATATTAGAAATTGTGTTTTTATAGTTACATATGGCCATTCCTATTGGCCTGTTGTATCTGTTTCTGATTTCTATGTTGATATTTTTTATGGGAAGGTATGTCTTGGTTTTATTCATGATATCTCTGATGTTGACATAATCAAATGAACGATTAAGGAATTTTATAATGCAGTCTTCTTTTGTTGTTCTAACTGGATAATCAATTCCAATTCTGAATTTAAATATACCTTCTAAAGTATGGATGAGATGTGTGTTCTGGATTGTGCGTTTTTGGTAAATCTTGCTTAATGATTTTAGTTTAGTGATTTTAAGCGCAAATAGGGTATTGTGTATAGTTTTCACATTAATAGAATCCCTATCCCATTCTGTGAGGAGTTTATCAAAGTCGTTAAATTTTGTGGCCTAACCCTGTTATAGTTGCTGCGCTCTTGCTTAATTTTACCATTTTTTATCCCATTAATGTGCAAACACATAATAGTGTTCGTATCCCTTCAGTTAATTACGAACACAGTATAAAATTTAGAGACACAGGGTGAAAATTCACATTGTAGGAGGCTGTAAATATGTATAGAGTTATATCCCCTCGAACATACACGGGTCGTTATTTTTTATTATTATTTTTTTTACTTAAACCCCAAACACGAGAGGTATTGGAACCTATAGTACTTAGTACTGTGCTTGGGTTGGAGGTTGAGAAGACAAAAGAAGATATTTGTTGACATTAGACTTGAACTTCTGTAGACTGTAATTTTCAGGAAATACATACGAAGGAAGGTTGTTCCAAAAAACGGCAGTTGAATGAATAAATGAGGAATATGAAAAGTTGGTTCTGTGAGTTTGAAGTTGGACAGTAAATGGATATTGATTGGTGGCGGCATGTGTTCGGACTGTTTTGAAAGAGTGAGTGGGAATTATAGAAGCCAATTCAGAAGAACAGTGCCCATGGAAGTATCTCTAGAATACACATGCAGCAGAAACAGTACATCTATAAGACAGCAAGTTAAGAGACTCTGTTAGAGATGAATCATTAATTAACCTAACTGCCCTCTTCTGAACAGAATCAAGAAGCCTGAGAGAGGTTTTGGGGGCACCACCCCAGATGTGGGAACGATATTCCATGGTAGGGCGGATTTGCGATTTGTACAGAGTGAAAACCTGTTTAGAAGAAAAGTAAGAGCGAAAGAGAAAACCAAATTTTTTTAGATGCACAGGAAGCAATATTTGTAATGTACTTGTGCCCAGAGAGATTAGAAGTCAGGGTAATCCCAAAAGAGATTTATCATTTTGCATAGAAATCGGAGTCTCACCAAATATATGAACAGGAGCAGAAGAATCCTTTTTGCGAGATATAAAACAAGACTGAGTTTTAGAAGGATTGAAATCAACTAAGTTTGCTTTGCCCCACTGGAGAATTACCTGGAGATCGGCATTTAAGGAATTGGTAGCAGATTTTCGAGAAGTTGAAGCTGATTGAGCAGGACAAGGGTTCTCAAAATGGAAAGTGGAATGCAATGTGCTATCATCGGCACAAATATGGATAGGATTTCCAGTCAATGGAAGAAGGTCATTAATATACAAGAGGAAAAGTGTGGGGGAAAGAACTGAACCTTGGGGGGGGGCACCGGCATTATTGGAGAAGTTAGAAGATAGAGAGCCATCTACCATCACCCTCTGTGAGCGATCAGAGAGAAAACTAGATAACCAATTACAAAAAACAGTTGGCAAACCATAAGATGGAAGCTTGTTTAGAAGACCTTTATGCCAAACATGATCGAAAGCCTTTGAGATGTCAAGAGTAACTGCTTGTGTTTCACCGAACTTTTCCATTGAATTAGTCCATAAATGGGTAACAGAAGCCAGAATATCACCAGTGAATTGACACTGACGGAATCCGTACTGGCGATCGTTGATAAGAAGGAAGCTTTCTAGGTAGTTTAAGAGTTGGTGGTTAATTGATTTCTCCATTACGTTATAAAGATAGAAGTAATTGAAATGGGATGATAATTGGATGGGAGAGATTTGTCACCCTTTTTAGGAACTGGCTGGATATGAGCAAATTTCCAATCAGAAGGAAAAACATTTTTGGAATAAGAAAGTGAAAAAAGGTGGCAAAGAAGAGGAGTAAGCTCAAGAGCACAGGTTTTGAGAACAATTGAAGAAATACCATCGGGACCTGGAACTTTCTTAGCATCAAGATTCATCAAAATCCTTCTGACATCTTTTTGACAGAAGACCACAGGAGGCATTGAATGGAGCGCGTTGGGAATGGTGGGAGGTGGTTTACCAAGATCATTAATACATGAGTTGGAAGAAAAATGGGATGCTAGCAGGTCAGCTTTATCTTTGGCCAAAGTGACAACAGCACCATCTGATTTGGACAGAGGTGGGAACAGAGACGGGCAAAAGTTGCAGCCAATAGCTTTAACAAGAGACCAGAATGCTCGGCTACCATTAGGGCAAGAAGCCAGTTTTCTACTCTTAGCCTGTGCAAACTCTAGTTTGGACTGATTAATAACTCCATTACAATTGTTCCGAGCTTTGGTATAGGCAGAAAATGAAACTGAAGAATTAGAAACAAGCCAATTACGATATGCAACGTTCTTCTCTTCAATACCTGTAGCACATTTATTGGAAAACCAAGGTTTAGATAAAGGACGAGATTTTAAAGTGGAGTGTGGGATAAAGGATTCCATTCCTGCAAGAATAATTTCACCAACACGATCTGAGCAAACGTTCAGAAGTTTTGAAACAGTAATCCGACCAAGCAAAACAAGAAAAGAAATCTCGCAGGTCATCCCATTTTGCATTCTTGTAATGCCAAATAACACGAGGTTGGGAATAGCCATAAGATAAAGGCTCCATTGGAGAAGAGACAATCACCAAGTTGTGATCTGAGGTGCCTAAGGGATCTCTCACTTCGACCGTGTACTTAGAAGGGTTATTTGTGAGAAAAGGATCAAGCATGTTGGCTGTATGGTTAGGATTGTCCAGTATTCTTGTAGGTAAATGAACAATCTGTACAATGAGGTAATTTTACTTGGGGATTTTAATGTTCACAACTCCAGCTGGCTTCCGTTTTCTAGTCATACTGACCCAGCTGGTCAAGATACTGAGGCTTTTGCAATTACTAATAATCTTGTACAGATTATTCATTTACCTATAAAAATGCCGGATAATCCTAACCATAGTTTCATTTTCTGCCTACACCAAAGCCCGCAACAATTGTAAAGCAGTTATTAATTAGTCCAAACTAGAGTTTGAACAGGCTAAGAGTAGAAAACTTGCTTCTTGACCTAATTGTAGCAGAGCATTCTGGTCTCGGCCAAAGCTATTGGCCGCAACTTTTGCTCATCTCTGCTCCCACCTCTGTCCAAACCAGATGGTTCTGTTGTCACTTCAGCCAAGGATAAAGCTGAACTGCTAGCATCCATTTTTCCTCCAACTTGTGTCTTAATGATCTTGGTAAAACACCTCCCACCATTCCCAACATGCTCCATTCAATGCCTCCTGTGGTCTTCCGTCAAAAGGATGTCAGAAGGATTTTGATGAATCTTGATGCTAAGAAAGCTCCAGGTCCCGATGGTATTTCTCCACTTGTTCTCAAAACCTGTGCTCCTGAACGTACTCCTCTTCTTTGCTATCTTTTTTTCAATTTCTTATTCCAAAGGTGTTTTTCCTTCTGCTTGGAAATTTGCTCATATCCAGCCAATTCCTAAAAAGGGTGACAAATCCCTTCCATCCAATTATCGTCCCATTGCAATTACTTCTACTCTTCTAAAGTAATGGAGAAATCACTTAACCGCCAACTCTTAAACTACCTAGAAACCTTCCATTAGTGTTGATCCACTGGTGATATTCTGGCTTATGTTACCCATTTATGGACTAATTCAATGGAAAGGTTTGGTGAAACCTAAGTAGTTGCTCTTGACATCTCAAAGGCTTTTGATTGTGTTTGGCATAAAGTTCTTCTAAACAAGCTTCCATCTTATGGTTTGCCAACTGTTTTTAGTAATTGGTTATCCAGTTTTCTCTCTGATCGCTCACTGAGGGTGATGGTAGATGGCTCCCTGTCTTCTAACTTCTCTACTAATGCCAGTGTCCCCCAAGGTTCAGTTCTTTCTCCCACTCTTTTCCTCTTGTATATTAATGACCTTCTTCCATTGACTGGAAATCCTATCCATAGTTTTGCCGATGATAGCACATTGCATTCCACTTTCCATTTTGAGAAACCTTGTCCTGCTCAATCAGCTTCAACTTCTCGAAAATCTGCTACCAATTCCTTAAATGCCGATCTTCAGGTAATTCTCCAGTGGGGCAAAGACAACTTAGTTGATTTCAATCCTTCTAAAACTCGGTCTTGTCTTATATCTCACAAAAAGGATTCCTATGGTTATCTTTGGTGATACTCTGATTTCTAGGCAAAATGATATATCTCTTTTGAGGATTACCCTGACTTCAAATCTCTCTCTTGGCACAAGCACATTACAAATAGTGCTTCCTCTGCATCTAAAAAACTTGGTTTTCTCTTTCGCTCTCAGCGTTACTTTTCTTCCAAACAGCTGTGCACTCTGTACAAATCGCAAATCTGCCCTACCATGGAATATTGTTCCCACATCTGGGGTGGTGCCCCAAAAACGTATCTCAGGCTTCTTGATTCCGTTCAGAAGAGGGCAGTTAGGTTAATTAATGATTCATCTCTAATGCTGTCTCATAGATGTACTGTTTCTGCTGCATGCCTCGTTCTACAGATATTTACATGGGTACTTTTCTTTTGAATTGGCTTCTATAATTTCTGCTCTCTCTTTCAAAACAGTCTGAACACATGCTGTCACCAGCCAACATCTATTACTGTCAATCTTCAAACTTGCAGAACCAACTTTTCATCTTCGTCGTTTATTCATTCAACTGCCGTTTTCTGGAACAACCTTCCTTCATACTTATCTCCTGAAAATTACAAACTAGAGAAGTTCAAGTCCAATGTCAACAAATATCTTCTTCTCAACCTCCAACCCAGGCCTCGTACTAAATATTATAGGTTCTAAGACCTCTTGTGTTTCGGTTTTATATAAAAAAAAAAAAAAACATCATTAGTAATTGCAAAAGCCTCAGCATCCTTGACCAGCTCGGTTGGTGTGACTAGAAAACGGATGCCTGCTAGAGTTGTGAACATTAAAATCACCAAGGAAAATTACCTCGCTGTTAGGAAAGTTGGACTGGAGAAAGTCAAGTTGCAAAGACAGGATATCAAAGAGCTCATAGTAATTAGTAGAATTGGAGAACTGTAAAGAGAACAGATGAATTTGACACAGTGAGGTAGAGATTTTAAGCCAGAGAATATCGAAAAGATGAGATTTCAAATTACCAAGTCTCTGACAGGGAATATCGGAACGGACATATGCATAAGTACCATCTTTGAGGCGAAAGGAATCATACAGCAAATAATTTGGGCAGATGAGTTGAGCAGTAGTTGAATCAACCGATAACTGCGATTCTGTTAGAAAAAGTACATGGGGTGTGGCAGACTGCAAGTGGAAATGGACATCGTTGAGATTAGAATTGAGACCACGTATATTTGTGAAACGAATTAGGAAGTGTTTGGGAGGTTTACATCTTTTCGCTGATAAGCTTACTCTATTAGTTTGACAATTCATGGTGTGTATTCAATGTAAGAAAAAGTGTAGTGGGACATGCTGTATGAAGTAATGAAATTTTTGGATATGGCATACACATAGTAAGAATATATCCAGATCCTTGACATAACGTGGCCTCGACAATGCCCCCCGCATACACACTACTCGGACTCCCTCCAGTCACTATCTGGTAGAGTAGAGGTAGCAAGATTATACACTAGCTGATCCGTAAGCCTCCTAGAGGATTACCAATAGGTTCAGTCCGGTGTACTAACTATCGGCCGGCCTGCGAACACCGTTTTAGAGCTGTACCTTCGAAATGTAAGGAAAATTGGATCTTGCCATGATGTTCATCATAACCTCAGAAGTCATCAATCATACTGCATGATGGAAGAGATGGGGAAGGGTTGACCGGAACTTAGCTCTGGAGACTAACTATGGGTTCCACCACTTCAAGCCTCCAATAAGCAAAGTGGTGGTATTGCACCGGTTGATGAGTGTCATCTACCACCTAGTACTGCCTGGTAACACAGAGGGGTGGCATTCCTCCATGTGGTGTGGGCACCACACCTCAACCCCTGCTTACGTTGGTTCAGACCTGGGTGGTCACCCACCGTGTGCTTGTGCATGGAGGTTATACCCAGAATTACTAACAGTTCCACCATCGCGAAGGTGCAAGCAGAGGATTTGGCTGCCACAGACTGTCCGGACTTCACTGAAATTGGGTCCACTTGACTTGAGTGTCACCCGAATCGTTATGCCTTAGAAAAGCTACACCGGCTCTTGTCCAGGGGATAGCATTTCCTATATATTCTCATTAACACACTTTTTCTTTAACATACTTCTTGTATTTAATCATACTAACACATCTTGTACTTGCATAAACACACCGTTTCATTCATATAGGTTCCTTCAAGGTGCAAGCAGAGGATTTGGCTGCCACAGACCGTCTGGACTTCGCTGAAATTGGGTCCACTTGACTTGAGTGTCACCCGAATCGTTATGCCTTAGAAAAGCTACACCAGCCCTTGTCCAGGGGATAGCATTTCCTATATATTCTCATTAACACACTTTTTCATTAACATACTTCATATCATACTAACACATCTTGTACTTGCATAAACACACCATTTCATTCGGCCCCGAGTGCCAAGCAATAGTGACAAGCGATTTTCTCAGTGATTTATAGAGTGCCCTTATTAAAGAAAAAGTTTTATTTGATTTCTAGTGTCTTTTTCTATTTAATTTACTTCCAGTTGTTCTGTGCTTAAAGTATTAAGTAAGAACACAGAAAGGAAAACAACCTTTCTTTATTTAGTATATATATTTTACTAATAACAAACAACTAACTTCTACAACCGCTTGGTCACTGGTGGCACCGCTCCTGCCTCCACGTGGCGGGGCCAGTAACCTGGGGGATAAGACAACCCCCGGGGCTAAAAGGAGCAGAGATGGAAACAAGTGATTTTCCACGCTTAGAGCCGAAGAGCTCTCAATTAAATGAGACACACGACACTGACCATGACTCCTCTATCTCAAAGAGAATGAAGAAAGACACTGGCAGACAGGAATTACCAGCCTTCCTGATTATACATTCTCTGTCAACGCAACCTGTCGGCAAGCTCTCCCCCTTCACCATTCAGAGATGCCTAGAACATGCTGCAGGTTCACCAAAAATGGTGAAATGTCTTCAATCTGGAGATTTGTTAATAGAGACCACCAATTCTAGACATTCTGAGCTACTACTACGTCTGACATCCTTGAGTGGAATCCCAGTTCAAATCACACCACCCTCAATTCTTCAAAGGGAGTGATCACTGAATGGGATTTATTGAACGTCCCCGAAGATGAAATAGTTCAAGAACTTAAAGAACAAAACGTCACTCAAGCAAAAAGGATCATGATCCGAAAAGATGGCAATTTAGTCCCTACCCGGAGTATAATTTTAACATTCAGTTCTCCAAATCTACCATCTTCAGTCAAGGCAGGATATTTAAACTGTCGTGTTCGGCCCTATATCCCGAACCCTCTAAGATGTTTTAAATGCCAGAAATTTGGCCATTCCCAGATAGCATGCCATGGAGATGCAACTTGTGCAAACTGTGGGTGTAAAACTCATACACAAACAGAATGTAAGGCACCAACTCCACAGTGTCCGAATTGCAAAGGCAACCATCCCGCTTATTCCAAAGACTGCGACCTCTGGAAGTTGGGGAAAAAAATACAAAAATATAAAATTGAAAATAAGGTTTCCTATCAAGAGGCAAGAAAACAAGTAAAATTAAGTATGCCAAAACACACCTATGCTACTGCTACACACACAGTCACCAATCAGTAGCATGTCAGACTGAAGTGACCATTCCTCCAGACACATCGATCTCCAACTGGGCTCGGTTAGTCCTATCTATTGAACATCCATCTCCACCAAACGTAGTAGACCAATGCAGTAATACACCACTAACAGTTCCATCCCAGAGACCTCCCCGTTGTCAATCAGTAGATAATTTACAGAAATCAGATCCTGTTGAGGCAAAGCAATCTCATATATCAAGCATGGACACTGATGACATAACTAATCAGGATCTGCTTGAAATACATGCAAATGGAGATATGGAAGAAATTAATGACTCAGAACGCCCTAATTTTTTAAGAAAAGAAAAATCAAAACTCGAAAGAGGTAAACAAGTCACCCACAAAAAACAGACAGACTCAACTTCCACCCACAGAACTAAATAATGGAACAGATCATACAGTGGAATTGCAGAGGTTTTCGCAGCAGTATTGACGATATTTATGAATTAATTCACCATTTCAAACCCGCTGCTATGTGCTTACAAGAAACAAATTTAACACCAAAAATCTCCGTTTCAGTCAAAAATTATACCATCTTCAGAAAAGATCGATCTGAAACTAACAGTCCTCATGGAGGAGTAGCTGTACTTGTGGAATCAAGAGTCCCTTCCAGGCACATTCCTTGGAAAACACCATTAGAAGCTGTTGCAACGCATATAGTTATCGGTATCACATTGACAGTGGTCTCGATATATCTTCCGCCAAACCATCTATGCACATTTCAGGATCTGAAAAACCTTATTTCTCAATTACCATCTCCGATCTGTCTATTAGGCGATTTTAATGGACATCATCCATTGTGGGGTTCACTGGTCTCAGATGGACATGGCGAACTTATTGAAATGCTACTTTATAGAGAGAATCTGACACTGTTGAACACTGGCTTACCCACCTACATCCATTTTCCTACTGGGTCAAGCACTGCTATCGATCTCTCAATCTGCTCTCCGATCCTGTTCCCAGCCATAGAGTGGACAGTACACGACAATCCTCTAAACAGCGATCACTTTCCGCTGATTTGTAGCATTCAATCCACCCATTTCAAACAAACACAAACAAAAACTCAATGGAAATTTTCCAAAGCAAACTGGACAAAATTTACCAATCATGTATCTTTTGATGAGGATATCATTAAGTCTTTTCCTATTGACGCTGCCACCGAATTATTACAAAGCAGATACTAACAGCTGCAACAGCAGCCATCCCAAAGTCTCAAATAAGAAACCATCGGCATACCAATCACTGGTGGAATGTGATTGCAATAAAGCGAAAAAGGAAAAAAATGCAGCATGGAATACCTTCCGCAAATATCCCACCACTGCGAACCTTATTAACTACAAGAAACTGAGAGCCAAAGCTCGTTTCATCCGGCGAAAGGCCAAAAAAGATTCATGGGTAAAATTCGCCTCCTCAATCAACAAAGATACTGATACCCGAATAATCTCGGAAAAAATAAAGAAGCTAAGTGGAAAATATCATGTACCACCTTCTCCTATTATTAACTGGAATGGGAAGGAGATCTCCTCTCCTGGAGAGATTGCCAATGCCTTAGGAACTGTGTTCTGTGAATTATCTGCCTCAAGTGCATATCAACAGTCTTTCCAAAAAATTAAAGCCGGAATAGAGAAAAGGAAACTGAACTTCAAAGCTAACTGCCATTTACCCTATAACCAACCATTAACAATTTCTGAACTGAAAGAAGTTATGTATACCTCAAGAAACAGTGCTCCTGGCCCTGACGGAATTTACTATATAATGCTTCAACATCTCAATCAGAAATCACTATCTTTATTGCTTAAACGTTACAATCGGATATTCTCAGAACATATATTCCCCACCTCCTGGCAACATTCTTCTATAATAGCTATACCGAAACCTGGAAAAGATCACTCGATTCCGCACAATTATAGACCAATTTCTCTTACCAGCTGCTTGAGTAAGACTTTGGAAAAAATGGTTCACCATCGTCTCACATGGTATCTTGAATCCTGAAACATAATCAGTAATAATCAGTTTGGTTTCCAAAAGAATAGATCATCCCTAGACCTCATGACCAAAGCCGAATCCAACATAAGAAATGCATTCATCAGAAATCAACATCTCGTCATGATATGCCTTGATATAGAGAAGGCTTTCGATACCACATGGCGATACAGCATCCTAAGAGATCTTCATTCTATTCATATGAGAGGGCACTTACCATATTTTATTCAAAGCTTTCTTCGACACAGGTCTTTCCAAGTTAAGTACTGGCAGGTTTTATCTCAAACATATATACAAGAAGAAGGAGTCCCACAGGGCTCTGTTCTTAGTGCCACTCTGTTCTCACTACGAATAAACAATATTACAAACTGCATTCCAAACACAGTTGACTCATATCTCTATGCGGATGACCTTACCATATCCTGCCATTCCCAAAATATGAACTATATCGAGAGGCATCTACAAATATCCATAAACAACATTGAATTATGGATGGCACAAAATGGATACAGACTGTCAAGCCACAAATCAACAGCCATACATTTCTGCACAAAGCACAGAATGCATCCTGAACCTGAGTTGCACTTGGCCAATCACCCTATACCAATCGTGAACAGTATTCGGCTCCTAGGGCTAATTTTTGATAAGAAATTAAATTTCCAGGAGCACATAAAATATCTAAGAACCTCTTGTGCAAGGAAAATGAATATACTCCGGGTAATCTCCAGTACATCTTGGGGTGCAGATCGCTGTACCCTGCTCCACGGCGCCTCCGTAGCCAGGTGGGAAGGAGCAGCGGTGCGTAGCACACGCTTCTTGATTAGACCGGGGTTCGAGCCCGTCACCACCAAATATGGAGGATGCGGAAAGGTCAAGGATTGACCACCGCATATCCCGGAGCAATATGGCCTTAGTTGCTAATGCTCCTAAAAACCAAATAACAAACAAACCCTGCTCCACTTGTATAAGTCCCTAATTAGATCTCGGCTAGACTACGGAGCACCTGTTTATGACTCAGCTAGGGAAAGCACCTTAGTGCGTCATGCGCCCATCCAACATTCGTCTCTTAGGATAGCCCTAGGTGCATACAGAACATCACCGGTTCAAAGTCTTTACGTTGAAGCTCACGAACCTCCACTTAGCATCAGAAGAAAAATGTTACTGATGAATTACTCAGCTAAAATTAAAGCCTGCCTACTCATCCTGTTTGGCCACTCCTGCATGATCCTCTGTGGAAAACTCACTATAGAAATATACCCAGAACAATTCAGCCTGCTGGTATCAGACTGCAGATTCTAGCAGAAAGCTGGAACATCCAATTCGATAATATCCTCAGAGAATCAAAAGATCCAGATCCCCCATGGTCTACTTTCACATTTTCTTCTCATGAATACCTTGAGCAATGGGGTAAAAGTTCCATAGCAAATATTAACATCCAACAACTACATTATGCTCATACACAAAAGTACCCCGAATTCACCAAGATCTATACTGATGGTTCAAAGTCTGACAATCAAGTGGGTGCAGCTGCTGTCCTCCCTAATTCAACTATCTCATTTTCACTTCCAGTCAAATGTAGCAGTTATACCGCTGAGCTTCATGCCATTAAGCTTGCTCTGGAAAATATCTCACTGCTGTCAATAAATAAAAGTATAGTATATACCGATTCACAAAGTGCTATTTTGGCTTTGAAAGGTATTTCCTCACCTACCAATCCTTTATTAAAACTCATAAAACATAAGCTGATGCAGCTTCATGAGCATAAACAAACTGTTATCTTTTCTTGGGTCCCAGGCCACAGTGGTATTCCAGGAAATGAATGTGCAGATGATGCTGCAAAGCATCCTTCTAATACAGCCTCAACAAATATCCTGATTACAGACACAAAATTCAGAAAACATGCATGGAACAATGGACAATTCTGTGGAAAATGCAAACAAATAACAAGCTATTTCAAATAAAATCTGAACCACAATTATGGACTTCTGGCCTTCGTAAAAATAGAAAAGAAGTAATCTTAGCCAGAATCCGAATAGGTCACACTCACCTCACACATCTCTATCTGCTTACAGGGAATGATCCTCCTCAATGTGCAAACTGCTCACAGCCACTTACAGTAAAACATATACTTGTCGAATGTAGCTTGTTTAACAACGCCCGACGAATGGCTTTTAGTTCCATCTCAGATCTGCAACAACCTTTGTCTCTCAATAGCATCATAGGCAAAGAAGCAAATCTCTCTGAATTATTTCTCTATTTAAAACAAATTAAAGTGTATGATCGTTTTTAACTGCTGTACAAGCAGTTCCCTTATGTAAAGTCAATTGATTTGGGAGGTGCAATATGGCCTAAGTTGTCCTTGCACTAAAAAACACCACAACAACCATTTCATTCATATAGGTTCCTTCTGCCATCAGAGGCCATCCTCTGATGGCCTAACTCAAATAAAAACCCTCTCAAGTCTATCAGAACATTCCCATTGACATAGGGCATATTGCCTACAGCAATTTCACCATGCCATATTAAATGAAAAGCACGGCTGCGCAGTATTTAATCAGCACACATAAAACAACCAGAAGGTGGAAATTAATCCCTTTTCAGTCTGACCACCACAGTACAAGGAAGTAAGAACCCATTCTCATTTAATATGACACATTCCCGTTGGCTTTGTGTTGCCTATCCCAGTTTGCTGATTCTGACACTATTTTTATAAAATTTAAATTTAACACATATTATCTTTTCTCGTTTATTAGCACTATTCATTTAATTTCCATTAATTTTTACACAATCACCTAAAAATTAAAATCAGGCAAAACTGGATTGGGGACAACAGAAACAGGTAGGTATGAGACATTCTTTTAGTCTGGCTATTGGTCTGCTCAAAGCCCCCCAAAGAAATGTAGCAGACTGATGACCAAGTGGAAGAATGTCATTTTCATTTTCATTCTCATTCTCATTTTTATTGTTTATTCTCATTTTTATTGTTATTTTTATTTTTCATTATTATTTTTAATTTTATATAGGCCTTCCAGACTAAAGCTAGTTTAGTCTAAAATAAAATTTACTAATATATATATATATATATATATATCTCCAAGCATGAAAAAGCAATTATTAAATGTTATAATAAAAATAATAATTAAGTAGTCACATAACCAATTAATGCCATCTAGGACGATTAAACATTACATCGGTCTGTATAAATATGCTATTATGCTATTATTATGGGCTATCTGTTAAGCTAGTATATCATATTTTACCTTTAAAAACTCTTACGAATAGCATATATATATATACACACACACACACACACACACACACAGCAATTTCCTGCATAGCACTGATAATTGGTACCGAAACTGTTATGTGAAACCGTGCTGATTGAGGTATAATTATAATGGGTTTTAACTGAATGTGTACCTGAGAAATGGTCTCTAAACAAATTATAATAAATCTATAAACAATTTGTGCTTGATACCAATTAAAAGGATTTGAAATAAAAAATATTGGAAAAATTTTATTAATGAAAAGGTAACATAATTAGAGATGAGAAAAAAGCTTTATTGTTCATTTAGGTATTTCAATAATGAAGTCTTGTGAAGTTGTCTCTTCTTTTTCTCAGCATACAAGTCTTTGTAGCATCGAATCCCATCTTGTAAAATTTGCCATATCTTGATGCTACGCTTAACGTCGGATCTCCATTCATAATTGCCTCGCAGGACATCTCAACCCCCCCCCGCAAAGCTTACTCCAATTCTTCTGTTGAAAGTTCTTTTGTTGCAACTTCAGTGCTATCCACTTCAGAGTTGTTTTCCTCTTTATCATATGCAGTTTGCTCATCAATTTCAATGAGAGTTTCATCATTTAAGTCATTTGCATGTGAGTCAATGCAATCATCACATTGGCGTCGAAAGTTTCGAACCCCAAGTCTTTTCTGATCTTCACAATGTCTTTGGCAATTGTCTGAACTTGCGGTTCAAAACCAGTGAAAACCAGCCAAATGGGGCAAAATATGGTGCCAAACAGAACGCATGTTGTTGGTAGTGATTTCTAGCCAAGATGCAGATATATTTTCAATCGCATTCCTAATGTTATCATTTTTCCAAAATGTTTGTAAAGATGATGATCCCACTCCTGTTGAAGCTTCAATCGCTTGGGAAAAAGTTCACTGCAGATAATATGCCTTGAATGTGGCAATTACACCTTGATCCATGGGCTGTAAGAGAGACATTGTGTTTGGTGAAGAAAGCATATTTTTATATTTTCATTGAGATCAGAAATTTCAGGTGGATGGCCTGGTGCATTGTCTAAAAGCATCAAAATTTTGAACTCCATTCCTTGATCTTTGCAGTAACATTCAACAGTCGGACAAAAATAATATGTGAACCATTCTGTAAACAATTCTCTCGTAATCCATGCTTTCTTATTGGATCGCCAAATTACAGACAATGCGCTTTTTACGCAACCCTTTAGAGCTCTTGGATTTTCTGCTCTGAACATGAGTAGAGGCTTGAATAAAAAAATCCTCAGATGAGTTTCCACCCTATAAAAGTGTTAAACGATCTTTTCATGCTTTATATCCAGGTTGGACCTTTTCATTTTCAGCTAAAAAAGTTCGTGAGGGCATATTTTTTCAGAACAGTCCAGTTTCATTGACATTGAAAATTTGTTCTTCCTCGTAGCCACCTTCTTCAATGATGTGTCTTTCAGTTCACTGGGAAATCTTGCAGCAGCGACTTTGTTTGCACTTTCATGTCAGATACGAACATTGTGAAGCCCAATGCAGTTTTAAATCAGAAAAACCAACCACAACTGGCTGTAAATATTTCTTTAGTCTCCTCGTCTTCATTTTCTTCTTTTTCCTTGAGTGTGTTATAAAGGCTCATGACTTTCACTTGAATGATGTTTTGACTCAAAGGAATCCTTTTTTTATTACAACCTTCTCTCCCTATTAATCAATAGTGAACTTCTTTGCTTAGTTATCACTTTCATCATGTAAAATGTAGAAATTTCATGCTCTTTAACCTGATCCTTCTTTCAAATAATCGTTCACACTGATGCTTCATTCATTCCATTTTCCTGCACAATTTTAGCATATGATGACCACCTTCATGGCACTTGATAATATCAAGTTTTTTTTCTAATGTAAGCCATTTACGTTTAGTAGCTCCACCGCTTTCATTACTTTTCCTTTTTTGACTCATTGGTTCATATTTAAAGGGGTTAAAAATAAGTTGTGAAATAAAGTTTGAAAAGCTATCACCTTGTCTCGTCAGCATGGAACATACTGAACACTGTTGCACATTGCCGCTGACTGCCTGAGGAGAGCTATTGGCACATATGCATGTGAGACAATAGAGTTGGCACGGCAGCATATATGAATGCATACATATATGCTGCGGTGCAGCATATAATTATGTAGAGTACATGTCTAGGCTATTAGTGTAAATTTAGTCATAAAGTTTATTGCTTCCTCTGAAAACTAATAAATTTATTATAAGTTAAGATACAAAAATATAAACAAACAGAAGCTTTTGGGATGATGGAACATTATAGTCAGAAAGCAATAAAGTTTATGACTATTATGGAACCTGATACCAAAGGCCAGAATCTCACTAAGATCATTATCTGATACCAAAAAAAAAAAAAAAAAAGAAACTTTGTATCCTTTCAGTTCATTTGATCCTAGATTGGTAATAGAAACTTGTGATTACAATTTGACCACCAGTATTCACTGCATTTAACAGTAAATATGCTGGAAGTGCTTTTCTCCCCCCCCCCCCCCTCTTTGTATCTCTTATTTTTTAATGTGATGGCATTCACTCTCCATTTTGTAAACACAATAAATAAAAATTATTCAAAACGCTGCGACGAATCGTTGTGTTCTACCATTAATTAGTTCCTGACAAAACAGTAAACACATCTAACTGTAGAAGAAAATTTTGATTTCCATGTTATACAAAAAGCACTGTCATTAGCATGGAAGAATATCAGAATTAAACCTGAGGCTGCCATATATTGGTATCAGTAGTGAAAGCATGAAAATGTTTTAATAATATTCTCTTATTTATTAAACTTGTTTTAAATCCTGTGTAAAGCATTAAACATTGCTCCTTCCAACTGCAGGTGGTATGCAGAGGAAGTTATCTATTGCCATTGCTTTTGTTGGTGGGTCTAGAACTGTAATTCTCGATGAGCCTACAGCAGGAGTGGATCCTTATGCCAGAAGATCAATTTGGGAATTACTGTTAAAATACAAAACTGGTATGTAGAATTACTATAATTTGTTTTTAATGGAAATGCTGACATTTAAACTGTAGGAAAAAAGTCAATTTAAATTTCAATTAGTTTTGCTTTACTGAATGTTGATTGCAAATCAAACTTGTTTGATTTCTAAATTTAAATGGAAAATATAAATTAATGAAGTTCTTGCTTCAATGAAAACATATACCCTTTATATATTTCAGCATTTCAGTTATGCAAATGTCTTGATGTTCTGTTTTATCTGGATTTTCAGAAAAAACTATAATACTAATACTACTTGCTTATTTCTTGATATCAGGAAATAAATAACCTCAGCATTTATTTTAGCAATTGTCAATTCAAGCCAAGTGCAGGTGCAATTCTCAATGATATGCAATTGACAATTTCACAGATCACTAGTATTCCTGTCCCCCCTCCCCCCCATCCTCCTCCTTTTTTGTTTCCTCACTGTGAAATGTATCACAACACAGGAGGCCCAAATATAGTGGGAATCTACCTCTGACTCTGTTCACAGTAGCTCTTGTATTGCGATTGTGGATTATCACTTACATTCAGTGAAAACAATAGAAGTGGTACAAAAAATTCAGTGCTGGGACTATGATGCAAGCCACATCACCAATGGCTAAACAATGATATAGTCCCTCTGGAAAATTGCACTTTTTGGCGATAGACAAGCTTAGTTCCACGTTAAATATGGTGTCTGTGTGATTTCCTTGTGGATCATTCTTTTTTCCTGGCACTGAACTTTGTATATAACCCCAGTCCATAACATTTTTAGATTGGGAAGTCTTACTGAAGGATAAATAGCATGTAATTTCTTTTCCTAAAGCTGCCTGCATTGAATGTCATAACGTAGCAGGATTAGCATTAGTAGAGCATATGATGCAAGAAAGGAAGCTTATATAGCATCAGCCAAAAAAAAAAAAAAAAAAAAAATCCTTCCCATTTCACCCATTCATTCACTCCAAATGTTTGTCTAGTTCTGCCCTGAACTTATTTAAATTGCTGACCTCCACTACAACAGATGGAAGTGTTCCAACTATCAACCACCCACTGGCTAAAGGAGAATTTCAGCACATCTGTTCTACAGTAGTCTTTCCTCAATTTGAATTTATGTCCCCTCAAGCAAGTAATCTGAGCAAGAGGAAGAATCCCATTAGCATTGAGCTTTCTAAAACCGTTCAAGGCCTTGATCACCTCGCAGGTGCCTAATCTCCAGAAACTGCAATTTGCAGAACTTAAACCTTTCTTGGTAACACCAAACCTTTGTTCCACTCACCAATCTCGCTGCCCTTTTCTGTACTCGTTCCAGCAGCTCTATATCATTTCCTAAAATGAAGCCTCCAGACCTGTATACAGTACTCAAGGTGTGGCCTGACCATTGCCTTATACAAGGGGACAATCACCCCCTTATCCCTGCTAGCAAAATTCCTGTATATCATTGACAAGAAAGACCATGAGCTACATTTGCAGCCTTTTTGCACTGCTCAGAAAACTTCATATCTGACTGCACAATTACTTCCAGTCCTTTTCATTCTCCACTACCCTGAGTGTAGTACTACCCAATTGATACGTTACTCTGGGGTTACTGCTACCCATATGCAGTACTTTACATTTGTCAATGTAAAACTTCAGTTGCCACCTCTCAGCCGATCTGCTCAACTTTTCCAGATTCTGTTACTGTAGCGTACTAGCATTACTGTCATTACCAACCCTTCCAACCTTCGTATCATATGCAAACTTAGACATTAACACTGATATACCAATATCATTGATAAATGCCGAAAACAACAATGAGCCCAACACCGAACCCAGGGGGACTCCACTAATAACATTAGTCCACAAAGAGCAGTGTCCATTGATAACCACTCTGTCTTCTCCCACTCGACCATCCTTTTATCCATTGTAGCAACTTGCCCTCAATGCCATACTGCTCCAATTTGTACAGTAGTCCTCCATGTGCCACAGTATCAAAAGCTTTCCTAAAATTCAAGTATATGATATAAAAATTATTCTTTGCATCCAATTCCTTTGTGACCACATCATAGTATCCAACGAAATTTTTCAGACAAGACTTCCCCTTAACAAATTCATGCTGTGTCGGAACTATAACGGCAGTCTTGTCTAGATGATCCTGCATCACTTCCTTAACCAGTGACTCCATTATTTTCCCTGTTACAGGAGTTAGACAAACAGGTATGTAATTACCCGTGTCACCCTTTGATCCCTCCTTTGTGAATTGAGGATGTATTTGCACTTCTCCAGTCTATGGGGACATCCTCTGAGTCCAAGGAAGCTTTCGTAATTATGGCTAAGGGTTTGTTTACTTCCTTTGCTGCCTCCTTTAATACAATTGGATAAATCCAGTCCACCCCAAGTGCTTTCCTTATGTTTAACTTCAGCAATTTCTCCTCCACTTAGTTATTAAAAAATCACTTACAAAATTCTCAGTTATCGCAAAATCACTTAGCTCCCTATTAGAATTTGTTAAACATCTGGCCCTCTCCTTCTTGAATAAATTGTGTGAATGTAGATGCAAAATACTCATTTAGATCTGAGAATAATCATCTATAGTCAAATCATTGATGTCAAGTGGACCAATCTGATTCATCCTCTTCCTTTTAGAGTTTATATAAGTAAAGAAGTCTTTGCTTTTTTTCTTTGCATCCTTTGCCAAAGATTTCTCGTAATCTATTCTCGCCTGCCTAAGGCGCCTCCGTAGCCTGGTGGGCAGGAGCAGCAGTGCGTAGCATACGCTTCTTGATTAGACCGGGGTTCGGACCCGTGACCACCAAATACGGAGGATGCGGAAAGGTCAGGGAATGACCACCGCATACCCCGGAAAAATATATGGCCTTAGTTGCTAATGCTCCTAAAAACCAAATAACAAACAACAGCAACTCGCCTGCCTAAACTCCTTTGTGACTTTATTGCAGACTAGATTATATCTACCATAGGCTTCTGTGTTGCCTGATAATTTTTATGCATCCCATGCATTTTTCTTATCTGCCACGAGCAGCATTAATTCATCTGATATCCATTTAGGTCTAAGCCTTGAACAGTATTTCTTAGTTGGTACGAAAAGCATAGTACCTTCCAAGATTTAGTCCCTGACAGCTTCCCATATAGAATTCACTGTTGGTATCAACAGTGAATGACAACATCCTCATTTTATGCCACTGTATAGAATTTAAAAACTCTCTGATACCATTGTAGTCACCATGACTACAATGACGAAAGCAAAAACCCTTCTCCTTCCCCTGATGGTAGTTACATCTTTAAGTAAATTCCACATCAGTACACTGTGATCACTGCCACCTAGTGGTTCCTTTTTCTGCAGACTCTTAACGCATGAAGGATCACTGGTGATAATCAGAACAAGAGTACTCCCCCTAGGGCACCTCCGTAGCCAGGTGGGCAGGAGCAGCAGCAGTGCGTAGCACACGTTTCTCGATCAGACTGGGGTTCGAGCCCGTGACCACCAAATACGGAGGATGCAGAAAGGTCAGGAAATTACCACCACATATCCCCGGAGCAATATGGCCTTAGTTGCCAATGCTCCTAAAAACCAAATAACAACAACAACAGTACTCCCCCTGGTTGCCTCTCAAACATGTTGCTGTAGAAAACAGTCTTCCAAAAAATCCACAAAAGTCTTGCTAATGTGCGAATGATGAATCCACAAGTTTCATTCAATATCTGGAAAGTTAAAATCCTCAATTATAACACATTCTGATTTACTATTCCACTCTATTTCTCTGCACATTTGCTCATTATACTCATCAGATTCATTAGGCCTATAACACATCCCACTCTCATTTTCCCTTTCCCAGTGCTTATGTCTCAGCACACTGACTCAACATTGCTCCACCAATGTCAATTGGTGGACAATGCAATGTTGTACACATTGTTCTCCCCAGATTCCAATTCTACACTTCTTATTTCCGTGTGGCATCATGTCTCTGATATCCCAACAATATCCAATTTTGATCTCTTGACCAGCACTTCAAATTCTTCAAATTTATTTACTATACTCCTAGCATTAGTGTACATGCAAATATATATATATACACACACACGCACACACGCAAGCACGCGCGCACACACACACACACACACACACACACACACACACACACACACACACACACACACACCTATTCTTACTCTTAGTTACCCTAACACACTCCATGTATTTACTTGTTTGATGACTCCCAGCAGCCCTTGAAATTCACAGTATCTCGCTTTGCAGGCTGCTCTTCATTCCAATAGAAAAGTGCAAGAATCACTTTCACTTCTGCCTGTGGCTACCATTAATATATTATTCTGTGAATCCCCCTCAAGCTAGCAGTTTTCTGACCCACCTAACACTGCCTCGATAGCATTAACAAATATTCTTGCTCCCTTTCTATTTAAGTGTATCCCATCCCTCTATTAACAATCTTTCCTTTTAACAAGCACAGTCCATGCTGAGAAAAATTCTGTCCCATGAGCCTTGCACAATCTCTCCAGGGCCGGAATGGTTGACAAGGTTCTCATCATATAGTCTCTCCTATCATGTCTGATCAGAATTGCAGACACTTTCAAATTTAACCCTAACTCGGACTTTTTTTCAACATTGACCTGTATTTGTTAAGTCCAGCTGATGATTGTATCCATTATTCCTGTTAAAATGGTGTGTGAACCATACATGCACTGGGGCTCTGCAAATTTCATGTAGTCTGCCACATTTTTCATTACAACGAGACCAGGAGCTGTGTAGTAGAGTCCATGTCATGCTGTTCTTTTTTTTTTTTTTTTTTTTTTTTTTTGAAAACCCCATGTTTGGGTTTTTTTATGAGAGTTATTAGAACCTATAGTACTTAGTACCGTTCATGTTCTTATGCAATGTGAGGTGTAATTAGTAAGCTGGCCTGCATGCATAAGTTTTCTGAAAGCAAATGTGGGCCAGCTCTACAGTAATACATCAAGAAAATGAAGGGACCAGTTTACATTCTGTCTCTAAGGTTAATTTTATGAAGAATCTATTGAGTAGTATAAGAGGTCATTTTAATGTTTGTGAATGATGATGATGGCAAAAATATCATCAAATCAGCAATGAATTGTTTGCAGGTACTGATACGATATAGTGAATCTCTTATAATCCATTTTCCAACCTCTCTTTAATAAAATTATGTTAGCACTGTAAATATTCTTTCAATTCCCTGCTCCCTTGAGAAAAATTTATTGCCTTAACTTGTGACATCTTATAGTACGTTGCAAAATGCAGTCATTCGCTGCAGATTCTCATTGAGGTTATAGCTTAGTGGAAATGAAAAATATAACAGTTATCGTGTTCAATTGTGATGCAGTACATAACACCATAATATATAATGGGTGGCCAGCCTGCAGCACATGTACCATTTCTGCAGTATGCCTCTGGCTTCTAAATTACAAAAAAAAATTACTTTTGTTGGCACACTTCAGAAAAATAAACATGAACTGCCAGCTGAATTGGTCAATGTGAAAGGACACAAGCCAACTAGTAGTTTGTTTGCGTTCCAAGATCAGATCACAATTGTGTCCTACATACCGAAAAAAAAACAGAAATGTGGTCGTAATATCGACCAAGCACTACAACAATGCTATAGATCCTGACAGTGGCAACAGAAAAAAGCCAGAAATTATTGTGTTTTATAATATGACGAAAGGTGGAGTAGATGTTATGGATTAAATGTTGGAATGTATACTACTTCTTGGAAAACCTGGAGGTGGGTAATGGTACTTTTCTTTAAGATTTTAGACATTGCTAGAATAAATGCCTTCGCTATTTTCTGTAGCAATAATCCAGAAGTGAAACTCCGTCGAAGCAAGTTTTTTTTGCAGAGATTGGCAAACGTTTAGTGAATCCATAGCTCCATAAAAGAGCGGCCACGGTAATTCTTCAAAAATCTCTTCGCGCAAAAGCTGCAAAACTAGATTCTGATCCCCGGAAGGAATTCCTGGACCTTCTGGACAGTGTTCACCTAAGTGAAGAAGGTGTTATCAGTGCTCCTGGAAGAAAGACCGTAAAACAAGACATTCCTGCAGAGCATGTTTAAAACCTATTTGTAAGGAACACACGGAGACTATCTTTAAACCATGTTCTAAGCAGATACCTACAGAAAATGTTGAAAGTAATGATGAATAAAAAAAACAATTTAGGCTTTTTTATTTAGTTATACTGCTTTATATTAGCATACGTGGCGCCTCCGTAGCCAGGTGGGAAGGAGCAACATTGCGTAGCACACACTTCTTGATTAGACCGGGGTTCGAGCCCATCACCACCAAATACTGAGGATGCGGAAAGGTCAGGGAATGACCACCGCATATTCCCGGAGCAATATGGCATTAGTTGCTAATGCTCCTAAAAACCAAACAACAAACTATTAGTATACGTATGTACGCACGCACGTGCGCGCGCACACACACATATTAAATGTAATTTTTTTAAAAGTTACAGTGAACGAAAAAGATTTTAAAGTTGATGAAATAGTTTCAGTTAATGAAAGGTTAATAAGTCAGGTATGACAGTTGCACCTAAAAATGCAATGTAGAATTAAAGGATGCAAGCGTATATATATAAGTTTGTATTAATATATTGAATAAAGTATGCATAAATGGATGTGAAAATTACACAAAGTGCCAGTAACTAGAAGGGTGAGGATAGTAGAAAGTGTAAGTGTAGTAAATGACACTGCATTGGGTCTACCTTGACCATACTGTATTAGAAAGTACTAATTACATTTTTGTTGCTTTTTGGCCTTTTCACCTTTCTTCTGCTACTATGGACAAGTATAGAAATGCAGTTCCTGATACATGATCAGGTGTAGTCCTCTGATGAAATTACCTGATCATGTATCAATATGTGCTTCGCCAGTTCAGAAAAGAAGTGGTTCGTGTGGAAGCACACGAACCACCTCTATTTCTTCGTCAGCATGCTCTGCTATTAACTATGCAGCTAAAATCAGAAGTTTTCAACATCATCCTATAAGGCAGTATCTATTCACCCCAAAATAGCATAATTTGTACCAAAATAAACCTTTGCAGAATAAACCATGTGACATTAGATTACAAAGCTTAACTACATGCTGGGAACTAAATATGAATAACATATTTCTAGATATTAGTACAGCTACATCACCATGGTAAATACTCTTGGCTAATGTTCACCAACTTTCGCAACTCACTCTTTTCAGTTCTCTAGTTTTACCCAAATTTACACTGATGGTTCCAAAACAGATAGTAAAGTTGGCATAGCTGCAGTTCTACCAAACATTACAATATCCCAGCAGCTCCCTTTTGAGGGCAGAACTTACACCGCAAAACTGTATGTTATCCTGATGGCTCAAGAGAATGTAAAACAGTCTTTGTATCCTCAAATCATTATCTACACAGATTCCTTAAGGGCTGTATCTGCTCTTCAGTGTAAACTTCCTTCCAGTCACCCGTTACTACAACAAATTCGAATCACGTTAGTGCAGCTTCTTGCAAACACGCAAAAAATAATTTTCTGTTGGATACCTGGGCATTCTGGAATGGTAGGAAATGAACAAGCAGATTTTGCTACCAAGAATGCCAGTCACATAACATCAGACATCCAGATACCTCACACAGATTTCAAACACATCATACATAACACTGTTAGGAAAAAAAATGGCTATCCATTTGGCAGGGGCAAAAAAAAAGCAATAAGCTCTTCCAGATTAAAAACGATCATGAGCAGTGGCTATCAAGCCTAGGAGGCAATAGAAAGGAAGAAGTAGTACTTGCCAGATTGTGAATAGGACATACCCACCTAATTAGGAAATGAGAGTAGCCTTGTGCAGGCGAAGTTTTTATGGCTCCGATTAATAGAGAAGTTTTTTTTTTTAATTTTTTCTGTTTTATTAACTTAAATTGGCATATTAACTTATTTTCTAGAGTAGCTTTATATTCCTAGTTATGATACTTAGTTTAATTTTTAACTTCGATAGAGATTTTGTAGGTTATTACGTAGTATCAGTAAGGGTATCCAATCCATGTGTTTTACAAGTTTTGCAGCTCTGGCGAACACAAAGTTTTTAGCTATATTTAGCCATTTTATTGCCTTAATTGTTATATTAAATTATTTTCTATAAGTAGCTTATAGACCTAGTCAAGATCCTTCGTTTATTCTGAAGTTAGATAGTGATATTTTGGAAGTTAATTAATAGTTAAGTGTCCGTAGATTTACCGTTCGTTAATTGCCACTATTGTTATATGATACAACATTATATCCTGTACTAGATAGTGTTAGCTTAGTATAGTATAGTATATAATATTATCAATTAATCAGTAAAATTTATTAATCTTGTTAAACTTCACTGTCAATTAAATTGTACTTTTTTAACTAAATACATATAATGATTTAAATTTTACAAATGTAACATTATTAATTAATACAAAACTTGGTGATAATACTCGATACTGAAAAAAAAAATATATATATATAGTGTTATAACTGCATTGGGATATAAATTTAAGGTTATAACTTTGTACTGAAATTGAAATTTTATTGATATTGAATCGAAATCATGACTCAGACCAGAGCAGCAAAGCAAAAGGCTCAAGCTAATGGGAGTGCTGTGGCTCAGGGGAGAACTGAGAGTGGACAGTTGCCCTCTGAATCGTAGCCTTTTAAAATGCACTGCTTGTTTGATGTTTGTGGAGCAGTCACGTACGGGATATGATATTGCCAAGAGGAATGTCCTTGTGTGTGTGCGCAATGTAAGGAGTGTGAGGAAATCAGGCGACAACTCAACGTTGTTATGGGCCTATATGAGAGCTTGAAGGATCTAAATTGAGGGCCCATGAAGCTCTCAGCTGCCCACATCAATGCCAGAGCTTGCACTTGATCATTACGTACCACAGCAGCAACCCCCAAGGCAGAATATGCTGGTCCCACAGAAACTAGTAGTCGATGACTCTATTGTCAGGGAAACGGGGAATATAGTGTGTAAAAAGGATAGGTGGAACAAGACCAGGGTATGTCTGCCAGGGGCAAAGGTTGATGACGTTGAAGAACAGATATCATCTTTTAAGAGCACAAAAGGTGATATTGTTGTACACGTTGCACTAATGATATTAAGAGTAGGAAACCGGCGGAATTACTTAACAAGTACAGGTCACTGCACTTCAGCCTGGTCTGTGCTTGTTAACAGGAGAGACTGCTTCTACAGGGATGGGATACACTTAAATAGAAAGGGTGCAAGAATATTTGCTGATGTGCTATCGAGGCAGTGTTAGGTGGGTCAGAAAACTGCTAGCTTAGGAGGATTTGTTTGTTATTTGGTTTTTAGGAGCATTAGCAACTAAGGCCATATTGCTCCGGGATATGCGGTGGTCATTCCCTGAATGACCTTTCCGCATCCTCCGTATTTGGTGGTGACGGGCTCGAACCCCAGTCTAATCAAGAAGCGTGTGCTACGCACTGCTGCTCCTTCCCACCTGGCTACCCCTTAGGGGGATACTAAGACTAATAGATTAACAGTAGCCGCTGGCAGAGGTGAAATTGATTCTTGCACTGCTTCTATTGGAATGAGCAGCAGCCTGGAAAACAAGATGCAGGGTATTTCGGAGACTGCTGAGAATCATTGACGGTACTAAACACATGGGTTGTGTTAGGGTATCTAAGAATAGGAACAGGTGCATGTGTACTTGCGTGTACACCAATGCTAGGAGTTTGGTAAATAAATTTAATGAATTTGAGGTATTGGTCAAAAGATCAAAGGCAGATATTGTTGGGATATCAGAAACGTGGTGTCATACAGATATAAGGAATGCAGAACTGGAATTTGGGGAGTTCAATGTGTATAGGAAGGATAGACAGGATAGGAAGGGAGGAGGGGTTATGCTATTAGTTAAGAAACATATAAAATCCAAGGAAGTGCAGCTAGTCGACATCACAGGACAGTGCGGTGTCGAATGAGTTTGGTGTGAAATAAGCACCGGGAGATCAAAATTGCGAGTAGGAGTGTGTTATAGGCCTAATAACTCTGATGACTATAATAAAAAACTGTACAGGGAAATAGTGGGCCAGTAAATCAGAGTCTTATAATGGGGTATTTTAATTTCCAGGATATTGACTGGAATTTGTGGGTTGGTCACTCACACACTAGCGAGGCCTTTGTGGATTTATTGATGATTGTTTTCTACATCAGCATGTTCAGGAGGCAACTAGAGGGAGTAATACTCTTGATCTGATTATTAGTAGTGATTCTTCATGCATTAAGAATATACAGATAAAGGAACCTCTAGGAGGCAGTGATAACAGTGTGCTGAAGTGGGATTTATTCAAAGAGGTAACTACCATCAGGGGTAAAGGGAAGGGTTTTTGCTTTCGTAAAGGCGAGTACGGTGGTCTGAGACAGTATTTAAATTCTATATGACGGGACCAACTGATGATGTTACCAACAGCAAATTCAAAACGGGAGGCATTCAAAGAATTCATGTTGGAAGCTACTAGGCTTTACCTACCAACCAAGAAATATTGTTCAAGATTTAGGCCTAAATGGATGTCAGATGCACTAATGAGACATGTTGCAGAGAAGAGAAATGCACAGGATACATAAATTAATTGGTGACATGGAAGCGTATGATAGATATAAGCTGGTCTGTAACCAAGTCACAAAAAAGATTACAGAGGCAAAGGCAGATTATCAGAAATCTTTGACAAAGGATGCAAAGAAAAACAGGAAAGAGTTCTTTACCTATGTAAACTCTAGAAAGAAAGGGATGAATCAGATTGGTCCACTGGATATTGATGGTTCAACTGTTGATGGCTAACAGGTCAGGTGGCTAACAAACTAAATGAGTATTTTGCATCTACATTCACACATTCAGGGAGGGGAATGCCAGAGGTGAATTAAACTCTGACAGTGAGCTAGATGATTTTGTAATAACTGAGAGGAAAATGGAGGAGAAATTTTTGAAGATAAACATAAAAATGGCAACCAGGGTGGATGGGATCTATCCAGTTATATTAAAGGTGGCAGCAAATGAAGTAAGCAAACCCTTAGCCCTAATTATTAGAGCTTCCTTGGACTCAGGGGAGGTACCCATGGACTGGAGATGTGCAAATGTGACCCCAATTCGCAAAGTAGGATAAAAGGGCAAGTAATTATAGTAATTATAGACTTGTTAGTTTAACTTCTGTTCCAGGGAAATTAATGAAGGCACTGGTTAAAGAAGCACTGCAGGATCATCTAGAGAAGACTTCAGTTATAGCTCGGACACAGCATGGTTTTGTTAAAGAGATGTCTTCTCTGACCAATTTGATTGATCACTATGATGTGGTCACAAAGGAACTGGATGCAGGGAATAACTTTGATATCATATATTTGAATCTTAGAAAGGCTTTTGATACTGTTGCACATGGAAGACTGCTGCCTGAATTGGAGCAGTGTGGCATTGGAGGCAAATTGCTGCTGTGGATAAAGGGATGGTTGAGTGAGAGAAGACAGAGTGGTAATCAATGGACACTGCTCTTCTTGGACTAATGTTATTAGTGAAGTCCCACAGGGTTCAGTGTTGGGTCCATTGTTGTTTTCTGTATTTATAAATGATATTGATGATGGTATATCAAGCTTAGTGTCCAAGTTTTCAGACGATGGAAAGGTTGGCAGGGTAGTTAAGGACACTAATGACAGTACACTGCTGCAACAAGATCTAGAAAAGTTGAGCAGATGGGCTGAGATGTGGCAAGTGAAGTAATCCCAGAATAATGTATCAACTCTGTGGTACTACACTGACAGTTGTAGAGAATGAAAAGGACATTGGGGTAATTGTACAGGCAGATATAAAGTTTTCTAAGCAGTGCTGACGGTCTGCAAGAATAGCTCATGGTGTCCTGTCAATGATATACAGGAATTTTTCTAGCAGGGATAAGGAGGTGATTATCCCCTTGTATAAGGCAATGGTCAGGCCACACCTTGAGTACTGTATACAGGTTTGGAGGCCTCATTTTAAGAAGGATGTAGAGCTGTTAGAATAAGTACAGAGAACGGCAACAAGATTAGTGAATGGAGCGATGGGTTGCTCTTATGAAGAAAGGCTTAAGTTTTGCAGATTACAGTGTCTGGAGACTAGGCTCCTGCACGGTGATGTGATGGGATGTTTGTGTATAAAACCTTGAATGGTTTGAGCATTCTCAATGCTGATGGTATTCTTCCTCTTGTTCAGAATAATCACCTGAGAGGGCATAAATTCAATTTTGAGGAAAGACAGTTGTAGGATAGATGCAGAAGTTTGCCTTTAGCCAGCAGGTAGTTGATTGGTGGAACAGACTTTCATCTTTTGTTGTGGAAGTTGATAGCCTAAACAAATTTAAGGCTGAGCTGGACAAGTATTTCAAACGAACGGAAGGGTGACATGGGAGCACAGGGGGCGGGGTTAGCTGATGCTGCATAAAATTGCTTTCTTGCATTGTATGCCTCTACTAATGCTAACTCATATTTATTTACTCAATCAGTATGATCCTCCACTATGCAGCAACTGTCATACTCAACTTACAGTAAACCACTTTATCGTTGAATGCCCATTATACTTGAGAGAACGACAAACGGCTTTCTCTTCACATCTGGGTTCCTCTTATAACTTGCCTTACAGCAGATTCTCGGAGAAAGACAAGATATTACTGATATTTTTACCTTCCTGAGAATGATAAACAAATACCATCTGATCTGATCCTCTTTTTTAATATAACAATCATGTACCAAATAAGACTGTAATAGGTGCATTATGGCCTTCGTTACCCTTGCACCAATAAATCCAACAAACAACATTTGTTAGTGACCAATCTCCTGATATGAAAAAAATTATGTAAAAATTTTTATACAACCAGTTTGAAAAAATCAGAAATTAAGCTATACAAATATAGGAGAGCTTTCTAAAATGAATATCGTGTCATGTCACTTTTATTTCTTTTCACTATATACATTGATATAATTCCTTCCTTTCAGTTCCTGTTACCAATTAATACATAAAAAATTTATGACATTTATTTCTTCTCTTCCTCATTCTTGGAAGTCTGTGAGCTCTGAACATGTTGTTTCTCTTTGAAAACTGATAACTGACCTAGCCCATTTCAAATAGCCATGATTAAGCTTGTGCTCCTCTTACTCTTGTTTACTAGTTTTTTTGGCCTGAAACAAAGGAACTTGCATACTTTTGCACTTCCCATCAACTTAAAAGTTAAAAAACTAAATTTATGTATCTATGGGGCATAGATGATTCCCAAATAATTATGAGGCATAGGTGATTCATCCCCCTTCATCCTGCTCACAGACATGAGATTAAGATTTATTATTTCCAGGGCATAATCAGTTATGCCCCTATTACTGATTATCTGCTCTGATTGTTGAGGTGTGCTATGTAGGCAAAATGGTTCATAGGTTATGTAATAGTGTCTTGGAGCAGGAGGGGACCTATCTGCCTATTTAATTTTGAATTATCTGCTGTTGTAAGGCATTACTGCTAGAGCATTGTTGGACTCTTGTTTCCATATTGAGATCCTCAACCACATGCATTTGCATTTGCGATGAATGTTGGCATTCTACTTATTTAACAACAAACACACACCATCCTTTTCCCCCAGAACCTCTATTATGTATATAATGTGTTTGCATAGTCATATGTATACTTTTTTTTTTTTTTTTTTTTTTTTTTTTGTTGTTGTTGTTGTTTTTCACCCATCGCTGCCTAAATACTTACCTGGTCCAAAATCATTATTTGCTGTAGTGACATTCCTAAAATTGGTGAAGAAACACATTGCTTTGTAAGCTACTAATATGTATTATATTATTTTATAACTTTTACTTTATATTTTATTCTTGTCTTATTGCTTTTTTCCTATCATTTATGGTTAGTTGCTGTTATACTTTTAATTTTCTATTTAAATTACTAAATAACATAATTTAGTTCTATAGTTGATGGCAGCTAGACTGTTCATAATATGCTTTTTCCGATTGCACCAGATTTCCCAAGTAAAAAGAAATGCTTAGAGGAATACTGGAGATCTAATTAACACAGAAGACCAACTGCTCTCAGAACAAATACAGTGCATAAATAATCTGAAGAACTCTAACTAGATGACAATACAGAAGAAACAAATCTTGTGTTTCTGTCTTTTGCTGGAGAATACAAATTTTTGTATTCTCCAGCGGAAAAGGTTGGAAATATTTATTTCACAGGAAGATATTTCTCATGGACAGTTCTTTCAAAAGTTGTTGCAAGCAGTTTCTATAAGAATATATGATCCATGTGGATATAGAAAGATGTGCACTGAGACTACTGTCATTTCCAATAGTTTAGTTTCTGTCTTCCTTCAAAATAACAATTTGGCTGATGCAGAATAATTTTGGTTCCTTGTATCATTTGGCTTAATTAATACTAATACTAGTACCAAACAGCAAAATACATGATCTAGGTACAGTGCAATCAAAAGATTTTTACCATTTTGTATGCAAAATTTTCACTCTTACAAAGGCATCAATAATATATATATAAAAAATATCTTGTACACATTTATGTATGATATGCACAATTATGCAAAATACATGATCTAGGTACGGTGCAATCAAAAGATTTTTAACATTTTGTATGCAAAATTTTCACTCTTACTAAGGCATCAATAATATATATATAAAAAATATCTTATACACATTTATGTATGATATGCACAATTATGCAATGTTTTTTCTGGTTTACATTTATTTTATTTTTTTTTTATTTTTAAAGGGCGAACAGTGATTCTGACAACCCATCACATGGATGAGGCAGATCTTCTAGGAGATAGGATTGCTGTGATAGCAAATGGTAAACTGAGGTGTTGTGGGTCATCCCTCTTTCTGAAAACCCGCTTTGGTAATGGTTACTATTTGACTTTAGTAAAAGCCAACGACTATTGTGTTGCAGCTAAAGAAAAATATAGAAGTTCCTCAACTTGTGTGCGAGAGAATCCTACAAAAGGATCCAATGTATGTAATGGATGTACTGTATTTATTTAAAACATGAACTCTCTTTTTTGTAGTCTGTTTCCAGAATCTACATTTAAAAATGTAGATTCTACAAAAAATGCTATTGTATGAAGAAGAAGTTTTGAATACATTACTTAATTGCTTGCTTTAAATGAATTATGTAGCTCTCTTCATGAAGAAACTTAATGAAATTGCATTCTATGTAACGTTTTAACTAAAAGTTATTTTTTAATTAGTTATCCATTATTTAATTATTATTATTAGCATTTAGTATTTGGTCTGTACATAAATTTTAGATTATTCCAGGGTGTGTAATTAGTACCTCCATATTTTAAACTTGTTTTTGTTATAAAAGTATGGCATATATAGGAATTGTTATTCATTGGGTGCAGTGTATAATGGTATTATTCAGGGTTCTGCAAAAATTATGAACACATTTAGTATGGAGATTTTTTTTGACTCTAACTCAATAGATTTGATACCTTACTTATGAAGAACGTTGAAAATCAGAGTTTATTGGTCACATTCCATTGCAATTTTAAATATTAAATTCTGGAAGGATATATATCAACAGTTAAACCATTCATATCTAGTTGACCAATGTGGTTTATCACCTTAAGTAAAGACATCTTGAACTGGAAATGTGCAAATTTATCCCCTATTCACAAAGGGGCATACATTCATACATCACAGGGTGACATTGACAGGGGTCAAAGGATATGAGAATTACAGACCTATTAGCTTGACTTCTGTACCAGAGAATATAATGGAGTTGCTGGTTAAAGAAGTAATGCAGGACCATCTGGGCAGGAATGCAGTTATACTTGGTCATGGCATGGATTTGTTATATAACAGTTACTATATAATGGATGTAACAACCCCCAACAGATGCTGCAAAGGGCAATGTTTTATATCACATCATAACTGGCAACTGTGGCGTAACTATGCCAATGCAACCAATGCGTTGAATTGGGGCCCATGACCAAAGGAAGACCCACTGCCCTCCTGCCCAAAACAGGAAAAAATTTAATTGAGTAAAAATGTACGCTTTTTACTCAAAAAAAAAAAAAAAAAAAAAGTCCCTCACTGCTTCGCAGTTCCTGCTTCATAGGAGCTAATTCAGCCATCATAGAAAGCAATGTAACTGTGAACTCCAGCACCTTTCTCCCATAGTAAGGTAGCGGATTCATGATTTCCACTCAATGTGTTATGTTTATATAAACCGTTTTTCTTTATATAAACAAAGGCGAAGAAATAGTCTAAAACTAAGTCCAAGGTGCCAAAAAGGGAAAAGCAATTAATGATACTGCTATTTGTTTCAGTTAGATCCAAACCAAAACTAAAGTATCTAAAGGTTGTAGTTTACTTTTGTTCTTTACTTCCCCCAGTTATTTATTATTATTATTATTATTATCATTAGCCATATGGTACAAGGAAGCCTGAGGCTTATACTGCACCAGCCAAAAAAAAAAAATTTCCAAATTATCCCGAGAGAGAGAGAGAGAGAGAGAGAAGTAGAAGGAAATCACCAAGAAAAAGAAGAATGATGATATCCAGCTCAGAACCCTGGGTGTGCCAAGCCCATACTCACCAGATGTGAGCCCCTGCAGTTGTCTCATAAACGACTCATAGCATTATAACTCACATGGCAGTGCGCATCCATTTTTAAAACAGTAACAGATCGGCATTAGTGGTGGTGAAGTGTAGACTGTTGAGATTAGGAGTGATGTATTCTGCTACGTAACAGCTGACAACATAACGAAAGTAAGCCATGCTGAAAGTCTATAAGTGTAATTTATGATTTGTGCTAATATTCAGTGGTATTTTATTTTTCATTAGTATTTTGTTATTTAGTTCAATATAAAAAATTTATAATTATTTTTTGAATTAACCATGGATAAAAGCATAAAAGTGGTGCTTTTAAACTCAAAATAAAACACACTGCTCATGAAGCTCTAACAAAAGAAGTTAAAAAAAATTCCAAAATTGATTTCATATTTGGTTCATCCAGAAACAGAACTAACATCAAAGACAAGTCAATCTACAACTTTTGACACCGACCAAATGGAAAAAGAGCCATCAATTGAGGTTGAACAAGAGAATGGCATTCAAAACACACCTGAAGAAGAATCCTCAAGTAGACCATCTCCCTCCGCGGAAGAAAATGAAGTTTTTTTTTTTTCAATCTTGAAAGAAACTGAAAATATCAATATCGAAAATCTTTAAAAAGAGAATTACCCCACTGACATTGCAAACTATGTCAGTGGGGAAAATAAGAAGAATTTGTTATTAAATACGGTGCTTGCAAGCCAAAAGGACCATTTCTGAAAAATAACAAAAATAGATCGTTTTCGGTAAAATATTACTCAACTACTAGTAAATCTGGATTAAAAATGAACAGGCAATGGTTGTGCTACTCTAAAAAACTGGGTTCCATATATTGTGAGCTATGCTGGATATTTTCTGGAACTAGATATAACTGGACGAAAGGCATCAATGATTGGCAAAATTTGTCTACTAAAATTTAATTTGTCTACTAAAATTCGTGAAAGTAGTTGTAAGCACGTAGAAGGCATGCATCACAAAAGAAACATGGAAAAAAAATACAGAACTTGATAGAATTATGGAAGAACATTTGCATGAACAATGCAATTTTTGGAGAAAAGTATTAGAACGGGTGATTAAAATAATCCTAAAATTTTAAAATATTTCTTGGCTAAATACCTTAGAATATGATATATTTGTTTATGCATGGTTACTGCACTTGCATCATTTCTACTACTCAGGTAGTAAGAATGCATTGTTTAATTATATCTCATAATTGTGAATCAACCTTCACAATTATGAGATATAATTAAAGAGTGGTCTAGGTATTGCACTGTTTGAATAAGTAATGCCAGTGGAGAAGACTAATGCTACCTATTACATCATATCCAGCCAGTTCCTAAAAAGGGTGACAAATCCCTCCCATCCAATTATTGTCCCATTGCAATTACGTCTACTCTTTCTAAAGTAATGGAGAAATCAATTAACCGCCAACTCTTAAACTACCTAGAAACCTTCCGTCTGATCAACGATCGCCAGTATGCATTCCGTCAGTGTTGATCCACTGGTGATATTCTGGCTTATGTTACTCATTTATGGACAAATTCAATGGAAAAGTTCGGTGAAACACAAGCAGTTGCTCTTGACATCTCAAAGGCTTTCAATCGTTTTCGGCATAAAGGTCTTCTTAACAAGCTTCCATCTTATGGTTTGCCAACTGTTTTTTGTAATTGGTTATCCAGTTTTCTCTCTGTTTGCTCACTGAAGGTGGTGGTAGATGGCTCTCTGTCTTCTAACTTCTCTACTAATGCTGGTGTCCCTGAAGGTTCAGTTCTTTCCCCCCCACTCTTTTCCTCTTGTATATTAATGAACTCCTTCTATTGACTGGAAATCCTATTCATAGTTTTGCCAATGATAGCACATTGCATTCCACTTTCCATTTTGAGAAATCTTGCCCTGCTCAATCAGCTTCAACTTCTCGAATATCCGCTACCAATTCCTTAAATACTGATCTCCAGGTAATTCTTCTATAGGGGCAAAGACAACTTAGTTGATTTCAATCCTTCTAAAACTCGGTCTTCTCTTATATCTCGCAAAAAGGATTCTACTGGTCCTATGCTTATCTTTGGTGACACTCCGATTTCTAGCCAAAATGATATATCTCTTTTGGGGATTACCCTGACTTCTAATCTCTCTTGGCACAAGCACATTACAAATATTGATTCCTTTGCATCTAAAAAACTTGGTTTTCTCTTTCGCTCTCGGCGTTACTTTTCTTCCAAACAGCTGTTCACTCTGTACAAATCGCAAATCTGCCCTACCATGGAATATTGTTCCCACATCTGGGGTGGTGCCCCCAAAACTTCTTTCAGTCTTCTAGATTCCATTCAGAAGAGGGCATTTAGTTTAATTAATGACTCCTCTCTAACAGAGTCTCTCACTCACTGTCTCATAGACGTACTGTTTCTGCTGCATGCCTTTTCTACAGATACTTCCATAGGCACTGTTTTTCTGAATTGGCTTCTATAATTTCCACTTTCCCTTTCAAAGCAGTCCGAACACTTGCCGCCACCAGCCAACATCCATTTACTGTCCAACTTCAAACTCACAAAACCAACTTTTCATCTTCCTCATTTATTCATTCAACTGCCGTTTTCTGGAAAACCTTCCTTCATACGTATTTCCTCAAAATTACAGTCTACAGAAGTTGAAGTCCAGTGTCAACAAATATCTTTTTTCGTCTTTTCAACCTCCAACCCAAGCACGGTACTAAGTACTATAGGTTATAATACCTCTTGTGTTTGGGATTTTCATTAAAAAAAAAAAAAATTCTTGGTGGATACCGCCACCCAGATGAAAAGTCAGAAGCCGTCTGGATTAAAAATAATATTGAAAATTTTGATTTTGTGTTAACCACCGTACTGATAGAAAAAATCTTGGTGAGTATTGATCATTGATGTTGAAATTCAACATCAACGATTTTGCAAAGAACGAATATGGATATTGGTCAAGCTGTTGTTGTTATTTGGTTTTTAGGAGCGTTAGCAACTAAGGCCATATTGCTCGGTGGTCATTCCCTGACCTTTCCGCATCCTCTGTATTTGGTGGTGACGGGCTCGAACCCCGGTCTAATCAAGAAGTGTGTGCTACGGACTGCTGCTCCTTCCCACCTGGCTACGGAGGCGCCCTGGTCAAGCTGCATTGGGCATAGAAACATTGTATAATCAAGTGAAAAAAATTATAAATGAACTTGAAATTATCATCAAGGAAGCATCATTTATTGTCCAGAAATGGAGCATACCTTGTCAATTTGCAAATAAACAGAGGAGATGTGTTAAGAAACATTTTGAAGTAAAGAACTGGCAGAGGTAGTCCTCTGCCAGTTCTTTATTTCAAATATACTGATTTGAAATACAGAACTGTTCTTTAAAGTTAATATTTTTTTTATCGTGTAATTGACTTAGTGACAATGGAACTGTACAAAAGGATTCGAGGACTAATACAGTTTCTGAATTGTTTGCATTTCTTTAACTTAATTAATCCAAATGAATGACAATTCCATGATAAAAAATGCAGAGAAAGTGCAAAAGAAATTTTCAAGTGACTTTTCAAACTCATTTTCAATGCAATTACTACTTTGTGTAAAGTCACTAAAAAGTGAAATTTGCAAAAATTAAAACTATTTGTGAATTTGCAGGACTACTCATAGTAAAATACTACTACATGAGTGTTGCTTTTTCAGAAGTGTGCTCTTCTTGATATTATTTTTGACAATTCCAGTTGCTGCATCAACTGCGGCATGCTCTTTCTCAAAATTAAGATTAATTAAGTATTATTTGATAAACACCATGGGACAGCAACGTCTATCAGCGGTAGCACTGCTTAGCATAGAAGCACAAGAAGCTGAAAGAATGGATGTTTCTAAATTAATTAATGACTTTGCCAATGCCAAATCTAGACGGAAACCATTCTAAATCACATAAGTCAATATATTACTTCATTTAATTTCAGAATTTATTTCAATATTAAAAACATTTTTACTGGCATTATTCCAAAAATTTTGTAACAAAAAACCATCATGCGAAAAGCGTTAAAAAAATTTATTCCAGTTTATTTTATCTTCTACTAGACTAAATTTAATGAAATTTTGCACAGAGTTTCATCTTAGCTCTATACTAGAGGAAAAACTTTTACACCTCTGAAAATTGCAGTAGTTTTTCCAGGATAGTGTAAAATATGAACATGTGATCAAGGAAATTTTCTCACATAATAAATGGGATAAGGTGGACATATAGCATATCGTTGGAAAGCTAAGGAATTTAGAAACAGAAATATTAAGGTTTTAAGATCAAAAAAACTTTTGGAAACTGAATAATGCGTTAATTCGAAATCGCATCTGGTTTCAAGTCACCTGGTGTTTTCGGATTGAATGTAATTTTTTTTTCTTTACAATTAAACTGCGAGGCTGGAAAAGAGTTCTGCACATTTATGAAAACATTCTTCAACTTGGGAATCATAAGATTTCGATAAATACTACACGTAATGGAACAATTATAGACGGTGTATTTAGTCGTGAACTCTTCAATGTAAAAATTATATATCCTACTTTAGTGATCACAGACCAATACTTTCAGTAACCGATATATAATTATTATTAATAAAATAAAAACTTTGCTATATTATTATCCATGAATTTTATTAATATATGAAAATTAAAATGTTTTTAACGCCTGTTGATGACTCTTAAATGTAAAGCACATTAAATATGCTAGTGGCAGGACACATTATGTGTATTCTGTAAATATAAATATGAAATATATTTACAGAATTTAATATTATTTTTGTTTTTATATTGTACTGATAAAGATTTTAAATTCACGTTTACTGTTGTATTGCTAATTTTTTATTTTTACCAAAACTTAAGTGATCTGATGTCCTGGATTATGCAGGACAGTCCCGGATTTAAGTCGTTTGCCCTGCATTGCAAACTGTCCCGGATTGAACATGTAGCATCCATACTTAATGGCAAACATAATGCAAATCATTTTCGTTATGTTTGCCAGGAACCAATGGTGCAACGGAAAGAGTTTTTTTTTTTTTTTTTTTCAGTAGTAAATAAGTTGTGGATGTCAGAAAAAATACAACTGACCATAGAAATTCTGAAAGCAAAATACAAATTAAGTGCCAGTTTGCTAATTTTTGTGAAGAATTTTATGAAGGCAATAGCAAATAATGAAAAAAATATTTTAAAAAATTCAATAATATAATTAAATTATTCTCCTTGCGGAGAATATTTTTTTTTTTTTTTTTTTTTTTTTTTTTTTTTTTATGTGAACCCCAAACACCAGAGGTATTAGAACCTATAGTACTTAGTACCGTGCTTGGCTGGAGGTTGAGAAGACGAAAGAAGATATTTGTTGACATTGGACTTGAACTTCTGTAGATTGTAATTTTCAGGAAATACGTATGAAGGAAGGTTGTTCCAGAAAACGGCAGTTGAATGAATAAATTGAGGAAGATGAAAAGTTGGTTCTGTGGGTTTGAAGTTGGACAGTAAATGGATGTTGACTGGTGGCGGCACATGTTCGGACTGTTTTGAAAGAGAGAGTGGAAATTATAGAAGCCAATTCAGAAGAACAGTGCCCATGGAAGTATCTGTAGAAGAGGCATGCAGCAGAAACAGCACGTCTATGAGAAAGCGAGTGGAGAGACTCTGTTAGAGATGAATCATTAATTAACCTAACTGCCTTCTTCTGAATGGAATCAAGAAGCCTGAGAGAGGTTTTGGGGGCACCACCCCAGATGTGGGAACAATATTCCATGGCAGGGTGGATTTGCGATTTATACAGAGTGAGCAGCTGTTTGGAAGAAAAGTAATGCCGAGAGCGAAAGAGAAAACCAAGTTTTTTAGATGCAGAGGAAGCAATATTTGTAATGTGCTTGTGCCAAGAGAGATTAGAAGTCAGGGTAAACCCCAAAAGAGATATATCATTTTGCCTAGAAATTGGAGTGTCACTAAAGATAAGCATAGGAACAGAAGAATCCTTTTTGCGAGATATAAGACAAGACTGAGTTTTAGAAGGGTTGAAATCAACTAAGTTGTCTTTGCCCCACTGGAGAATTACCTGAAGATCGGCATTTAAGGAATTGGTATCAGATTTTCGAGAAGTTGAAGCTGATTGAGCAGGACAAGGTTTCTCAAAATGGAAAGTTGAATGCAATGTGCTATCATCGGCAAAACTATGGGTAGGATTTCCAGTCAATGGAAGAAGGTCATTAATATACAAGAGGAAAAGAGTGGGGGAAAGAACTGAACCTTGGGGGACACCGGCATTAGTGGAGAAGTTAGAAGAGAGAGAGCCATCTACCATCACCCTCAGTGAGCGATCAGAGAGAAAACTGGATAACCAATTACTAAAAACAGTTGGCAAACCATAAGATGGAAGCTTGTTTAGAAGACCTTTATGCCAAACACGATCAAAAGCCTTTGAGATGTCAAGAGCAACTACTTGTGTTTCACCGAACCTTTCCATTGAATTAGTCCATAAATGGGTAACGTAAGCCAGAATATCACCAGTGGATCAACACTGACGGAATCCATGTTATTTGTTAGTTATTTGGATTTTAGGAGCATTAGCAACTAAGGCCATATTGCTCCGGGATATGCGGTGGTCATTCCCTGACCTTCCCGCATCCTCCGTATTTGGTGGTGACGGGCTCGAACCCCGGTCTAATCAAGAAGCGTGTGCTAGGCACTGCTGCTCCTTCCCACCTGGCTACGGAGGCGCCTGACGGAATCCATACTGGCGATCGTTGATCAGACGGAAGGTTTCTAGGAAGTTTAAGAGTTGGCGGTTAATTGATTTCTCCATTACTTTAGAAAGAGTAGAAGTAATTGCAATGGGACGATAATTGGATGGGAGGGATTTGTCACCCTTTTTAGGAACTGGCTGGATATGAACAAATTTCCAAGCAGAAGGAAAAACACCTTTAGAATAAGAAAGTGAAAAAAGGCGGCAAAGAATAGGAGTAAGTTCAGGAGCACAGGTTTGGAGAACAAGTGGAGAAATACCATCAGGACCTGGAGCTTTCTTAGCATCAAGATTCATCAAAATCCTTCTGATATCCTTTTGACGGAAGACCACAGGAGCTATTGAATGGAGCGTGTTGGGAATGGTGGGGAGGTGTTTTACCAAGATCATTAATACATGAGCTGGAAGAGAAATGGGATTCTAGCAGGTCAGCTTTATCCTTGGCCGAAGTGACAACAGAACCATCTGGTTTGGACAGAGGTGGGAGCAGAGATGGGCAAAAGTTGCGGCCAATAGCTTTGGCAAGAGACCAGAATGCTCGGCTACCATTAGGGCAAGAAGCAAGTTTTCTACTCTTAGCCTGTTCAAACTCTAGTTTGGACTGATTAATAACTGCTTTACAATTGTTCCGAGCTGTGGTGTATGCAGAAAATGAAACTGAAGAATAGAAACAAGCCAATTACGATATGCAACATTCTTCTCTTGAACAGCCTTAGCACATTTATTGGAAAACCAACGTTTAGATAAAGGACGAGATTTAAAGTGGAGTGTGGGATAAAGGATTCCATTTCTGCAAGAATAATTTCACTGACACGATCTGAGCAAACGTTGACATCAGAAGTTTTGAAACAGTAATTCGACCAAGGAAAAGAAGAAAAGAAGTCTCTCAGGTCATCCCATTTTGCATTCTTGTAATGCCAAACAACACGAGGTTGGGAATAGCCATGAGATAAAGGTTCCATTGGAGAAGAGACAATCACCAAGTTGTGATCTGAATTTAATTATATATAATTATATTATTTAATTTTCTATCATTTTTATTGTTAAAAGAAGTGTATATTTTTATTATTATAAATGCCTATATAAAATATTTTTATGAAATAAAACAAATATATGTGAAAAAAAAAACAAATATATTATTATTTGTTTTTTTTTTTTTTTTTAAAGAAATGTAATATTTTATTTTATAAGTTTAGTTCAAACAAGTATATGTACTTAATTTTCATTTTGTCTGTGAATATTTTTTTTGTATAAAAAATTAAAAAAAATATATGTGTATATTGTTTTAGGGGGTGGGGGGGATTGTAAAATCGATGTCCTGCATTGGAATACTAAGTATCAAGTCACTTCAACCAAAAGAAATACTTTCGGGGGAGCCCACACTAAACTTTGCATCGGGGCCCACTTTTTCTAGTTGCACCACTGAGTGACAGAGTGTAGATGCTCGTTCGCGCTCTCTCTCTCTCTCTCTCTCTCTCTCTCTCTCTCTCTCTCTCTCTCTCTGTCCACATATTTTCCTGCATTGTGCATGCACCTCTGCAACTGAAATGGTATAGAATCAATCAATTTTTGCATTACATTTGCTGGATGCCCAAATTAGACATTTTCTTCCAATTCATCATGAGTCTTTGGGTAGTTTCAGAGCCAGACCAAGGTATTTCTGCACCCTGGGCTGAAAGGTTTTTTAACACCCTCTTACCTTACTAAGGATATATATATATAATTATTGCCTCATTGTTCTTCTGTTTTTGGCTTCCCTTAAAGATTGGATAAAGTCTAACACCTTGTGACTTAACGACTTCACAAGGTGTTAAACCAGGATTCATAGCAGACCATTCATTTATTCCATACTGTCATAAATGTCTTCCAGAAAGATATTAATCTAGCACTGCATGGATGGGTTCTGTGAAATGTGGATGGATATCGTCCCTGTATGCATATCATATCTTTAACAATTTTGCATTGTGAAAAATGTCAATCTCGTGAACATCTTGAAGTAGTGTTCATTGTTTGTGGTGTTCCTTAGCAGATATAGGCAATAGTGGGTTGTTGTTAGTTATGTAGCTCATTGGCATCTAAGTCTATATTACACTGTGTGTATTATGTCTGTACAAGTTTGTGTTCATTGGCTGATTTGTATGTTAAGTGGGTAGTGGGGGAGACCCTGCTTCCTACTTGAGATCAGTTACCTAGAGGAGCCCTGGTGGAAACGGTATTTAAGAATTCCTCTAGTCTCCAGTCTTCAACTGGATTCAAACTCTGATCTAAAGAAGTGACAAATGATGAAATCAGTATGCTGATGTGGAGGACAGGACTGCAGTGTGTTGCAGTTATTCAAATCAAATAGTGACTTTTGGCTTGGATTGCCTTTTTTCTGCACCATTCTTCCTCGATTGTAATCTATTCTATACTGGAAGTTTGTGTTTGACATATCCTCAAACTTGGAACACTGCTTTATATGACCAAAGACCATTTTTCTTATTTTTTTTCAATAAATTGTGTGCTCTTGCTGCAGACTTTTTGCAAAAAATCTGTAATAAAATGAGGTATAGATATACAGGAAAAGTATAGCATGACATTCCACTTTCTTTTGCAACCTGTCATGGATTTTTTTGAACAGTTGCAACATTTTGTTTCTGTTGGTAACACTGAAACTTCCCACATTTCTTCCTCTCTTTGACTTAGGACATTAGTGTTGTATGAAAAATTTTTACTGTTTTGATGACATTTACCATGTGTCTTTCATATAGCCCATCACTCTCTTTGAACTTCATTGACAGTCCATTAAAATTTATTTTGCTGAAATTTGTATACACTTCTGATTATTTAAGCATTTTTTAACCTGAAAAATAATGAAATGGAAATAGTCTTCACATACATGAGACGGCATGTGGTCAGTCTCATTTTGCATTATAGGCTGAATGCAAGTATTCAGCCCATATTGTATTTCTATAAAATACTTGTATATTCGGCATGAAAATAAATAAATTATTAACTAAAATTTTTGACATTATGGACAAAATTTAAGCCAAGTTTTGTAATCATTATGTAAAATGTTGGGGTGGTGGTCAATAATTTATATTTCTGATTACAAAATGTCCATTGACTTGAGTAAGTAGTCTCTAGCAGTTGGTAATGAGCCAATCCTTCACAAATGAGTATGCAGTCTTTGCACATTTCTCTTTATAAATACAAATAAATGTGGTGTTTTTATGGATTATTCCCTCAATTTTCTCTTGTTAGGCATAGTGAAAGTAATATTTCTTGCTTACATGGGGTAAAAAGATATTTAATTAAAGAATTAAAGAGGATTTAAATTTGTCTCTAAATTTGGTTTCTTCAGATGAAAGGTGACCATTGTAGATTAATATGCATGTCTGAATGCACATTTTCCATATTCTTAATGCAATTTAAAATAATTAAAATAGAAAATATCTCTAGTTTTTTTCTTTCGTTCTGTGAACATCAAGAAAACTTAAATATTTATATTGCTGATAATGGGAACTCCCAATAGCTGTCCCTGGGCACTTTTCACCTATGGACCATCTGGCCTTAATCATGTGTCTTGGGATCTCATCTAAGTGATAGCCTGAGGATCAATTAACTTTTGGTAGATTTTAGAACCATTGATTAAGAATGAAAGAAGAACTCAACTCATTGTATGCAGGTGGTCTCTAATTAATTATAGACCAGGATCTATTGAAAGCTTGGGGTTATGTTCTGTGCAAGGTTTTTTTCAATTTTGCACATTATGGGTCAGACTTTCTTTTTGACTTTGTATTTCAACAAACTGAATGGTAAGAGTTTATAATGATAGTTTATTTTCTTACAGTATACAGTTGTACTGTGCAATACAATTTTTCACATTTTATTCCATAGTATATGTATTTAATCAGTTGCTTTATTTTGATGTGCAAACATCTTTGGCAGTTCTTACCAAATTTCGGACGGTAGTAAAATCAATTTGTCATGATTTTGTGATGCAGAAACGACGTCATTTCTGTTTCATAACAAAGAAAACTGGAGCCAGGAGAGGAGATCGTGCAAAGGATCATGGGAGGTGATCTTGGAGGAGCTCAGAGTTGGTATAAACCAGCTGGTGGTAGAAAAACATTTATGATTTGGAGCATACCACTTAGATGGCTTTCGCTAACCATTGCCACTCGTGGTAGATACCTTTTGGTAACCGGAGAAATGGATATCTTGCAAAATTTAAAGTAAAGTAAACCATTTAAAGCAAAGGATCATGGGAGGTGCTCAGAGCTAGTAGTAGTAGTAGTGCCATGTGATGCAAGAAAGCAAGTGTATGAGCTTATACAGCATCAGCCAAAAAAAAATAATAATAATAAATAAATAAATCACACCATTCCCCCCAAATGCCTGTCCAGTTCCTCCTTAAATTTATTTAACCTATCAACTTCCACAACGATAGATGAAAGTTTGTTCCAACAATAAACCACCTGCTGGCTAAAGGCAAATTTCCGCACATCTATCCTACATCTGTCTTTTCTTAATTTGAATTTATGCCTCCTTAGATTCGTAATCAGAACAAGTGAAAGGATCCCAACAGAATTCAGCGTGCTCAACCCATTCAAGGCCTTATACACCTCAGTCAGATCACCACGCAGGTGCCTAGTCTCCAGCCACTGCAATTTGCAGAACTTAAGCCTCTCTTGGTAAGAGTATCCCTTCATTCCCCTCACCAATCTTGTTGCCCTTCTCTGTACACGCTCAAGTAAATCTACATCCTTCCTAAAATGAGGCCTCCTTGAGTACGCGGTACTCAAGGCGTGGCCTGACAATCACCTCCTTCTCCCTGCTATCAAAATTCCTATATATCATTGACAAAACCCCATGAGCTGCCCTGGCAGCCTGTCTGCATTGCTCAGAAAACTTCATATCTGACTGCACAATTATTCCCAGGTCTCTTTCATTTTTTACCACCTTAAGTGTAGTACCACACAGTTGGTACGTTTCTCTGGGGTTACTTCTACCCATATGCAGTACTTTGCATTTGTCAAGGTTAAACTTCAGTTGCCACTTCTTAGCCCATCTGCCCAAATTTTCTAGATCCTGTTGCATTAGCACACTGCCATTACTGTCATTAACAACCCTGCCAATCTTTGTATCATCTGCAAACTTCGACACTCAGCCTGATATACCTTCATCAATATCACTGATAAATATACAAAACAACAGTGGACCCAACACCTAACACTGGGATTCCACTAAGAACATCAGTCCACGAAGAGCAGCAACCATTGATTACCACCCTCTGTCTTCTCCCACTCAACCATCCTTTTATCCATTATAGCAACTTACCCTTAATACCATTCTGCTCCAATTTGTACAATAGTCTTCCATGCGCAACAGTGTCAAAAGCTTTCCTGAAATCCAAATATATGATAACAAAATTATTTTTTGCATCCAGTTCCTTTGTAACCACATCATAATATCCTATCAAATTTTTCAGACAAGACTTCCTCTTAACAAACCCATGCTGTGTCTGAATTATTGCTGCAGTCTTGTCTAGATGATCCTGCAATGCATCTTTAACCAGTGACTCCATTATTTTACCCCGAACAGAAATTAAACTGACTGGTCTGTAATTACTCTTGTCACCCTTCGATCCCCCTTTGTGAATTGGGGATACATTTGAACATCTCCAGTCCGTGGGGACCTCCCCTGAGTCCAAGGATGCGCTCATAATTATGGCTAGGGTTTGCTTAGTTGCTTTGCCGCCTCCTTTAATATAACTGAATAGATCCCATCCACTCCAGGTGCCTTTCTTATGTTTAACTTCAACAATTTCTCCTCCACTTTGCTCTCAGTTATTACAAAATCATTAAGCACCCTTCTACAATTTGATAACCTTCTGCCATTTTGAAACCTTAATAACTCCATGTGTGAATGTAGATGCAAAATACTCATTCAGTTTGTTTGCTATCTGAACAGGATCATCAACAGTCGAACCATCAATATCAAGTGGACCAATCAGATTCAATTCCTTCCTTTTAGAGTTTATATAAGTAAAGAAATCCTTGCTGTTTTTCTTAGCATCCTTTGCCAAAATTTCTCATAATCTGCCTTCGCCTGCCTAATCTCCTTAGTAACCTGATTGCAGACTAGCTTATATCTGCCATAGGCTTCTGAGTCGCTTGATAATTTATATGCATCCCATGCATTTTTCTTCTATGTTACGAGTCTCATTAGATCATTTGATAACCATTTAGGCCTAAACCTTGAACAATATTTCTTAATAGGTATGAAACTTTTAGTAGCTTACACGATTAATTCCTTGAATGCTTCCCACATAGAATTTACTGTTGGTAACATCATCAGTTGATCCCACTGTACTCATCTTTAGGGAAGCAAAAACCCTTTCCTTTACACCTGATGGTAATTATATCTTTAAGTAAATCCCACATCAGTACACTGTGATCACTGCCACCTAGTGATTCCTTTTATCTGCAAATTCTTAATAAACCTGATAACCAGACCAAGAGTATTACCCTCTCTGGTTGCCTCTCGAATATGCTGCTGCAGAAAACAATCATTCAATAAATCCACAAAATTCTTACTAGTGTGTGAGTGACCAACCCACAAGTTCCAGTCAATATCTGGGAAGTTAAAATCTCCCATTATAAGACCTTCTTATTTACTAGCCCACTATTTCTCTGTACAGTTGTTCATTAGGCCTATAACACACTCCTACTCTTATTTTTGCTTTTGCAGTGCTTATGTTGCACCAAACTGACTCAACAGTGCACTGTTCATCTATATCAACTGGATGCACTTCTTTTGATTTTATGTTTTTCTTAATTAACAGCATAACATCTCCTCCCTTCCTATCCTGTCTATCCTTTCTGTACACATTGTACTCCCCAAATTCCAATTCTGCATTCCTAATATCAGTGTGACACCACATCTCTGATATCCCAACAATATCCACCTTTGATGTCTTGACCAACACTTCAAATACATCAGATTTATTTACTATACTTCTAGCATTGGTATACATGCACCTATTCCTTGTTACCCTGACACATCTCATATACCCACCTATTTCACGATGATTACCATCAGTCCCTGAAACCCCCAGCACCCCTCGCTTCAGGTCGCTACTTATTCTATTAAGTTGTGCAAGAATCACCTTCAGCAGACATAAACCAGCTGATTTCAGAAAAACGTTTATGATTCGGGGCATACCACTTAGGTGGCTAACATTGCCACCTGTGGCAGAAACCATTTGGTAACCAGAGAAATGGATATCTTGATGGCAGTGATCTTGGATGTGCTCAGAGCTGGCATAAACCACTCTGAGCACATTCAAGCTAATTACATAATATGCACTTCAGCCTTACCAGTTCAAGCACATGCAATGTAGGCATTACAGTACCCGTCTGTATTACTGGAGCAGTTGTATATTTCCATCTAGAGGCGAATCATAAATGTTTTTATGCAACCAGCTGAACCGGTCAAGAATATTTGAATCAGTTAGTGATTGAGAGATAACATACTCCAAATTAGATGTATGAGTAGAATCTTTTGCTTGTCATTGGTTATTCTCATTAAGTTTGCAGAAGTCCTCGATGGACATCAACTTTTCGCGTTTCTTTGCAATTGCACTGAGTCGATTGAGCATTGCAATCTTTAAATCCTCATTCATCTCGCTGTTTGGATGATTATAAAAGTTTCGAAAGAGGTCTTCTTCTCGCAGTCACGTTACAATTCTATGCAGGTCATTACTGCATGCTTCATCAGAGTCAACATCGTTGTTATCTTGACACATCGTCTTACATATTTCAATCGTTTTGCGAATTTCCAAGTCCGATTTATACAACTTATGATCTAGTATGAGCTCTTCATTGTCATCATACATCTTGACGTATTTCATCTCTGACAGTATCTCTGTTTCCTCATTGCGAAATGGAATGTGCAGTGTTACCATCTCACACTTGTACTCATTGAGATCCTAAGCCAAGTCATAGTTTCGATAGTCATAGTATTTGCATGGATACTGTCGTTTCCTGCAGGTCTCGTAGTGCTGCACATGTAATTTGCAACAAAGCATGACAGATATAAATACATATACTATCCAACATGATAGTATGATTGTAAAATACAAATACTTGTATTGTTGCTATCATACTATTCAACAAATGGCTACAATCAAATGAGCAATTAGGCCAGTGGTTTTCAATGAGGGTGGTGCAACAACATTCTTGGGGTGCCATGTAATTTGGATATAAGTTACTTTAAGTTATTATTATTATTTTTTTGATATTTATATATTTATTTCATTATAAAAAGGGTACAATTTAAATGGTGTGGTTCAATGGATATTGTACCGTATCTTTTTAGTTTTGTGGTGATTTATAATTGATCTTTATTAAGTACCTCTACCTATATAAGAATTTTATTCTATATATATATATATATTAAAAGGTCGAAAATCACTGAGTTAGGTATTTCTTTTGGCCTAGAGGTGCCGTCAAAAAAATTACTGGGACAGTAAGGGCACTGTGAACCGAGAAAGTTTGGGAACCTCTGAATTAAGCTATTGGCCTAACCTCTTCCAAACGTTGATTCAGTAGAGTAAGCAGTGGGCGTATGTATCCTATTTATCACTAACATTGATTTGGTAGAGTAAGTAGTGGGCGTGAGCATAAATTGCATCGTTCATGGTTTGGGTTCTAGTTGTTAGAAATTTAGTAGGTGTCATCAAAGGTGTTTATACAAAAAAACATCTTTCATGCGTACAGGGTACACATGCATTTTTTTTTTTTTTTTTTTTTTATTCAAATAATATATACTTTAAAAGCCTTCTATTCTATTTATGCCAAATAACAAAAGTGATAGTAATTTGAAATGTGCATTTTTCGTATAAGTATCATACATATCAATTTCAATGAAATGATTCTGCATTATATAGTGGAATATTTCTAAGCTATTGTATAATAGACAGTACAGTGCCATTAATTAACAGACAATAAAGTTAAGGCAACTTTCAGGATGTCACAGATGAAGGATTTGCAGAAATGTCTACCATAGATTCGAAATCTGACCACTCTGACAGTAATGCCACCTCGGAAAATGTTCCCCCTACCTCCTCTACTTGGGGTATGTAATTTTGTTTTCATTGCATTTTTTTACAAGTTTTTAATTAACATAAAACATTTCAATGTGAAAGAAATGTAAATTAAATTTTATTTGATATTGTTTAAGCAGTTCCATATAGGGTAATTTCTAAGTAATAGGAAAATAGCATTTTTGTCCACATGTTTTTTTCAGGAGGGTGTGTACTTGTTAACAGAAGGGACTGCTTCTACAGGGATTGGATACACTTAAATAGAAAGGGTGCAAGAATATTTGCTAATGCTATCGAGGCAGTGTTGGGTGGGTCAGAAAACTGCTAGCTTGGGGGAATACAAGGACTAATAGATTAACAATAGCCACTGGCAGAGGTGAAAGTAATTCTTGCACTGCTTCTATTGGAATGAGCAGAAGCCTGGAAAACAAGATGCAGGATATTTCAGAGACTGCTGTGAGTCATTGCGGTACAAGTAAACACATGGGTTGTGTTAGGATAGCTAAGAAAAAGAACAGGTGCATGTATACTTGCGTGTACACCATTGCTAGGAGTTTGGTAAATAAATTTAATGAATTTGAGGTATTGGTCAAAACATCAAAGGCGGATATTGTTGGGATATCAGAGAAGTGGTGTCACACAGAAATAAGGAATGCAGAACTGGAATTTGGGGAGTACAATGTGTACAGAAAGGATAGACAGGATAGGAAGGGAGGAGGGGTTATGCTATTAGTTAAAAAACACATAAAATCCAAGGAAGTGAAGCCAGTCGACATCGCTGGACAGTGCAGTGTTGAGGCAGTTTGGTGTGACATAAGCATTTGGAGATCAAAATTGAGAGTAGGAGTGTGCTATAGGCCTAATGACTCTGATGAGTATAATAAGAAACTGTACAGGGAAATAGAGTGGGCCAGTAAATCAGAGAGTCTTATAATGGGAGATTTTAATTTCCCAGATATTGACTGGAATTTGGGGGCTGGTCACTCACACACTAGCAAGGCTTTTGTGGATTTATTGGATGATTGTTTTCTACATCAGCATGTTCGGGAGGCAACTAGAAGAAGTAATACTCTTGATTTGATTATCAGTAGTGATTCTTCATGCATTAAGAATCTGCAGATAGAGGAACCACTAAGTGGCAGTGATCACAGTGTGCTGAAGTGGGATTTACTCAAAGAGTTAACTACCATCAGGGGTAAAGGGAAGGGTTATTGCTTTCGTAAAGGCCACTACGATGGTCTGAGACAGTACTTAAATTCTATACAGTGGGACCAGTTGATGTTACCAACAGCAAATTCAAAATGGGAAGCATTCAAAGAACTTAACTTGGAAGCTGCTAGGCTTTACATACCAACTAAGAAATATTGTTCAAAGTTTAGGCCTCAATGGATGTCAGATGAACTAATGCGACATATGGCAGTGAAAAAAATGCATGGGATACATATAAAATAATGGGTGACATGGAAGCCTATGATAGATATAAACTGGTCGTCTATAACCAAGTCACAAAGGAGATTAGGCAGGCAAAGGCAGATTATAAGAAATCCTTGGCAAAGGATGCAAAGAAAAACAGAAAAGTGTTCTTTACCTATGTAAACTCTAGAAGGAAAGGGATGAATCAGATTGGTCCAGTGGATATTGATGGTTCAACAGTTGAGGATCCTGCTCAGATGGCTAACAAACTAAACGATTATTTTGCATCTACATTCACACATGAGGAAGGAAAATGCCAGAGGTGAAGTAAACTCTGGCACTGAACTAGATGGTTTTTTAATAACTGAGAGCAAAGTGGAGGAGAAATTGTTAAGGATAAACATAAAAAAGGCGTATGAGGTGGATGGGATCTATCCAGTTATATTTAAGGAGGCAGCAAAGAAAGTAAGCAAACCCTTAGCCATAATAGCCATAATTATGAGAACTTCTTTGGACTCAGGGGAGGTACCCATAGACTGGAGATGTGCAAATGTGACTCCAATTCACAAAGGAAGATCAAAGGCTGACACAAGTAATTATAGACCTGTGAGTTTACTTCTGTTCCAGGAAACGTAATGGTGGCACTGGTTAAAGAAGCATTGCAGGATCATCTAGACAATACTTCAGTTATTGCTCAGACACAGCATGGTTTTGTTAAGGGAAAGTCTTGACTGACCAGTTTCATTGGATACTATGATGCAGTCACAAAAGAACTGGATGCAGGGAATAACTTTGATATTATATTTTTGGATCTTAGAAAGGCTTTTGATACTGTCGCACATAGAAGACTGCTGCAAACATTTTAGCAGTGTGGCATTGGAGGCAAATTGCTGCTAAGGATAAAGGGATGGTTGAGGGGGAGAAGACAGAGTGGTAATCAATGGACACTGCTCATTGTGGACTAATGTTATTAGTGGAGTCCCTCAGGGTTCAGTGTTTGGTCCATTGTTGTTTTCTGTATTTATAAATGATATTGATGATGGTATATGAAGTTTAATGTCCAAGTTTGCAGACGATACAAAGGTTGGCAGGGTTGTTAAGGACACTACTGATGCTTTGCTGCTGCAACAGGATCTGGAAAGGTTGAGCAGATGGGCTGAGAGGTTAGCATTAGTAGAGGCATTTGATGCAAGAAAGCAAGCTTATGCAGCATCAGCCAAAAAAAAAAAAAAAAAAACCCACTTCCACTTCACCCCTCTGTTCGTTCAAAATACCTGTCCAGCTGAGCCTTAAACGTATTTAGGCTGTCAACTTCCACGAAAAGGGATGGAAGTCTGTTCCAACAACCAACCACCCGCTGGCTAAAGGCAAATTTCCGCACGTCTATCATACATCTGTCTTTTCTCAATTTGAATTTATGCCCTCTCAGGTGATTATTCTGAGCGAGAGGAAGAATCCCATCAGCATTGAGCATGCTCAAACCATTCAAGGCTTTATACACCTCTATCAGATCACCTCGCTGGTGCCTAGTCTCCAGACACTGTAATTTGCAAAACTTAAGTCTTTCTTCGTAAGAGCACCCCTTTGTTCCATTCACTAATCTTGTTGCCCTTCTCTGTACTCGTTCCAGCAGCTCTACATCCTTCTTGAAATGAGGCCTCCAGACCTGTATACAGTACTCTAGGTGTGGCCTGACCATTTCCTTATACAAGGGAATAATCACCTCCTTATCCCTGCTAGAAAAATTCCTATATATAATTGACAATACACCATGAGCTACTCTTGCAGCCCGTCTGCACTGCTCAGAGAACTTCATATCTGCCTGCACAACCACCCCCAGGTCCCTTTCATTCTCTACCTCTGTCAGTGTAGTACCACAGAGTTGATACGTTGCTCTGGGGTTGCTGTTTCCCATGTGTAGTACTTTACATTTGTCAATGTTAAACTTCATTTGCCACCTCTCAGCCCATCTGCTCAACCTTTCCAGATCCTGTTGCAGCAGCATAGTGTCAGTAGTGTCCTTGACAACGCTGCCTACCTTTGTATCGTCTGCAAACTTCGACATTAAGCTTGATATACCATCATCAATATCATTTATGAATACAGAAAACAATAATGGACCCAACACTGAGCCCTGAGGGACTCCACTAATAACATTAGTCTACGACGAGCAGTGTCCATTGATTACCACTCTCTGTCTTCTCCCCCTCACCACCCCTTTATCCACAGCAGCAATTTGCCTCCAATGTCACACTGCTCCAATTTGTGCAGCAGTCTTCCATGTGCAACAGTATCAAAAGCCTTTCTAAGATCCAAGTATATAATATCAAAGTTATTCCCTGCATCCAGTTCCTTTGTGACTGCATCATAGTATCCAATCAAATTGGTCAGGCAAGACTTCCCATTAACAAAACCATGCTGTGTCCGAGCTATAACTGAAGTCTTGTCTAAATGATCCTGCAGTGCTTCTTTCACTAGTGCCTCCATTAATTTTCCTGGAACAGAAGTTAAACTCACAGGTCTATAATTACTTGTGTCAGCCTTTGATCCTGCTTAGTGAATTGGGGTCACATTTGCACATCTCCAGTCTGTGGGTACCTCCCCTGAGTCCAAGGAAGCTCTCATAATTATGGCTAAGGGTTTGCTTACTTCCTCTGCTGCCTCCTTTAATATAACTGGATAGATCCCATCCACCCCGGGTGCCTTTCTTGTGTTTATCTTCAACAATTTCTCCTCCACTTTACTCTCAGTTATTACAAGATTCTCTAGCTTACTGCTAGAGTTGAATACACCTCTGGCTTTCCCCTCGCTAAATAACTCCTCATGTGTGAATGTCGATGCAAAATATTCATTTAGTTTGTTAGCTACCTGAGCAGGATCATCAACAGTTGACCCATCGATATCAAGTGGACCAATCTGATTCATCCCCTTCCTTCTAGAGTTTACATAAGTAAAGAACTCTTTGCTGTTTTTCTTTGCATCCCTTGCCAAAGATTTCTCGTAATCTGCCTTCGCCTGCCTAACCTTCTTTGTAACTTGGTTACAGATCAACTTGTATCTATCATAGGCTTCTGTGTCATGTGTTAATTTGTATGTATCCCATGCATGTTTCTTCTCTGCCATATGCCTCATCAGGCGCCTCCGTAGCCAGGTGGGAAGGAGCAGCAGTGCGTAGCACACGCTTCTTGATTAGACCGGGGTTCGAGCCCGTCACCACCAAATACGGAGGATGCGGAAAGGTCAGGGAATGACCACCGCATATCCCGGAGCAATATGGCCTTAGTTGCTAATGCTCCTAAAAACCAAATAACAACAACAACATATGCCTCATCAGTTCATCTGACATCCATTTAGGCCTAAACCTTGAACAATATTTCTTAGTTGGTATGTAAAGCCTAGTAGCTTCCAAGGTAAGTTCTTTGAATGCTTCCCATTTTGTATTTGCTGTTGGTAACATCATCAGTTGGTCCCACTGTATAGAATTTAAATACTGTCTCAGTCCATCGTAGTCGCCTTTACGAAAGCAATAACCCTTCCCTTTACCCCTAATGGTAGTTACCTCTTTGAGTAAATCCCACTTCAGCACACTGTGATCACTGCCACCTAGTGGTTCATTTATCTGCAGATTCTTAATGCATGAAGAATCACTGCTGATAATCAAATCAAGAGTATTCCTCCCTCTAGTTGCCTCCCGAACATGCTGATGTAGAAAACAATCATCCAATAAATCCACAAAAGCCTTGCTAGTGTGTGAGTGACCAGCCCCCAAATTCCAGTCAATATCTGGGAAATTAAAATCTCCCATTATAAGACTCTCTGATTTACTGGCCCACTCTATTTCCCTGTACAGTTTCTTATTATACTCATCAGAGTCATTAGGCCTATAGCACACTCCTACTCTCAATTTTGATCTCCCAATGCTTATGTCACACCAAACTGACTCGACACTGCACTGTCCAGCGATGTCCACTGGCTTCACTTCCTTGGATTTTATGTATTTCTTAACTAATAGCATAACCCCTCCTCCCTTCCTATCCAGTCTATCCTTTCTGTAGATGTTGTACTCCCCAAATTCCAGTTCTGCATTCCTTATATCTGTGTGACACCACGTCTCTGATATCCCAACAATATCTGCCTTTGATGTTTTGAGCAATACCTCAAATTCATCAAATTTATTTACTAAACTCCTAGCATTGGTGTACACGCAAGTATACATGCACCTATTTCTATTCTTAGCTACTCTAACACAACCCATGTGTTTACTTGTACCGCACTGAATCCCGGCAGTCTCTGAAATATCCTGCATCTTGTTTTTCAGGCTTCTGCTCATTCCAATAGAAGCAGTGCAAGAATCTCTTTCACCTCTGCCAGTGGCTACTGTTAATCTATTCGTCTTTGTCTCCCCCCCAAGCTAGCAGTTTTCCGACCCACCTAACACTGCCTCGATAGCATCAGCAAATATTCTTGCACCCTTTCTATTTAAGTGCTTTCTAGTTAAGTGCCAGAACAGACTGCCATCCCTTGTGGTGGAGGTTGATAGCCTAAATAAGTTTAAGGCTCAGCTGGACAGGTATTTTGAACGAACAGAGGGGTGAAGTGGAAGTGGGTTTTTTTTTTTTTTTTTTGGCTGATGCTGCATAAGCTTGCTTTCTTGCATCAAATGCCTCTACTAATGCTAATGCTAATGCTAAGTGTATCCCATCCCTGTAGAAGCAATCTCTTCTGTTAACAAGTACAGTCCAGGCTGAAAAAAATTCTACCCCTTGAGCCTTGCACAATCTTTCCAGGGCCGAATTGATCGACAAGGCTCTCATCATATACTCCCTCCTATCGTGTCTGGGCAGAATTGCAGACACTTTCAAATTCAACCCTATTTCACGGCTTTTTTTCAACAGTGACCTGTACTTGTTAAGCAATTCTGCCGGTCTCCTACTCTTGATATCATTAGTGCCAACGTGTACAATTATATCACCTTTTGTGCCCTTAAAAGATGATATCTGCTCTACAACGTCATCAACCTTTGTCCCTGGCAGACATACCCTGGTCCTGTTCCACCTATCCTTTTTACAAAGCATGTTCCCCATTTCCCTGACAATAGAGTCACCAACAACTACTAGTTCCTTTGGGACCAGCGCATTCTGCCTTGGGGATTGCCGATGTGTTGCATGATGACCAAGTGCAAGCTCTGGCGTTGATGTGGGCAGCTGAGAGCTTGATGGGCCCCTCAATTTAGCTCCTTCGAGGGCATCCACCCTGTCCTTCAAGCTCTCATATAGGCCCATAAGAACGCTGAGTTGTTGCCTGATTTCGATACACTCCTTGCATCGCGCACACACAAAGACATCCCCCATGGCAATATCATGTCCCGTACCTGAATGCTCCACAAACATCATGCAAGCTGTGCATTTTAGAAGGCTGTGATTCAGAAGGCAACTGCCCCCCTCAGTTCTCCTCTGAGCCACAGCACTTCCATTGGCTTGAGTCTTTTGTTTTGCTGCTCTGGTCTGAGTCATGATTTCTTTTAATTTAAATAAAATTTCAATTTCAGTTTATAACCCTAACTTATCTCCCAACACAGTTATAACGGGATATATATTTTTTAGTGTCAAGTATTAATTATCTCCGAGTTCCCTTTATATAACTTCCGTATCAGTTATGTATTAATTAATTATGTTACGTTTGTAATCTAAGTCGGTATATGTATTTAGTTAAAAGTGCACTTTAAATGCCAACGAGATCGACAAGTTTAATAGATTTTACCGATCACTGAAAATATTATAACCTATACTATACTAACGCTATTTAGTATAGCGATATATAACGATCGTATGACAAAGACAAAGGCGGGAAGTTACGAACAGTAAATCTATGGACACTTAAGTATTAATTAACTTTCAATCTCGCTGTCTCAATTCAGAATAAACTAACGATCCTTACTAGGTCTATAAGCTACTTACAAAAAATAATTTGATGTAAATAATATTCAATAAGCGGCTAAATATGGCTAAAAAACTTCTCGTTCAACGGAGTTGCGACTTGTAACACGTGGATACCCTCACCGATACTTTTATGCAATTGCAAGGCTGAGTAAAGAATAAATACTTCAAATTAATCAGAAAAACACAAAATAATGCTATACTACTAAATTTAAATCAAAAGTTTTAGAAAAACAATAATTTCAAATCAATAATAGGAAAAATCCACATAGCGGCTTTGAACACGTCTGGCCCCTACTAGCCTCGTCAGCAGACTTCCAAATTCAATTATGGTTGGCTTGTACTTAGTCTTAATAATGTAATTTCAGGCATTCCCGGATCTGCACCTTTCTTAAACCCTAAATAAAGCACTAACGGTATATATCCCCAGTGAAATACTTCTTTAACAACATTTATAACAGTAACCCCAGAGTTTATGTATGAACTCTGTGGTACTACACTGACAGTGGTAGAGAATGAAAAGGACCTGGGGGTTATTATGCAGGCAGATATGAAGTTTTCTGAGCATTGCAGATGGGTTGCAAAGTAGCTCATGGTGTCTTGTCAATGATATACAGGTATTTTTCTAGCAGGGATAAGGAGGTGATTATTCCCTTGTATAAGGCAATGATCAGGCCACACCTTGAGTTCTGTATACTGGTCTGGAGGCCTCATTTCAAGAGGGATGTAGAGCTGCTGGAACGAGTACAGAGAATGGCAACAAGATTAGTGAATTGAACAAAGAGTTGCTCTTACGAAGAAAGGCTTAAGTTTTGCAAATTACAGTGTCTGGAGACTAGGCACGGGCGAGGTGAACTGATAGAGGTGTATAAAGCCTTGAATGGCTTGAGCATGCTCAATGCCGTTGGGATTCTTCCTCTTGCTCAGAATAATCACCTGAGAGGGCATAAATTCAAATTGAGGAAAGACAGATGTAAGATAGTTGTGCAGAAATTTTCCTTTAGCCAGCGGGTAGTTGGTTGAACAGACTTCCATCCCTTGTTGTGGAAGTTGATAGCCTAAATAAATTTAAGGCTCAACTGGACAGGTATTTTGAATGAACGGAGGGGTGAAATGGGAGTGGGGTTTTTTTTTTTTTTTTTGGCTGATGCTGCATAAGCTTGCTTTCTTGCATCATATGCCTCTACTAATGCTAATACCCGATATCCTCCCCAGTGAGGTAGAACATGCATTGAAGAATCAGAAAGCTATGGATCACCTTCATGTAATATTGCTGCCAATGAAGAAAACAAATTAACATAAAACACCATTATGCCTGGCATTTATGGATTATGAAAAGGCATTTGACTCCATACACTATAAGGGAATATTTCAGGCACTAAATAGACAAGGCATGGACACCCCATACATTATGATTTTAAAGAAAATATATAAGAACGCTACCTCGTTTATTAAACTAGACAAAGACAGTAACAAATTTAAAATTGAGAAAGGAGTTTGACAACGTGACACAATATCTCCGAAATTGTTTACTGCTGCCTTTGATGAAGCTTTCAGAAGATTGGACTGGTCGCAGAAAGGAATCAATGTGAATGGAGACTATCTAAACCATTTACGATTTGCCAATGACATTGTGATCATAAACCACAATCCCAAAGAATTAGGGAAAATCTTAATCAGTTATGCAGAGTAGTAAGGATTTTGGACTAAAGATGAATATGGCTAAAACCAAAGTGATGATGAACAAGTATGCCACAGAAAGGTATATAATGATTGAAGGAACAGTAATCGAAAAGGTCGACTCATATACTTATCTGGGACAAGTCATTGGATGTAATAATGATAAATCGCTGGAAGTCAAGAGAAGAATAAATTTTGGATGGATAGCATTCAGGAAATATAGTCACATACTGAAGAGCAATATCCCAGTTTGTCTGAAACATAAAATAATGAACCAATGTATACTCCCCACCATGACTTATGGAAGCGAAACTTGGGCACTCACCAAAAAATTGGAAGAGAAGTTGAAACCTCGCAGAGAAGAGTGGAACAAATTACATTACGAATCAAACTGTTAGATAAGAAGAGAAACACATGGATTAGGCTGCAAACACAAGTAAAGGACATTCTTATCAAAACTGAACAATTGAAATGATCTTGATCTGGACACATAGCTAGAAGACATGATGACAGATGGACTAAGAAAATAATAGAAAGGGTACCCAAGAGGAGCTAAAATAAAACCCAGAAGACAACAACAGAGATGGACAAATGAAATTCACGAGTTCGTGGGTAGTAAATGGATGGCCATTGCACAAAACAGAAGGAACTGGAAAGTTGCTGGAGAGGCCTTAACCCTACAGTGGATTTAAAATGGCTACTGATGATTATGAACTGTGAGGCATATAATCAGCATTTTACAGAATGAGAAATGAAAGTGGCACTATATCTATTCCAGGTGAGTGCAATCAGGCCAGATGACATTCATTATGAGGTAATTAAACAACTTTCATCTGAATCCATAAATGAACTACTCTGTCTGTAATTCTGTACAATAGAATCTAACTTGATATAGATCAGGAATTCCAGATCGATATAACTCAGTTTCCAGGCTTCTGGCATAAGGCAATCATGCTTGCCTTCCTGAAGCCAGGAAACGATCAAAAATTTCAAATAATTACCGCCCAAATGCTCTGACTAGCTGCTTTTGCACGATCCTGGAAAGGATAGTCAGTGCCCTTCTCATGTAGTATTTAGAAGAAAATGACCTCCTTTTGAAAGTATAGTGTTTCTTCCAAAGGAACAGGTTAACACTTGACCATTTAATAAGACCAGAAATATCTATTTGAGATGCTTTCCTCAAATGTAAACACCTGGTTTCGATTTTCTTTGAAATGGAAAAAGCATATGAAATGACTTGGAATCTTAAAAGATATCTATAACCTTGGTATTATGGGTCATCTAGCTTTGTTTATTAAAAATTTTTTTTATTGAACCACGTGTTCCAGTTTCATGTGTGATCTGTCCACTCTCAACCTTTTTGCCAAGAGGAGAGAGTCCTCCAAGAGCCGCTTCTAAGTGTTACACTTTTTGTTATCAAAGTTAATTCTATTACTGAACAATTTCCTCCAGCTGTAAACAGTGCCCTCTTCGTTGACAACTTTAGTATTTCTCCCTCAGTCATGCAACATGAGGGTAGAAAGACAATTGCAGCACACCACTGACTCTTCACTAGTGGCTAATGTTTCAGGTTCTCTTCTCAGAAGACCACCTGTGTACACTTTTGTTGCAAATGGAACCTTCACCCTGAACCAACCAAAACTAACACTTGGAAAAATCATCATTCCACTAGCACCAAGAAATTTGTGTCTCTCCTATTCGCCAATAAGTTGAAATTTTTATCACGTTTATCAATTGCAGATGAAGTGAAAAAGTTGACCGAACCTCCTATGTGATATCTCATCTAATAATTGAGGAGCAGATTGCTGCACTTTACTTCACCTCTTTCATGCAATTGTCCTATCTAAATTAGATTATGGGTCCTAAGTATATGCATCTGCTAGAAACAGCGAACTTTATAACTTTATAACTGCAATGGTTAGATCCAGTTTGCACTCTGGCCATCCACTTTGTTACTGGAGCATTTAGAACATCCCCTGTCCAGAGTTTATATGTTGAAGCAACTGAACTATCTCTGTTGCTCTGACAAAAGCAGTTATCCCCAAAATATTCTTTTAAACCGAAATCCCTACCAGAAATTGAGCCATGGTGAGAAATTCTCTATAACACTTGTCAGACTGCCAACTATCTCTTTGGTATTCATGTTCAAGAGCTGCTCAGAGAACTTTATAACACAATAGACAATCTTGCCCACTCACCAAGGCAAAGCCTTCTTACCCTGGAATGCCCGTCTTCCACCATGCTTCTCTCTTAACAACCAGGGAAAGTCCAGCACTTCACCACCTGTCCATCGATCTACTTACTCTTATTTCCTACCTTCTTCCACTGATGGCTCAAAATCAGTCTTCTGTGGAATCCAGTCTTCCCTGCTAGTGTTGTATCCAAGAAAATTCCCCACAAGTGCAGTATATATACACTGGAGAGTTGTATGCTATAGAGCTAGCTTTGGACTATATTAAAAACTAATAATTATCAAAGGTGTATTTACACCTTTGATAATTATTAGTTTACACAGATTCTTTAAGCACATTACACACTTTACCAATGATGAGATATAATCCTCGTCCAGTCCTCCTGTCCAGGTTAAGCAGAAGTTGTATTCTCTTTATGAATCTACATTTGACATCCACTTCTGCAGGATCCCTAGCCACATTGGGGTCAGGAGTAATAATCTGTCAGGTGGTGCAGGAACCATAAAGTGGAAGTTGTCCTTGCTTGCCTCTGCATAGAATATTGTTGTCTTACGCATTCTTTTCTGCTGAGGGTGAATTACTTTTCTATGTGTGAGGACTGTGATACCATTTTAACCATTGGAGATATTTTAACCGAATGTCCACATTTTAGATAGCAACATTGTATATCTTTTACTGCTTTTAGCCATCTGACTGAACCCTATACATTGTCAGATACTATCTATCAATGGCCATGTGTTGGCTGTTTTTATCTGTTTAAAATTAATTAACTTGTTTAGTTAAATTGAAAATATACTCTTTTATTATACAGCCACTCCCCAACTTAAGGGTTGCATTCAGCGGAACTCTATATATGTATGTCGGAATTTCCTTAAATGCTTATGCAGCACTCACAAATTTGATTGAATTTGATTAAAGCAAAAAAGAAATGTTCAATGAACATGTAAATAGAATTATTTATTCAATTTTTTTTTATCTCATACACAGGAAAAATTACAAAATTACAAAAATTTCAAAATTATAAAATTACAAAAAGAGAGAAGAGACAGGCATAACATCAGCAAGTTTTACCTTTCAAGCATCACTGCCAGAATTAGCTCTCCAGCTGATAAACATGCCGCTGCAGAATTTGAGGGCTGTGGAGATTTAGAAGGGGTTTTTCCCAATACATCACAAAATTTCTCTGCAGCTGCAGAATCGGCACTGGCAACTTCACCACATACTTTAATGTTTTGGAAACCAGCACGTTGCTTGGATCTATTAAACCACCCATTGCTTGCCACGAACTTATAGCACCTGAACGCTGTTTTGTGATCACTGTTGATCTTAAATGCATTGATCCTTTAACATGTTCTTTTATATGCGTACTGTCTCTTAAAATAGTATTCACTGTTGAAGCAGTGAGACCTAATTCCATGCAATAGATAACAAACTTTATCCTGCTTCGTACTTCTTAATTAATCATCTTCATTTCTAAATCAGTTTAGTTTCGTTTCCTAGCACTGCCAGCACTTGCACTTTCCGTTGGTCCCTTTCCCTTCACTATTCTCATAAGTAAATAGGAATGAAGAGAAGACTGAAAATTTATTTGTTTTTTATAAGATTGAAGGTTTTAGTGAAAGGGAACTCATTTCACCATAATACCATAACGTAAAAACCCATAGAATTCCAGTTATCAATATTATCACAGATGCAATAAGTTCAAGTTTACTATCCATTTATAATATATTGCGCTAACAGAAAAACCCACTAAACTACACAGTAAAAACTGGAAAGTGCAAATTCTTTTTATTGTTTTATGGTAGCGACCTCCAGAAATGTGCTTTAGAAAAATATTACAAAGGCATTCAAAATTGATTCTTATAACGGAACATTTGATAATGAAAGTGTAGTGCAATTTCCATTATAAAAATGATCTTTTAGAGAGATAAATAGCTTAAGAAAATACAATGATATAACCCAGTAAAAGGTATTTTATAGTATTAAATACCTTTTACTGGGTTATATCATTGTATTTTCTTAACCATGGACCCCAGTACACCAGGGTGGCGCATTATAGCCTTAGTTGCTAATGCACCAATAAAATCCAAATCAAACCAGTACACCAGGCCCATTCATCATAATAAATAGCTTAGTTATATAGGGAAATTTGAACTTCCAAGATCTTGGAACGAATTACCAAAAAAAAAACTGTATTATTGGGTCACATTACGATATTTTCACAATACTTCCATTTATTCCTACGGGATGCAAAATATGTTTCCACAATTTTTTTAAGTGTGCACCAACCGACAAAAACTTGCGTAAAGTCAAATTTCCATAAGTTGAGTATTACGTAAACCGGGAAGTGACTGTATATACTTTTATTACTCATTTATACCTTGTTTCTAGTATTTTTACCTTTTTATTCTTATACAGCTTACAAATCCTTTCTTCACCTAGTGACAATTTTCATTGGTCACTGTAATCTTTTATCGCCGTTTTATCATTTACTATTTTTATGATTGTTTTTATTCATCTACCATTGTTAGTGCATTATAGACAATGTTTTTGACATGCCAATAAACTCCGAACCAAACCTTCCTGTCCTCTATGTCCTTTCTTTACACATTGGATTCACAATATTTAAATTCTGTATGCCCTATGTGTAAGTGGCACCATCCATGTTTCTGATATCGCTGTATTGTTTTCATTTGATGCTTAACCAACCTTGAATTCATTAAATTGATTTACTATACTTCTAGTATCAGTGTACGAACAAGTAGGGTGTGCCTATTGTCAACTAAATAAGCAACTCATACACCAACCATTAAGTTCAATTATTACTGCAAACAAAATATTGATACAAAAATATAATAAATTATATTTACAATAAAATAAAGAAAACTGATGTAATCTATTATAAAATGTGATAACTGTATTTACAATAAAATAAATTAAAACATCATTACAATAAAATAAATATAATAAAATACTATAAAACATATGCGTAATTAAAAGCGATAAAACCTGTAACTTTCGGAAGCGTCGGCTTCCTTCCTCAACAGTATCAAAGCTTCTTGCAACATCTCCTTAAATAGCAGGCTCACGGTGCTTCCACACGTGGTTCAACCAGTGCATGGTCTGAACTGGAAGCGGGAGCATTTTTGGGAGAAGCAGCATCGGATCTCCCCAGAGGATGCGGTTATTGTTGACCAGGCGCATGGGTTCTGGGACCGTAAATAGCTCGAGAGCTTGCAAATCTGCTCATCCAATAACAATACTATTAATAGGGACAGAGGCATGCGTATGCATCCCCTCTTTGAAACTGTTGTCCTGAGTACAGATGAGCGGTTCCGTTTGACAGGCTCCCGAGCTATTTCCACTTCCAGTTCAGACAATGCGCTGGTTGAACCACGTGTGGAAGCACCGTGAGCCTGCTATTTAAGTTGTTGCAAGAAACTTTGATACTGTTGAGGAAGGAAGCCGACGTTTCCGAAAGCTAGGTTTTATTGCTTTTAATTACGCATATGTTTTATATTATTTTATTATATTTTATTTTATTGTAACGATGTTTTAATTTATTTTATTGTAAATACAGTTATCACATTTTATAATAGATTACATCAGTTTTATTTGTTTTATTGTAAATATAATTTATTATATTTTTGTATCAATATTTTGTTTACAGTAATAATTGAACTTAATGGTTGGTGTATGAGTTGCTTATTTCGTTGACATGAGTTTTCCCAACCTCGGAGGCCTTTTTCGAGATAGGTGTGCCTATTTTTGCTTTTCTTAACCCTAATACAACCTTAATTGCTTGAGGGAAATCTCTCATGAGATTTCCCTCAGCACACCTTGAAATCGCCCGTGGATCATTCTCCTGGCTTCTGCATGAAGATAAATTTAACTTCTACTTTGTTGAAGCACATGAAGTGTTTTTGTCATCACTTGAGCCCACTGTTTAGATCAAATAGACTACTGCATCACCATGTACTATTTGCTTTATTAGTTAGGGAAAGTTTATTTTTTATAATTTTCATGTAATATTTCTTACCTAATATTTTTTTATTTTGGAGAGTGTTAATATAAAAAGTGACTCTGATAAACCTGAGGTATATATAAGGAAGCCGTATAATATTTTCACAATACTTCCATTTATTCCTACGGGATGCAAAATATGGTTCCACAATTTAATCTAAACAAATTAATTGTTCTGATCACTGCATGTAGAATCAGGCTGACTGATTTCAAGAGAGCTATGATCATCAGACATCTCATCGGTGGCTTGTTGATTAATACAGTTTCTAACAGACTACACTATCCAGAACAACTGTTGATGATGTTATCATTAATTGGAAGTGTGACAGTACCACTATGTTCCAGCAATGCACCACTTGACCATAATTTGCAGGGTTGTCTAATAATAGTCTTGTCAGACATCATCCTTGCAAAAAATCAACCGGGAGTTAAAGCATCAACAGGGATTTGAGGTCTATATGAATGCATATAGACACATTAAAATTTTGGATAATTCCATGCTCCCTATGTTGTGGCAGTTGTTTGGGGCACTGTCCTACTGACACATGTTTGTTTCACTGGGATAATGCTCCACAACATTCTGCCGGGCTGTTCAAGAATTGTTCTTGTGCACAAATGTGCATAAGTGGAACAGGCAGAGCAGAATTCCAATTTAAATGCAATGGAATGCCTATGGGATGAACTGGAATGTCAGGTGAAAATCGAACCAATTCTCTCACATCAATAACTCAACTGATAACTGTTCTGTAAGGAGGAGAGATGGAGGACTATACCTACTGCAGTCTGCCTTTTATTGGTGGAAAGCTTACCAAAGGGGATAGGGCAGATCATGGCGGCCAAAGCATTTGACACACTGCTGAAGTGATTGGCAGGGACATCAGTGTGTCAAATGCTACCATCCAAGTAGTTTTTGGATGGTAGTGTATGTTCATCCATAATACAGTACTCTACTATTGTTGACCCATTCTTTGCCACTTCAGTGATCCAAAGTGATCAAGCCTGCAAGTCAGTAGAAAGTTCAGTTTCCTTCTCCATACCATATAATCAATTAATGAAAATAAGTTATTCCCAAAAATCATTTCATTTCTCTTCTGTTAAGTTAAACTGATAAGTCTGTAGCTACCAAATTTTCCTTTGTGAACCAAAGGAAAAATTGTGTACGGGCAAATCTATGAAATCTTGTAACTTCAAGCTACAGTCTTGCAGAATTTGGGATTTAAAAAAAGAAGAAGAAAAAGAAACTGTACATATAACTGTACATTTATATGGGTACATTTACATTGTTCAAGAAAAGAAATATAAAATATGCTAGTTATTACTGCAAAGAATTTAAGGAGATTCACTCTGCTCTTTTTTACGGGATACACAGTTGATGAACCGTTGTGAAGTTTCACAAAATTGTTCCACCATAGTTTCTTGAACAATGTAAATGTAAATGTACATAAGTGATCAAGAGTGAGAGTGCAGTAATACATGCTTTTTGAGTGAACCATGGTTCAAACCTGCAACTATTAAATATGCTTAACCATTGTATTCATGATTTATTGTAAACTTTATTGTATTCTTAACTCACACATTGGTTCTATTTTTTTTAAATAAAGGGGCAGCCACATTGGTTTTTTAGCCATTTCAAAACTATGAATGGTTTCATCTCATTATTCAAAAGGCTAAAAATTACCCTTTAGGTGTCATTTGAAACATAATTTACTGTTGTTTTACATCACTAAATTTCAATTCTCATACTCTCTTAGTTCATTATTTATTAATATGACATTTTCTGTACCGTGCATTCCTATGGGCTGCTCTGAGTCATTAACAGCAGTCTAAAAAATCATTATTAAATGAAAAATTATGATTTGTTTACCAACTGGTAAATAACTGAATACAGTTTTACTGGTATAAATATGATAATTTTATTCAGTCATGCAAATTGTGCAGTCAGATATGAAGTTCTCTGAGGCAGTGCAGACAGGTTGCCTGAGCAGGTCATGGAGTCTTGTCAATAATAAATAGGAATTTTGCAAGCAGAGACAAGGAGGCAATTATCCCTTTGTATAAGGCAATGGGCAGACCACACTTTGAGTGCTGCGTACAGGTTGGGAGGACTCATTTTAGGAAGGATGTAGAGTTGCTAGAATGTGTACAAAGAAAGATAACAAGATTGCTGAGAGGAACAAAGGGGTGCTCTTACCAAGAAAGGCTTAAGTTCTGAAAGTTGCAGCAACTGGAGACTAGGCACCTGCAAAGTGATCTGATTGAGTTGTATAAGGCTTTGAATGGTTTGAGCAGGCTCAGTGCTGATGGGATTCTTTCACTTGCTCAGATTAGCATTAGCATTAGTAGAGGCATATGATGCAAGAAAGCAAGCTTATTCAGCATCAGCCAAAAAAAAAAAAAAAAAACACAACCACTACTCCCATTTCACCCCTCCGTTCATTCGAAATACCTGTCCAGTTGAGCCTTAAATTTGTTTAGGCTATCAACTTCAACAACAAATGATGGAAGTCTATTCCACAAACCAACTGTCCGCTGGCTAAAGGCAAATTTCCGCACATCTATCCGACATCCGTCCTTCCTCAATTTGAATCTATGCCCTCTCCTGTGATTATTCTGAGCAAGAGGAAGAATCCCATCGGCATTGAGCATGCTCAAGCCATTCAAAGCCTTATACACCTCTATCAGATCACCTCGCCGATGCCTAGTCTCCAGACTGTAATTTGAAAAACTTTAGCCTTTCTTCGTAAGAGCAACCCTTTGTTCCATTCACTAATCTTGTTGCCCTTCTCTGTACTCGTTCCAGCAGCTCTACATCCTTCTTGAAATGAGGCCTCCAGACCTGTATACAGTACTCAAGGTGTGGCCTGACCAATGCCTTATACAAGGGAATAATCACATCCCTATCCCTGCTAGAAAAATTCCTGTATATCATTGACAAGACACCATGAGCTACTCTTGCAGCTCGTCTGCACTGCTCAGAGAACTTCATATCTGCCTGCACAATTACCCCCAGGTCCTTTTCATTCTCTACCACTGTCAGCGTAGTACCACCGAGTTGATACATTGATCTGGGGTTACTGTTTCCCATATATAGTACTTTACATTTGTCAATGTTAAACTTCATTTGCCACCTCTCAGCCCATCTGCTCAACCTTTCCAGATCCTGTTGCAGCAGCATAGCATCAGTAGTGTCCTTAACAACCCTGCCAACCTTTGTATCGTCTGCAATCTTGGACATTAAGCTTGATATACCATCATCAATATCATTTATAAATACAGAAAACAACAATGGACCCAACACTGAACCCTGAGGAACTCCACTAATAACATTAGTCCACGTTGAGCAGTGTCCATTGATTACCACTCTCTGTCTTCTCCCACTCAACCATCCCTTTATCCACAGCAGCAATTTGCCTCCAATGCCACACTGCTCCAATTTGTGCAGCAGTCTTCCATGCGCAACAGTATCAAAAGCCTTTCTAAGATCCAAATATATAATATCAAAGTTATTCCCTGCATCCAGTTCTTTTGTGACTACATCATAGTATCCAATCAAATTGGTCAGACAAGACCTGCCCTTAACAAAACTATGCTGTGTCTGAGCTATAACTGAATTCTTGTCCAGATGATCCTGCAGTGCTTCTTTAACCAGTGCCTCCATTAATTTTCCTGGAACCGAAGTTAAACTAACAGGTCTATAATTACTTGTGTCAGCCTTTGATCCTCCTTTGTGAATTGGGGTTACATTTGCACATCTCCAGTCTATGGGTACCTCCCCTGAGTCCAAAGAAGCTCTCATAATTATGGCTAGGGGTTTGCTTACTTCCTTTGCTGCCTCCTTTAATATAACTGGATACATCCCATCCATCCCGGGTGCCTTTTTTATGTTTATCCTCAACAATTTCTCCTCCACTTTCCTCTCAGTTATTAGAAAATCATCTAGCTCACTGCCAATGTTTATTTCACCTACGACATTCCCCTTCCTGAATAACTCCTCATGTGTGAATGTAGATGCAAAATACTCGTTTAGATTGTTAGCCATCTGAGCAGGATCCTCAACTGTTGAACCATCAACATCCAGTGGACCAATCTGATTCATCCCTTTCCTTCTTGAGTTTAAATAGGTAAAGAACTCTTTTCTGTTTTTCTTTGCATCCTTTGCCAAGGATTTCTCATAATCTGCCTTTGCCTGTCTAATCTCCTTTGTGACTTGGTTACAGACCAACTTATATCTATCATAGGCTTCCATGTCACCCATTAATTTGTATGTATCCCATGCATTTTGCTTCTCTGCCATATGTCTCATTAGTTCATCTGACAACCATTTAGGCCTGAACCTTGAACAATATTTCTTGGTTGGTATGTAAAGCCTGGTAGCTTCCAAGATTAGTTCCTTGAATGCTTCCCATTTTGAATTTGCTGTTGGTAACATCATCAGTTGGTCCCACTGTATAGAATTTAAATACTGTCTCAGACCATCATAGTCGCCTTTACGAAAGCAAAAACCCTTCCCTTTACCTCTGATGGTAGTTACCTCCTTGAGTAAATCCCACTTCAGCACACTGTGATCACTGCCACCTAGTGGTTCCTTTATCTGCAGATTCTTAATGCATGAAGAATCACTACTGATAATCAGATCAAGAGTATTACTCCCTCTAGTTGCCTCCCGAACATGCTGGTGTAGAAAACAATCATCCAATAAATCCACAAAAGCCTTGTTAGTGTGTGAGTGACCAACCCACAAATTCCAGTCAATATCTGGGAAATTAAAATCCCCCATTATAAGACTCTCTGATTTACTGGCCCATTCTATTTCCCTGTACAGTATCTTATTATACTCATCAGAGTCATTAGGCCTATAGCGCACTCCTACTCTCAATTTTGATTTACCTATGCTTATCTCACACCAAACTGACTCGACACTGTCCTGTCCATCGATGTCGACTGGCTTCACTTCCTTGGATTTTATGTGTTTTTTAACTAATAGCATAACCCCTCCTCCCTTCCTATCCTGTCTATCCTTTCTGTAGACGTTGTACTCCCCAAATTCCAGTTCTGCATTTCTTATATCTGTGTGACACCACGTCTCTGATATCCCAACAATATCTGCCTTTGATGTTTTGAGCAATACCTCAAATTCATCAAATTTATTTACTAAACTCCTAGCATTGGTGTACACACAAGTATACATGCACCTGTTTCTATTCTTAGCTACCCTAACACAACCCATGTGTTTACTTTTACCGCAATGACTTCCAGCAGTCTCTGAAATATCCTGCATCTTGTTTTTCAGGCTTCTGCTCATTCCAATAGAAGCAGTGCAAGAATCTCTTTCACCTCTGCCGGTGGCTACTGTTAATCTATTAGTCTTTGTCTCCCCCCCACCCACCCAAGCTGGCAGTTTTCCGACCCACCTAACACTGCCTCGATAGCATCAGCAAATATTCTTGCACCCTTTCTATTTAAGATTATGAACCTGTGGGGGGGGTATAGATTCAAATTGAGGAAAGACAATTGTAGAATAGATGTGTGGAAGTTTGCCTTTAGCCAGCAGGTAGTTGATGAATGCTGGAACAGACTTCCATCTGTTGTTGTGGAAGTTGATAGCTTAAATAAATTTAAGGATGAACTAGACAAACATTGGAGTAACCGGATGGGAAGGTTTGTTTGTTTGCTGTTTTTTTTTTGACTGATGCTGTGCTAAGCTTGCTTTCTTGCATCATATGTCTCAACTAATGCTAATGATACTTAAATCAGCCTTTTCTTTCCTTTGTTCCATACATTAACATGGAAAAAGCAGAAAGCTTTTTTTTTCACGAGCCCTGCACATCAGAATCTATCACTTGTATTTTGTTGTGCATCTTCAAAAACCCCTACATATAAAATTTTGCCCTGTGTGGTGTATTATTTACTTTTCACCCCCCCCCCCCAAATCAGCTAAAAATTGGTCAAGAGTAATTAATGCATTAATATCATTGTTTGAATAGCCCTACCGGACCGTGTTAGTAGTGCCTTGATTATCTAGATATATTCGTTTATCCAAATTTTTCTAAAATGTCTTACAATGAGAGAGATGAAGAGCAGTGCTTGAGCTCCTAAATGCCATCAGCGGGACATACCAAGCCTCAATGCAACTTGAAAGCATTGGCAGGCACCTCACTGTCTCTACAAAGCAAAGAGCCCGGACACAGCCAAACACTATTACTGAATCACCTTCACTTCCTACTCTTCCCCATGGCAGGGCTGGACCTGGGTGAAAAGACACCACCCAGGACTAAAAGGAGTTTAAAATGGACCAAAAAACTAACAACACAAGATTGGAGAAAGTTAACTCCAATAAATCTGATCACTCACAACTGGGCGCCTCCATAGCCAGGTGGGAAGGAGCAGCAGTGCGTAGCACACACTTCTTGATTAGACCGGGGTTCGAGCCCATCACCACCAAATATTTAGGATGCGGAAAGGTCAGGGAATGACCACCACATATTTCCGGAGCAATATGGCCTTAGTTGCTAATGCTCCTAAAAACAAATTAATAAACAAACACTCACAACTGAACATGTCTCAGGCTTAGAGAATGAAAATCAACACCTCTCATCTTGGCAGGGGACTCCAGGGCTCAACTTGAAGTATCTGCCAACAGAGCTCTTACTACCCTGCAAGAGTGGGTCCGGAAAAACCATCTGAGCATCTCATCCACTAAAACCCAATCCATTCTCCTGAAGGGCTATCTTGATCTGCCGAGGCTGCCTCAAATCAAGATACAAGGCACAACCATCAAGCTTGTTACTCAGCTGAAACTCCTTGGCATTTTCATCGACAGCAAACTAACATTTCTCCCACATCTTAACTATCTACAGAAGAAAATAAGAAATTACATTGCACTGGTTGCCAGGGTGACCCGCCGAGATTGGGGGCTCAAAAAACGCACTCTAGCATTACTCTATAAATCCATATTCATACCGGCTATCACCTACAGTTCTGGCATATGGTTCACCAAAGCCTCCACTGTGGTAGGACGAAGAAAGCTGAACATCATTCAATGGCCAATTCTCCTTACAATAACCAGAGCATGTTGCACCTCCAGCACGCACGCTCTACAGGTCCTGGCCATTGTACTGCCCCTAGACCTTGAGGTGGCCCATGTGGGGATGCTGTATCAGCTCAGCAGAGGAAAGTCTACCACCTTTATTGATTTTACAACAGACCTGGCAAGCTAGATGGTCTGAATCCACCAAAGGGGCCATCACCTGCAAATTTATACTGGACATATGCAAAGTATATCCCAAATGACTATCCTGGTTCTCCCAGGCCTTCTAACCACGTACCTCCTAATAGGGCTTGGTGCCTTTTGCTGCAAACTGAACCTTCTTGGACTTTCTTTGCACCTGTGGTGCCCAGGAGACCTGGGACCACTTGATGCATGACTGCCTACTATATGATGACCTCAGATCTTCTCTCATCACACAAATTCATTTCATCCCAAGAGACCAGGAGCAACATCTCCTGGAAGACCACCATACCTATACAGCCTTTTCGAACTTTGCTCAGGGCCTCTTCACAAGGCGGAAAACCCTACCACAACCTCAGAATCAGACCCAACCAGACAATGAAAGGGCCTAATCAGCCATGTGTCAAGACCACTATTTACTTCAGCATACTGCAATCCCCGTGAAGACTTTCAACCTGCACAATAATTGTGCCTTTACAATGCAGCCTCAATATAACCCTGATCTACCATGACTGCCGCTTCGGCTTCACCCCCACCAAGTTGGCTCACCACTGAAATGACTCTGCTGTCTGGACGGGACTTCTTTGTCCCAGGATTGCACTACTAGAATTTGAACTTCTCGGACTGGACTCTGCCACCTATGACTTCACGCAGCATTGCGCCTCCGTAGCCAGGTGGGAAGGAGCGGCAGTGCGTAGCACACTCTTCTTGATTAGACCGGGGTTCGAGCCCATCACCACCAAATACGGAGGATGCGGAAAGGTCAGGGAATGACCACCGCATATCCTAGAGCAATATGGCCTTAGTTGCTAATGCTCCTAAAAACCAAATAACAAAACGCAGCATTGCTGCCAATGCCACGTGGTGAACCTGAACCCGTGCTCCCTTGCATGGCCCTGTTTTCTCCTTGCATGGCCCTGTCCTGGTGGGGAGGAGGTGAAGGTTCCCTTCTCTCCTCCCCCCCCCCCTCTTTCCTTCTGGTGGGGCATGGGCCTGCCTCACTGATTTTGGGGTCATCTACTCTATCGACCCTATACTTCTGTCTCTCATTGCCCCCCAGCCTTCAGTCTCCCCCCCTCTAGCTTTCCAACTAGCGTTCATCCCATGTCAAAATTATCCTAGCCCTACACCCAAAATTCTTAATTCCACACCGTATAACTTAAAACTCCTTTGGCCTGACCCAACCTCTAGTGCACCTCATTTTTTTTTTTTTTTTTTTTTTTTATATGGTCCTAGCCACTGAAATCCCAGGAAATTAGGTGGCAGGACCTGCCAGAGTACTTATTTAAAAATACTGGCGTACCTGGCTTGCCTCCACGGGGCTAAGTGTGGGCAACGTTGGGCCTCAGTAGGGGTCCAGCGGCTAAATGGCCAGATGAACAACGGTACACGACACTACATCCAACAATATCCATACACTTTTAAATCTCTGGCCTTTACAGTGTTCTGTAAGACACGATAATGTAGACAACACGGAGATGGGGGAACCCCTGGTGCCGTTAGACCCTAAACACACTTTACACTTACCTCTCAGCCTACTGTTCCTTTCTTTTTGGTGATACTTTTGTTATCAACACAACCCGTTGGGAAATTATCTCCATTCTTATTCCAGAAGACTATAGAGTCCATGGTTGGATCACCAAAAATGATAAAACAATTACAATCAGGTGATCTCTTAGTAGAAACCTCACTGTCATCAATCTGAGAAATTGCTAAAAACAAAGACTTTTGCAGGACTGCCAGTTGAAATTACCCCACATAATTCCCTGAATACATCGAAAATGTTATTACCAAATGGGACCTTTTGACTGTGTCCCAGAGGAAGTGTTACTGCACGAGCTAACAGAACAACATGTCATACACGTTAGGAGGATAATGATGAAAAAAGATGGCATTCTCACTCAAACCCGATCAGTTATTCTCACATTTAACAATCCTTCTCTTCCCCACTCAGTTAAAGCACAATATTTAAATTACAAAATCTGACCATATATACCGAATCCAATAAGGCATTAAAACTGTCAGCGATATGGACACTCTCAAGCAACATGTCACAGTTTTCCTATCTGTCTGCTCTGCAGATCGAAAGAACATATTCAAGCAAACTGCACCTCCTCTACACCACTCTGTCCAAATTTTCACGGAAATCGTCCTGCTTTTTCGAAGACGTGAAATGTGGATATTGGGAAAACAAATACAAAAATAACAGATACTTGCAACCAAACCTTCACGTTCCTATGCTTCAGCAGTGAAATGACAGAAAACTATAGCCACTCAAACGGAGGTGGTAATACCTCTAAATCAAATTACAGGTGACCCCCACTTAACACTGATAATTCGTTCCCGAAAAACAGAGCGCTAAGCGAGTGCAGTAGTCCCATAATGTAACATATGTATTTGTGAGTCGTGACCTATGCCATAGGATATTTCCTAATCAATAATAAACGGTAGCGAAAAGACGCACAGATATCGATAAAACTGGTAAGGGCTGGTTGAATAGATTTAAAATCCAGGGAGAAGCTGCAAGTGCAGATCAAGGAGCCGAAACTTTCAAAAAAGAACTTGTTAAAATTATTGAAGAGGGGTATTATATGTTATACTTCTCAACAAGTTTTTAACATAGATGAAGCAGGACTTTTATGGAAATGAATGCCTAAAATAAGTTTCATATTGAAAGAAGTAAAAAAACGTGCCAGGTTTAAAAGCGGCGAAGGATCGGTTGACTTTATTGTTAGGTGGCAACACTGCGGGGGATTTAAAATTAATACCCCTTTTAGTTTATTTGGAAGAGGGCCAAAGTTCAACTCAAAATCGACACATTTTTCATGATTAAATTCATCAATTAAATTAAATCAATTTAGATCAATTAAATGTCCTATTCTCTGATTTTAATTGGAATTTTAAGTTTAATTTTGATACGTAAATAGTTACCAAATAATTATATACGTATGTAATGCAGAATATTTTATATGTACAAATATTTGAATATTAAATATTTTGACCGACATATGTGCATCTTTTCACTACTGTTTATTATTGATTAGGAAATATCCTATGCCACCAACCACAACTCACAAATACATATGTTACCTTATGGGAATGTGGTGTTCGCTTAGCGCGGATTCACTTAGCGCTCTGTTTTTCCGGAACGAATTATCAGCATTAAGCGGGGGTCACCTGTACTTGCTACTGTTGAGCATGGTGAATAGTGGGTTAAGTGCTAGACAGAACCACAATGGGCTCAGGGCATCTCCCTGAAAGATTCCTCTCCTGATGGGGATTGACCTGATTGTGATGTTTTCAACCTTAATGGTGGTACTCATTTCACAATCATTTCTCCTAGGAAGTTTGTCAATATCAGATTAACGTTGTAGATGTCCAGCACTTCTATTAGCTAGCTATGAGGCACGGTGTCGAAAGCCTTGTGGTAATCAATGTAGGCTGTGTACATGTTGTGGCACATCTTATAGGCTTGCTCCATAACTGCAGCATCTATGGTTAATTGCTCCTTGCATCCTTTGCTCAGCCACTTGCATCCTTTTTACTGTTCAGCCTTATGTTCTGGCTCTCTAAGTGGTCTGATATCTTCCTGGTTATGCAGCTGGTCAGGATCTTGTACATTGTTGGGAGGCAGGTGATTGGCCTATATTTCACCGGGTTTCTTGTATCTTCATCTTTAGGCTTCAGATATGTCATTCCTTGAGTGAGAAACTTCGGGAAGGTCTCTGGGTGCCTTATCATTCCGGTGAACTGCTCTGCCAGGTGCTTGTGCATTGAACTGAGCTTCTTGTACCAGTAATTGTGCACGTTATCTATTCCTGGAGTTCACCAATTGTGAGAGTTCTTGATGGTTTGTTTTACTTCTTCTTCCTAAATCTCCCACCCTCTCATTTCTTGTACGTCCTTGGTTTTCTTGCGTTCTATCCAGGTGACTCGGCTATTATGTCTTACTTCCCTGCTCCATATGTTTCCTCAGAACTCCTCAATCGTCTTCTGCGCGGGTGGTCCATTCTCTTCTTTCCTATCTTCTCCGAGACTTCTATAGAAGCCTCTTTGGTCCTCATCGAAGATTCAGTTGTTTATTTTCCTCTGGGAGCTCTCTTTGTATCGACGTAATCTCTTGCTGAGTGCAAGGAGGTTCTGCTTCAATGTATCCAAGTACTGTCCTATTCTCTGATTTTTTGTCTCTGTGGCCGCTACCTCTCTTGAGGATGCTCTTCACTTTTCCAATTAATTTCTTACTCCTATTGCTCCATTGGTACTGGGTCAATTGGCCTATCTTGACTCTTAATTCTTCTATCTTCTGCTGAAGTCTTCTTTCCCAAGCTGGCAGTTCCTTCTGTTTTTGGTTCTTCTGCTGCTGGTCTCATTTCTCTTCTATTAATCCTCGTGGCTGCTACCGCAGCACAATACATGGCTGTGTGGATGGCCTCCATTGTTGCACCATTGCTGTCGAGTTAATGCAGTATTATGTGCCAATTGAAGTGGTCTGTGACTCTCCACAAGGTTCTATTCGGCCTCTGCTGTGGTATCACGTGAGTCATTGTGGGTCCATTCCTTCGAATTCTGTTAGGGCCTTCTTCCACTTGTCCTCTATTCTGGATATCATGACCTCGTCTCTTTCCACTTCACCCCCGGTCTAATCAAGAAGCGTGTGCTACGCACTGTTCCTCCTTCCCACCTGGCTACAGAGGTGCCTTGTATTTTGTAGTTGCTTGCTCATGTCCTGCTTGATCTTTTCCAAGATTGCAGGAGCTATCAGGTTCTTTGTGATGATGGTCCTTCTCTGGTCTGCTATTCGCTGTTTGGTGACCTGAATATATGGGAATCATTTCAGACACTTGGTATGTAGTCTCGCCCTGTAAGTTGTCATATCGGTCTCCAGCTTCGTTATTTTGTAGTATGCTTGCATGATGTACGTATTCATTTTGATGCTCCACTTCATGTGTTGGCATTTTCTCCCTTCCTGGATGGTCACTTGCACAGGAAGCACTTCCAGTTGGTGGGGCTGGATGGTCTCGCTTCTCTTGTGGTAGCCATACGGGGGACTGCGCCACTTGCTCCACTGTCTTCCTCGGGAGACAATCTCTGATTTTTCGAACCGACCCCTCGGCCTAAGGCCTGAACACAAGTGACTTTATCCTGGGCCACACTCAATGCACTATGATTAAATTTCTCTGCAACATCATCCATCCATTATTATTATTATTAGCACTATGCTGCAAGGAAGCCTGCGGCTTATACCGCACCAGCCAAAAAAAATTTCTGAGTTATGCTGAGGTAGGAGAGAGAGAGAGAGCGAGCGAGAGAGAGGGAAGGGAATCACCAAGAAAGAGAAGAATGATGATATCCAGCTCAGGACCCTGTGTGTGCCAAGCCCACATTCACCAGATGTGAGCCCCTGGGGTTATTTTAATTTATAAAATAATATTTTAGACTGGAATCTGTATTTTTTTTTTTTTTAGAAAACATAATGTTATCTCAAAAATACAAATTTTTGAAAATAACATTAAAATTTTTTTATATGTGTGTTTGATTTGAAATAAAAATTATATAAGTGATACATTTTTCTGGCAGCATTTTAAACTTTGAAAGATAAGAATGAAGTTAACTGTGTTGAGAAAAGAATATCATATTATTGTTTATGAAAAATTATCATGAAATAATATTGACACTAATTAAACCTTATGAGTCGTTACAAAGTGAATTTCACCGTGAAGAAAGGAATTCTACTTTTTTTAGCTTACCACTAGTAAGCTAAAATTCCCTTACAGTAAAACTGCCAGCAACTGGCAGTTTTAATTTCCTCTTAAAGCCATAAAATGAATGTTTTTTAAAGCTATTTTCTTTTTACTTAGAATTTCCATATTCTTAAAAAAAAACATAATTGATTTCTCTGTGAGAAATCTAGCAATTTAGGATTCATAGTATTAAATTAGGATTCATTAATACATTGCTTTAAATAAAGATTCACTATGCTTATTATAGTAATTTAGCATTATCATTAGTAGAGGCACATGATGCAAGAAAGCAAGCTTATACTGCATCAGCCAAAAAAAAAAAAAAAACCCATCCCATTTCACTGATCCATTTATTCCAAATGTTTGTCTAGTTCTGCCTTGAATTTATATAAACTATCAACTTCCACAACAACAACAACAGATGGAAGTTTGTTCCAGCAATCAACTACCTACTGGCTAAACACAAGCTTCTGCACATCTATTCTACAACTGTCTCCTCAGTTTTAATCTATGCCCCCTCAGGTTTTTAATCTGAGCAAGAGGAAGAATCCCATCAGCATTGAGCCTGCTCAATCCATTAAGGCCTTATACATCTCAATCAGATTGTCTTGCAGGTGCCTAGTCTCTGGAAGCTGCAATTTGCAAAACTTAACTCTCTTCATAAGAGCACCCCTTTGTTCCCTTTGCTTCATTTGAAATGATTTAATAAACCACTCTTGTAAATGTGAGATACTTCAAACACTGACTTCCTCATCAGCTATAAAACAAAAAAGAAAATGAAAATAAAGCTTACTTACATGATGTGAGTGTAAATATCATTGAAAACACCAATAAAACAGGTGGAAAAAACCTAGTATTCACTAAGGTAATTTAATAAGCTTTCTTTATTTTATGGTATAGCCCAGAGTTTTGGGCATGTAAATTTCAGTTAGTATTAAAGTGTTCTAAATTAAAATGGAACTACAGTGCAGTGTTGTGGCTCTTTATTTAAGCTAGTTATTATATTGGTTATCTAATCATTAAACTGCTTTTTACTGTAGTTAACAGCTGATACATAGTTGCATATTTTTCTTCAGGTGGGATTTGTTTAGTGCCAAAAGTAACAGAGTTCGTCCAAAAATTTGTTCCTGAAGTTAATCTAGTAGAGGATGTTGGAACAGAGTTGTCTTATTTGCTGCCATCATCTTCTCAAAGGAATGGATCACTAGAGAGATTATTTGAAGCTTTGGATTCCCATTTGGATCATTTGCATATCACCAGTTATGGAATTTCTGATACATCTTTAGAAGAGGTACTGCTTTTTTTTTTTTTATTAGACTCACTGGTTTTGAAACTTATTTTAAATATCCATTGTAACAGAGTCTTCTTATGATGTAAGCCTGGCAAATTTTTTTTCTCTTGTTTTGTCAGAATAACTGACAAAATAACACCAATGTTATTTGCTTAAAATATTAATATATTAGTAAATAAAAAAATATATGTAACATAAATAACATAAGATTTATTAAAATCTATAGTTATAATTTTACCTTTGTTCACCTTGCGATGGACTCTGCAAAGTGATTCTAACATTTCTTCAGTACATTCAACCATGCTGAACAGCAGATGGAAACAGGTCTGTGTACCTCATGGTCCTTTTTAGATTCCATAAATACTTGAATTGACGTCATTCATCTCTGTACAGAAGAATGGAGCAAAGGTAGTTTCCCATGCATTATGCTCTTAAATAGTTTCTGCATGAGGTATTTATTATCTTACCAAAGGCAAATAAAAATAAAAAATCTATAACAATATCTAACTAAGCACTGCCATTCTTGCATCACATGCACAGATATAATGGGATGCAAATCCCTTCTCCACAAACTCTATTTGATACTGCTTATGATAGATTTTTATGAGATCTGAAAAAGTCCTGAGACTGACTGAAGGAAATAAATTATTTGACTTCCTGGGTTTGAGGTTTAATCTCCAATGAAATATGTTCTTTATGGGAGCTATAATTTTTCACAATATTTCAACAGTGGTTAGAAAGATCTCTGAAAATCAGATTTTTACTGGTTTTCTTTAGTTATAGTATAGTTGATGAAAGAGTTTCTCAGTACTTTTTTTGCAAAATCTCAGTTCTTATTCATCTTTTTTCTTTTCACAAAAAAAATTTAAAAAAATAAATAAATAGATAAAACTATGTTAAAATGGATTTTTTTTATTTCTGCATATCTTAGCAAATTTTCCTTCAAGTGTGCTGTGATGGTCTGGATTCAAAATGTGACATAAAAGCCTTTGTTCATTGTATGTGTTGATATATCATTAGAATTTGCTGTTCAAAGCTAACTAACAATATCTTTCAAGTAAGATGTTAAGAAATATGGTGTAAAATTTCAGAAGACATATGTGCAAGATTTTACATATCACTTCTATGCTATATGCAGATGTGATATTTCATTTTCAGGCAGTAGGAAATGCAATGTAATCTGACATTTCACACATGAGGGATTCTGTAAGGAAGGGGAGGACAGAAGTTTACTAAACTAGTTTACTAAATCAAGCTTAATGTCCAAGTTTGCAGACGATACAAAGGTTGGCAGGGTTATTAAGGACACTACTGATGCTATGCTGCTGCAACAGGATCTGGAAAGGTTGAGCAGATGGGCTGAGAGGTGGCAAATGAAGTTTAACATTGACAAATGTAAAGTACTACATATGGGAAACAGTAACCCCAGATTAACGTATCAACTCTGTGGTACTACGCTGACAGTGGTAGAGAATGAAAAGGACCTGGGGGTAATTGTGCAGGCAGATATGAAGTTCTCTGAGCAGTGCAGACGAGCTGCAAGAGTAGCTCATGGTGTCTTGTCAGTGATATACAGGAATTTTTCTAGCAGGGATAGGGATGTGATTATTCCCTTGTATAAGGCATTGGTCAGGCCACACCTTGAGTACTGTATACAGGTCTGGAGGCCTCATTTCAAGAAGGATGTAGAGCTGCTGGAACGAGTACAGAGAAGGGCAACAAGATTAGTGAATGGAACAAAGGGTTGCTCTTACGAAGAAAGGCTAAAGTTTTTCAAATTACAGAGTCTGGAGACTAGGCATCGGCGAGGTGATCTGATAGAGGTGTATAAGGCTTTGAATGGCTTGAGCATGCTCAAGGACGGATGTCGGATAGATGTGCGGAAATTTGCCTTTAGCCAGCGGGCAGTTGGTTTGTGGAATAGACTTCCATCACTTGTTGTTGAAGTTGATAGCCTAAACAAATTTAAGGCTCAGCTGGACAGGTATTTCGAACGAACGGAGGGGTAAAATGGGAGTAGTCGTTGTGGTTTTTTTTTTTTTTTTTTTTTTTGGCTGATGCTGAATAAGCTTGCTTTCTTGTGTCATATGCCTCTACTAATGCTAATGCTAAACTCTAACAGGGAACTAAATGATTTTGTAATAATGGAGAGCAAAGTAGAGGGGAATTTAAACATAAAAAAAAGGCACCTAGGGCAGATGGAATCTATCCAGTTAAATTGAAGGAGGCAGCAAGAGAAGTAAGCAAACCCTTAGTCATAATTATGAGAGCATCCTTAGATTCAAGGGAGGTTCCCATGGAATGGAGATGTGCAAAGTATCCCCATTTCACAAAGGGAGTTCAAAGGGGTGACACAAATAATTATAGACCTGTTAGTTTAACTTCTGTTCTGGGGAAAATAACAGAGTCACTGGTTAAAGAAGTGATGCAGGATCACCTAGACAAGGGTCAGTAATAGTTCAGACACAGAATGGATTTGTTAAGGGGAAATCTTGTCTGACCAATTTGATTGGATTCTATGATGTGGTCACAAAGGAACCAGAAGCAAAAAAAAATTTTGATATCATATGCTTGGATTTCAGGAAAGCTTTTGATACTGTTACACACAGAAGACTGCTATACAAATTGGAGCGGTATGGCATTAAGTGCAACTTGCTGCAATAGATAAAGCAGTGGTTGAGTGGGAGACAGCAGAGAGTGTTAATAAATGGACACTGCTCGACGTGAACTAATGTTATTAGTGGAGTCCTCAGGGTTCGGTGCTGGGTCCATTGCTGTTTTGTGTATTTATCAATGATATCGATGAGGGTATATCAGGCTTAATGTCCAAGTTTGCAGATGATATAAAGGTTGGCAGGATTGTTAATGACAGTATGCAACTGCAACAGGATCTAGAAAAGTTAGGCAGATGGGCTGAGAAATGGCAACTGAAGTTTAACATTGATGAATGCAACTTGCTGAATTTAGGTAGCAGTAACCCAAGAGAAACTTACCAACTGTGTGGTACTACACTCAGGGATGTAGAGAACAAAAAACACCTGAGGGTAATTGTGTAGTCAGATATGAAGTTCTCTGAGTAGTGTAGATGGGCTGCCAGAGCAGGTCATGGAGTGTTGTCAGTGATATATAGGAATTTTGATAGCAGAGACAAGGTGGTGATTATCCCTTTGTATAAGGCAGTGGGCAGGCCACACCTTGAGTTCTGCCTACAGGTCTGGAAGCTCTCTTTTAGGAAGGATGTAGAGTTGCTAGAAAAAGTACAGAGAAGCGCAACAAGACTGGTGAGGGGAACAAAGGGTGCTCTAACAAAGAATAGCTCAAGTTCTGCAAATTACAGCATCTGGAGACTAGGTACCGACAAGGTGATCTGAGTGAAGCATATAAGGCCTTGAATGGATTCGGCAGGCTCAGTGCTGATGGGATTCTTGCTCAGATTACAAACCTGAGGGGGCATAAACTGAAATTGAGGAAAGACAGTTATTGAATAGATATGTGGAAATTTTCCTTTAGCCAGCGGGTAGTTTATTGCAGGAATAAACTTCCATCTGTCGTTGTGGAAGTTGATAGCTTAAATAAATTCATGGAAGTGGACAAACTTTTGGAACAAACATATGGGTGAAATGGGAAGTTTTTTTTTTTTTTTTTTTGCTGATGCTGTATAAGCTTGTTTTCTTGCGTCATAAACCTCAATTAATGCTAATGAGAGTGTGCAGTGCATAGAAATAATTGCAAAAATACATGTTGCATTTCATGGTCACAATGAGACCATACATTGAATGTGTATTTGCATATTTTGACACAGGATATAATCTTCCCTTGAGTTTTGCAGGCATGATTCAGAAATAGGCACGGTTCAGAAATATTTACTTGTTTAATGATGACTATCAGCAGTCATTAAAATCCCCAGCATCTTGCTTTCAAGGTGCAAGGTCATTGCTCATTCCAATAGATGCAGTGCAAGAATCACTTTCACTTCTGTCTGTGGCTTTTGTTAATCTATTAGTTTGTGTATCCCCCCCCCCCAGGCTAGCAGTTGTCTGACCCACCTAACACCACCTCCCTAGCATTAGCAAATGTTCTTGCACCCTTTCTATTTAAATGAATCCCATCCCCGTAGAAGCAGTCTCTCCTGTTAACAAGCACAGACCATGCTGAGAAAAATTCTACCTCATGAACCTTGCAAAATCTCTGCAGGGCCAAAATTGATTGAGAAGGCTTTCATTATATACTCCCTCCTATCGTGTTTGGGCAGATTTTAAAATTTAACCATAACTCGCGACCTTTTTCAACATTGCCCTGTACTTGTTAAGTCATTTTCCATGTTACTAAACCAAAATAAATAAGACAAGGGTTTTCCCATGGTGAGCCAGTCGAATTCCCCCCCCCCTCCCCCCCTTTCCCTGTGATAAAGCACCAAAATGGCCAGGGAATTTACAACTTCACACTTTGTGTTTTAGGGAAGCTAATATATTGGCTTCTGTAACTGACAATGGGCTGTGCATTTTTAGTGGTAGTGCATGGATTGAGTCATGCAACAGATGCAATTCAAATCTGTGCATTATCTCAGAATCCATCCTAGAAACTGTGAAATCAATCAGACCCTATGTAATTTGTAAATATGATGTACTAACACCTTGAGCCATGAACCTTGCACAGTCTCTACAGGGCCAAATTGATTGACAAGGTTCTCATCATATGATCTGTCGTATTGTGGATGTGAAATATTGCAGACACTTTCAAATTTAACCCTAACTTGACTTTTTCTCAACATTGCCCTATACTTGTTAAGTAAGCCTGGAGATCTCCTACTCTTAATGTCATTACTGCCAACATGTACAATATCATCTTTTGTGCCTTTCAAAGACGATATCTGCTCTACAACACATCTACTTTTGCCCCTGGCAGACATATCTGGTCCTATTCCACGTATCTTTCTTGCCTAATGTATTTCCCATTTTCCTGACAATAGTGTCACCAACAATAACTGCCTCTGTAGGAACAGTGCATTCTGCCTTGGTGATTGCAGCTGTGTTGCCTGAGGCACAAGTGTCGCCTGTAGCATTGAGTTGGCCAGCTGAGAGATTGATGGGTTTCCTCATTTTAATTCCTTGGAAGACATCCAAAGGAATGTTCTCAAAATATTGAGGAATTCCTTTGAGTTGCCACCTAATTTATTCACACTGTCTGCACCAAACACATTCAAAGACATCACTCTTGGCTGTATCATGTCCTGTTCCAGAAATATCTGCAAACATTGCTCAAGTTGCACATTTTTAGGCCATGATTGTAGGCAAATCAGCCCCTTTGGTTATCTCGTTAGCCCCAAGACTCCCACTGCTTTGAGCCTGTTACTTTGCTGCTCTAGTCTCGGGCATGATTTCTGTTTAAATTCAGTTTAATTTGATAATACTAAACTAAGCTAATATATTCCTAAATACAATAATAATACTACTACTCTATTCCCCAATTATGCAGAATTAAGTATATTACTCAATCAAGTCTACATTATATGTAGTTTTATAGAAAGTTTATGTTATATGTATTATACTATCAATTTTGTGTTATATATATATTATGCAATACCATTATATTTGTAAAGTTATAAGTTAATTATAGTAGATAATAAAATTATCTAACTATCACCAAGTGTACATTAATAAAGCACTAGAATTGTACATAATTAAAGCACTAAAATTGCCCTACCAAGCACTACACATTGGGATATGATATTCGCACCAAATCACCTTTACAGAATTACTGATTCAACATACAAGGTGCTACCCAAATGTTCCCGAAATTGAATATTTATACACAGTTCTTTGGCGGTGTGTTTCACATAGTTTGTGATTGTTGCACTGGCTGATGTGAGAGAGCAACGTGCTTGCATCAAGTTTTGTTTCCTTCTTAACAATACAGCAGCAGAAACCCAAAAGAAGTTAAAACAAGCTTTTGGTGTCAATGCTTTAGGCCAGATGCAGACCTACTCCTGGTTTAACCATTTTAAAAATGGTCGAATGTCGGTTGATGATGACGATCGTTCTGGGTGTCCATCATCGAGCACCACCCCAGAAAATGTCGCAAAAGTTTGGGCAGCGATCCGTGAAGAACTCAGGTGAATCATCCACGACATTTGTGGCATTGTAGGACTATCGTACAGCACATGTCAGCTGATTTTGTCAGACGAGTGTACATGAGATGGATTGTGGCCAAGTTCATGCCACAGTTACTGAGTGAAGACCAAAAGCAGAATCGCATGGAAGTTAGCAGAGATCCTCAAGAACAGGCCAGGAGTGATTACAATTTCCTTTCTACAATCGTCACTGGTGAAGACAGTTGGGTAGGTTGGGTATATGGGTATGACCCAGAAACCAAGCAACAATCATCCCAGTGGAAGAGCCCATCTTCGCCCTAATCAAAGAAAGCCCAACAAGGTGCACTGTGAAGTCTATGCTGATCTGTTTTATGGACGTTGATAGGATTATCCGTAAGGAAATTGTCCCTCCGCCCAGACCGTCAACACAAAATTCTACTGCAACATCCTGAGGCGGTTATGTGAAGCTGTCAGGAGGAAACATCCAGAGAAGTGGCACACAAAGAATTGGGTCGTTCATCATGACAACGTGCCAGCCACACATCTCTTACTGTGGTGCAGTTTTTGGCATCCAACAACATAACCATCGTTCCCCTCCCCTTATTCGCCAGGCTTAGCCCCCCTGTGACTTCTTCCTCTTCCCAAGAATGAAAATCAAGCTGAAGGGTCGAAGATTTGACAGCGCAGAGGATATCCAAACCAAATCACAGGTGGTGCTGAACACTATGACGAAAGACTTTCAAGGTGCATTCAAATCATGGGAGAAGCACTAGGATTGATGTTTATACTCTCAAGGGGACTACTTCGAAGGTGACGGTGGCAAATAAGACTTAGGGCAAGTCTAATTTATTTTATAAATATATTTCGGGAACTTTTGGGTCGTACTTCATATATTAAGCCATAACTTACACATTCTCTAGTTAAATTAAAAAATAAACTAGCAAACTAGAACTATAAAGCTGTTCATTCAATATGATTTAATATATTACTTAGGTAAATAAAACAGCAAAATTTTTTAAAACTTATCTATTCCCAGAGTCAGAATTCTTCGACTTCACCCTCATGGACTGCCTCCATAACAAAAACATGTCTCTTAGTGTCTTCCTTTTTCTTAATTTAAGGGACTATTAAGTGCATTAAATTTCAAACAGTGCATGAACATATCTTTCTGCTTATATATATATATATGTGTGTGTGTGTGTGTGTGTGTGTGTGTGTGTGTGTGTGTGTGTGTGTGTGTGTGTGTGTGTGTGTGTGTGTGTGTAAATATTATTAAAACATTCAAAAAACTTATTCTATATATTCAGTGCTCTGAATTTCTTCCATTTTTAGGTTTATTTCAAATTTGGTGTACTCATTCCAAACGTAAAACCTCTTGTAAAATTTGAAATTACGTATGTTTCTTCCCACAGAGTAGTGGCTATTTTGAGAGAGACGCCTATTTTCATGTTATCAGCTTTATGCTGTCGTTATGCTGGGGTAATTGTGCAGTTATTTATGAAATTCTCTGCAAACAGCTCTTGAGGTTTTGTCAATGATATACTTGAATTTTGCTAGCAGGGATAAGGATGTGATTATCCCATTGTATAAGTCAATGGTCAGGCCACAGCTTGAGTACTGTGTTCATGTCTGGAGACCTAATTTTTGGAATGAGTACAGAGAAGCAGCGAGATTGGTGAGTGGAACAAAGGGGTGCTCTTACCAATAAAAGCTTCAGTTCTTCAAATTTCAGCATCTGGAGACTAGGCATCTGCTGGGTGATCTGATTGAGGTGTTTAAGGCTTTGAATGTATTGAACAAGCTCATTACTGATGGGATTCTTACTCTTGCCCAGACCACACACGAGGGGGCAGAAATTAAAATTGAGGATGGACAGTTGTAGAATAAGTGTGCAGAAGTTTACCTTTAGCCAACAGATGGTTGATTGTTGGAACAAACTTTCATTTCTTGTTGTGGAAGTTGATAGTTTAAATAAATTCAAGGAAGAACTAGACAAACTATTGGAGGGAATGAATTGTTGAAATAAGAGCTGTCTCTTTTTTTTTTTTTTTTTTTTTGCTGATGCTTTATAAGCTTACTTTTTTGCATAATTTTCCACTGCTAATGCTAATACTAAAACAATAATAAATTTTTCAAAAATAATTAGGTTAAATTTGTAGATGTTTATTGACCTAGTGTTTCAACGATTTTTTAAATAATGGCATCCTTAAGTAATTTATTTTACTTTGTGGCACACCCTACTCAATTTTCTGCCTGTTAGATCCGATTATGTATTCTCTCTCTCTCTCTCTCTCTCTCTCTCTCTCTCTCTCTCTCTCTCTGTGTGTGTGTGTGTGTGTGTGTGTGTGTGTGTGTGTGTGTGTGTGTGTGTGTGTGTGTGTGTGTGTGTGTAATATTAAAAAATGTTATATGTTAGTTATTATAATTATAAGAATGTACCTTTTTATAATGAAATCAATACTTAAATTTAAAAAATATATAAATTTAAGTATCTTAAACCCAAATTATGTGGCACTCCTGGAATGTTGTTGCGGCACCCTAAGGTGCCATGACACCACAGTTTAAAACCACTGACCTAGTGGAAGAGGAATAACATGTAACCTGAAACTTTAAACAGTTTGCAGTTGGCACTTGTGCAGTACCATGCTGTTCTTCAAGTAAAATCCAAATAGTTGCAAAAATGGTGGCTAGGTACCTGGCAGGTTCTCCCCCTCCCCACCATTCTCAATGTCTATTCAAAAACTATAAGAAAATCAATTCAGAAACTAATGCAGTAGAAGTTTGACTATAGTTAGGAAGGTCAAAAAAAAATTCTAATTTTTAATTATTCATTAGTGGTTTATATAGGAGTGTTATTTTTGAGGGGCACCTGTGAGTTGCTTGTCACTACTGACTGGTTAATGATATTTTAAAATGAATCTAAATTAATAATGAAAAATATTTATTAATGGGTGCAATAAACATTTCATTGTGGGTTTGAAATTGATCCCTCTGCTCTCATTAAGAAAAATTGTTCTCTTCAATGGGTTTTAATTTTTGACTTTATTTTGATATTCAGATTTTCTGATGGTAGCAGTGTTTCAAATGAGAGGAAAGATTACCTTGGGATACAAACCTAAATAACTTCAAGGGGTGCATCAGGGTAGTAAACTGCAGATGATTACTTATCATCAACTGTCTACAGCAATCTTGGAGTGTTGTCAATAAAATGGCTGAATTTGAACTCCTGTTTAGGACTACTAATGCTGATATAATAGGGCTAAGAGAAACGTGGTTCCACTGGGAAATTGGCGATGAGTTCCACTGCAGTATGTATAATGTATTTAGGAAAGATAGGGAAGATAGAAGGGGATGGAGGGGTCATGCTTCTTATCAAAAGCAGCCTGAGCATAAAAAGAACTTTTGCTGAGTCTGAAATTGTCTGCCATCACAGAATCTGTGTAATGTGAGTTAGTTGGAAGCAAAGGAACATTGAGAGGGGGAATAATCTACAGACCAGAAAATTGTGATCGAGAGCCTTTACATGCAAATGTAATAGGCAAGCAAACATGAATGTCTTATGGGTGACTTTAATCTGCCGCAGATTGATTGAAATAAGTGAGATGGAAACTCACAATGGGTGAAAATTTTTAAAATAAACTAGTTGATTATTATTTGTACCAGAATGTTAGAGAAAGTACTAGGGGTAAGAATATTCTTGACCTCATCATTACTAATGATTCAGATGAGATCGCAGGGCTTAAAGTATAAAACCATTGTCAGGAAGTGATCATGCAACCATCAGCTGGTAGATGAAGGAAGTTGTTGCAGTAATTAAAGGTAAAGGTGTGGGTTTTAACTTCAGCAGAAAAGATTTTGACAGTTTAAGGCACTATATGGCATCTGTGAACTGGGCAGATTGCCAAGGGATGGTGAATACACTTGAATTATGGAATACTTTTAAACCAAAAATCACAGAAGCCTTGCATGCATACATACCTTTAGTACCACTAATAAGGTCAGGGAGGCCAAGGCTGCATATAAGAAAGCATTGGCAAAGAGAGAACAAAGAAGGGGAACAAGGAATTTTATATGTATTTGAATACAAGGAAGAATAAAGCGAATCAGATTGGAACCGTGTCCACTTGGTGTGGAAAAGCCTTGCACAACCCAACTGATGTTGTGGAAGAATTGAACAGGTACTTTGCATCTGTTTTTACTGATTAAAGGCCCTTTATGCTGAGAAGAGACTCTGCGAGTGAGGCTGAGCCATATGAAATTAGTGATGTTGTAATTACAGATGATTGTTTATTAGAAAAACTTTTGAGCATAAAGGCAACTAAGATTCCTGGAATTAATGGCATATACGCTGTAGTTTTGAGGGAGAGCACAAGGGAGTGTATTGAACCATTGAAGTTAATTATGAGGGCATCTATGGAATCATGGGAGATTCCTCTGGAGAAGTGCCAGTGCATCGCCAATACATAAAAGTGCTTCTAAGAGTGAAGTTGTTAGCTACAGACTGATTAGTCTGATATCAGTGGTAGGAAAAATCTTAGAGGCAGTAAATAAGAGTGCAATCTAGGGACATTTAGATAAATAAGGCATCCAGAAGGACTCATAACATGGCTTTGTTAAGGGTAAATCATGCTTAACTTAGTAGGCTATTTTGACACGGTTCCTCATGAGCTGGATTTATGGAATAATTTCAACATAGTTTATTTGAATTTTACTAAAGCATTTGACTTGTCCCCTCATGAGAGGTTGCTGTATAAACTTGAACAAGTTTGGATTACTGGTAAAAATCTAAGTTTGATTTGGTTGACTACAGAGCAAAATGCAGAGGGTTGTGATTAATAGATATTCTTCAGATTGGTGTAACATCAGGATTGGGTCCCTCAAATATCAGTTATTGGACCACTGTTGTTTCTCATTTTCATAAATGACATCGACAAAGGGATAGAAGGCATGGTGCCAAAATTTGCAGATTATGTAAAGATTGGCAGAGCCACTAATGATCAGTGCAAAGCAGTGCTCCTTCTGGATAACTTAAACAGACTTCAAAGATGGGCAGAGAAGTGGCAGCTGTGTTTTAATACTGATAAATGTTAATTAGTAATAGTAATGGAGGCATGTGATGCAAGAAAGCAAGCTTATGAGCTTATGTGGTATTAGCCAAAAAAAAAAAAAAACAATTTCACACATCCATTCCCTCTAAAAGTTTGTCCAGTTCCTCCTTGAATTTATTTAAGCTATCAACTTCCACGAAAGATGAAACTTTGTTCCACCAATTAACCACATGCTGGCTAAACACAAATTTCCGCATATCTCTATTCTAAATACTTTCTTCAATTTGAATTTATGCTCCCTCAGGTTCGTAATCTGAGCAAGTGGAAGAATCGCATCAGAATTCGGCCTGCTCAACCCATCCAAGGCCTTATACACCTCAATCAGACCACCTCGCAGGTGCATAGTCTCCAGCCGCTACAATTTGTAGAACATGAGCCTTTCTTGGTAAGAGGACCCTTTGTTCACTCAAAAATCGCATTGCCCTTCTCTGTACAAGCTCAAGCAACTCTACATCCTTCCTAAAATGAGGCCTCCACACCTGTAAGCAGTACTCAAAGCATGGCCCGACCATTGCCTTATACGAAGGGATAATCACCTCCTACTCCCTACTAGCAAAATTCCTGTATGTCATTGACAATAACCCATGACCTGCTCTGGGAACCTGTCTGCATTGCTCAGAAAACTTCATATCTAACTGCACAATTATTCCCAGGTCTTTTTCATTTTCTACCACCCTAAGTGTAGTACCACACAGTTGGTACATTTCTCTGGGGTTACTTCTACCCATATGCAGTACTTTGCATTTGTCAATGTTAAACTTCAGTTGCCACTTCTCAGCCCATCTGCCCAACTATTCCAGATCCTTTGCAGCAGCATACTGTCATTACTGTTATGAATAACCCTGCTAATCTTTGTATCATCTGCAAACTTTGACATTACTTTGACTTGGTCTGTAACAAAGTCACAAAGGAGGTTAGCATTAGTAGAGGCATACAATGCAAGAAAGCAAGCTTATGCAGCATCAGCCAAAAAAAAAAAAAACTCCCATTTCACCCCTCCATTCATTCCATATGCCTACCTAGCTCAGCAGGGCGCCTTCGTAGCCAGGTGGGAAGGAGCAGCAGTGCGTAGCACGCGCTTCTTGATTAGACCGGGGTTCGAGCCCGTCACCACCAAATACGGAGGATGCGGAAAGGTCAGGGAATGACCACCGCATATCCCGGAGCAATATGGCCTTAGTTGCTAATGTTCCTAAAAACCAAAATAACAATAACAATAACCTAGCTCAGCCTTAAATTTATTTAGGCTATCAACATCCACAACAAAAGATGGAAGTCTGTTCCACCAATCAACTACCCGCTGGCTAAAGGCAAATGCAGATTATGAGAAATCTTTGGCAAAGGATGCAAAGAAAACAGCAGAGTTCTTTACCTCTAGAAGGAAAGGGATGAATCAGATTTGTCCACTTGATATCGATATTTCAACTGTTGATGATCCTGTTCAAGTAGCTAACAAACTAAATGAGTATTTTGTATCTACATTCACACATGAGAAATTATTCAGGGAGGGGAATGCCAGAGGTGAATTAAACTCTAGCAGTGAGCTAGATGATTTTGTAATAACTGAGAGCAAAGTGGAGGAGAAATTGTTGAAGATAAACATAAGAAAGGCACTTGGGGTGGATGGGATTTATCCAGTTATATTAAAGGAAGTAAGCAAACCCTTAGCCATAATTATAAGAGCTTCCTTGGACTCAGGGGAGGTACTCATGGACTGGAGATTTGCAAAGGTATCTCCAGTTCACAAAGGGTGGGATAAAAGGATAACACAAGTAATTACAGACCTGTTAGTTTGACTTCTGTTCCAGGGAAAATAATGGAGTCACTGGTTAAAGAATCATTGTAAGATCATCTAGACAAGGAAGCAATAATAATTTAGACACAGCATGGTTTTGTTAAGGGGAAGTCTTGTTTGACCAATTTGATTGGATACTATGATGTGGTCACAAACGAACTGGATACAGGGAATAACTTTGATATCATATATTTGGATTTTAGAAAGTCTTTTGATTGCACACGGAAGACTGCTGCACAAATTGGAGCAATGTGGCATTGGAAGCAAATTGTGCTAAAGATAAAGGGATGGTTCGGTGGGAGAAGACAAATAGTGATAATCAATGGACACTGCTCTTAGTGGACTAATGTTATTAGTGGAGGCCCCCAGGGTTCAGTGTTTGGTCCATTGTTGTTGGCACCTCCATAGCCAGGTTCATAGCACACGTTTCTTGATTAGAATGGGATTCGAGCCCTTACCACCAAATATGGAGGATGCGGAAAAGTCAGGGAATGACCACCGCATATCACCGGAGCAATATGGCCTTAGTTGCTAATGCTCCTAAAAACCACAAAACAAACAAACAAACCATTGTTGTTTTTCTGTATTTATTAATGATATTGATTATGGTATATCAGGCTTAATATCCAATTTTGCAGACAATACGAAGGTCAGCAGGTTTGTTAATGACACTAATGACAGTACACTGCTGCAACAGGATCTAGAAAAGTTGGGCAAATGCCTGAGAGGTAGTAGTAGTAGTAGTGGCATGTGATGCAAGAAAGCAAATGTATGAGCTTATGCAGCATCAGCCAAAAAAAAAAAAAAAAAAAATCACACCATTCCCTTCAAATGCCTGTCCAGTTCCTCCTTAAATTTATTCAACCTATCAACTTCCACAACGACAGATGGAAGTTTGTTCCAGCAATTAACTACCCACTGGCTAAAGGCAAATTTCCGCACATCTATTCTACATCTGTCTTTCCTTAATTTGAATTTATGCCCCCTTAGGTTTGTAATCTGAACAAGTGGAGGAATACCATCAGAATTCAGCGTGCTGAACCCATTCAAGGCCTTATACACCTCAATCAGATCACCATGCAGGTGCCTAGTCTCCAGCCACTGCAATTTGCAGAACTTAAGCCTCTCTTGATAAGAGGATCCTTTCATTCCCCTCACCAATCTTGTTGCCCTTCTCTGTACACACTCAAGTAAATCTACATCCTTCCTAAAATGAGGCCTCCAGACCTGTACGCAGTACTCAAGGCGTGGCCTGACCATTGCCTTATACAGAGGGATAATCACCTCCTTTTCCCTGCTAGCAAAATTCCTATATATCATTGACAAAACCCCATGACATGCCCTGGCAGCCTGTCTGCATTGCTCAGAAAACTTCATATCTGCCTGCACAATTACTCCCAGGTCTTTTTCATTTTCTACCACCTTAAGTGTAGTACCACACAGTTGGTACGTTTCTCTGGGGTTACTTCTACCCATATGCAGTACTTTGCATTTGTCAAGGTTAAACTTCAGTTGCCACTTCTTAGCCCATCTGCCCAAATTATCTAAATCCTGTTGCGGTAGCACACTGCCATTACTGTCATTAACAACCCTGCCAACCTTTGTATCATCTGCAAACTTCGACATTAAGCCTGATATACCTTCACCAATATCATTGATAAATATACAAAACAACAGGTGACAACTGAAGTTTAACATTGACAAATGAAAAGGACTGCATATGGTAAGTAGTAACCCCAGAGTAACGTATCAACTGTGTGGTACTATACTGACAGTGGAAAGAATGAAAAGGACCTGGGGGTAACTGTGCAGGCACATATGTTGTCTGCAAGAGTAGCTCATGGTGTCTTGTCAGTGATATACAGGAATTTTTCTAGCAGGGATAAGGAGGTGATTATCCCCTTATATAAGGCAATGGTTAGGCCACACCTCGAGTACTGTATACAGGTCTGGAGGCCTCATTTTAAAAAAGATGTAGAGCTGCTGGGACTAGTACAGAGAAGGACAACAAGATTAGTGAATGGAACAAAGAGTTACTCTTACGAAGAAAGGCTTAATTTTTGCAAATTACAGTGTTTGGAGACTAGGCACCTGCGAGGTGATCTGATTGAGGTGTATAAAGCCTTTAATGGTTTGAGCATGCTCAGTGCTGATGGGATTCTTCCTCTTACTCAGGGTAATTGCCTGAGAGGGCATAAATTCAAATTGAGGAAAGACAGTTTTAGGATATATGTGCGAAGCTTGCCTAAAATAGATTCAAGGCAGAACTCAACAAACGTTTTGAGCGAATGAATGGGTGAAATAAGAAGGGTGTATGTTTTTTTTTTTTTTTTTTTTTGGCTGATGCTATATGAGCTTGCTTTCTTGCATCATGTGCCTTTGCTAATGCTAATTAAGTTTTATATCCCTTCATCAATATCATTGATAAATAAACAAAACAACAGTGGGCCTAACACCGAACCCTGTGGGACTCCACTAATAACATTAGTCCACGAAGAGCAGCATCCATTGATTACCACTCTGTCTTCTCCCACTCTTTTTATCCATTGTACCAACTTACCCATAATACCATATTAAGGAATTATTAATAATTAAGCACTTGGGGAATAGCAACCCACAAATAAATTATGCACTTGGAGGGGTTGAATTAAAAACAGTGGAGGAGGAGGAAAGGGATCTAGGGGTTACAATATGGGCAGATATGAAGTTTTCTGAACTGTGTAAACAAGCAGCCAGAAAACGCATGGTGTCCTATCAATAATTTATCAAATGCTATCCTGTAGAGATTGGGATTTCGTAATCCCACTGTATAAGGCAATTGTAAGTCCACATTTGGAATACTGTGTTCAAGTATGGAGACCTCATCTGAAAAAAAGACATTGAGATTCATGAAACGGTCCAAAGATGACCAACTCGAATAGTGAGATCAGCAGAAGGACAACCGTATGAGGAAAGTCTCCAATTATGTGGGCTATAGAGTTTGGTAAAGAAGTGCCTCAGAGGTGACCTGATTGAGGTTTATAACACTCCAAGAGGGAATTATCACTGTTCTAAACAATTCCAGAACTAGGGGTCATAAATTCAAATTACAGGGCTTGAGGTTTAGATTAGATTATAGGAAGTTTTCTTTTAGCTAGAAAGTCATTGATGGTGGAATGGGTTGCCCTCACAGGTTGTTGAGGCAGACAGTTTGAATAAATTCAAAGGTCTACTGGATTACATAACTGTATGAAGAGGAAAGCATATAATTTTTGTGTTTTTTTTTTTTTTTTTTTGCCAGTGCAACAAAAGCCTGTTGCTTCCTTGTACTATATGGCCAATACTATTAATATTCTTGTTGTTATGATTAATCAACTAAGTGCTGAAATGTAGAGTTTTGATTTCTGCTAGAACTGATTAAATTGCTTTCTTTTCTGTCACTGAATGTGTTTGACTTGCTTTCTTTCTTTCATGGTCTTGTAAGTCTTAATGATTAATAATCTGTGTTTTTCAGCATAACGACAACTAAGCAGAGTAAAATATTTAATATGTCATGGTTTAGTGTTTTTATTGTTTATATTGGTGTTTGAGTTGTAATTTCTTTTATCCTTTTATTAACTTTCTCAACACTGTTTAATGAAAATCTATTATTGAAATATGTATTGTATTATAAAGAAATAAAAGGATGGATGATATTTTTGTTGCTTAAGTAAATTATAAAATAATAAATGCACATGGACCATTCTGAAATTGTTGATTTTTTTCATGCTCATGTGATATTGCATGCAATATGTATTGGTATCAGGCTGAACATTTATTTAATCATTACTGTCAATGCCTTGACTGGTTCAGTAGCACACCAGATGGCAGCA